>NC_092711.1:78352430-78656875 GCF_047496885.1 Scyliorhinus torazame
GCATTTGCCTTCCTAACTGCCGACTGACCCTGCACGTTAACCTGAAGAGAATCTTGAACAAGGTCTCCCAAGTCCCTTCGTGCTTGTGATTTCCTCAGCATTTCACCATTTAGAAAATAGTCTATGCCTGCTTCGAAAGTCCATAACCTCACACTTTTCCACATTGTATTCCATCTGCCACTTCTTTGCCCACTCTCCTAGCCTTGTTCAGCATTGTTTATTATAATCACTTGAAATGGATGCCCTCCATTTATAATCTTGCCCTAAATATGACTTGCTGGATCAAACGTCTATTGCAGATCCTTAGTTTTAATGTGGTCAAGTGCCTTTCCATTTGAGAACTGTTCAATAAAGTTATTAGAATTATTTGTAGCTAGGACAGCACGTGGAGCAGTGGTTAGCACTGGGACTACAGCGCTGAGAACCCGGGTTTGAATCCCGGCCCTGGGTCACTGTCCGTGTGGAGTTTGCACATTCTCCCCATGTCTGCATGGGTTTCACCCCCACAACCCAAAGATGTGCAGGTTAGGTGGATTGGCCAGGCTAAATTACCCCTTAATTGGAGAAAAATAATAATAATTGGGTACTCTGAATTTTTTTTTTTAAAGGATTATTTGTAGTTTCCCCCAGTTTTTTCCATTATCCTGAAGTGACCTTATTTTTATCGGGAGTTAACTGAAGTGTGTTCCTAACCTCTCATTATCTAAATTTCAATTTCCCACCTTTCTGTCCACCTGACCCAGCCCATGGCTTTCTCCCTCATTGTCTGAAACACATCAGCAACTTTTGTATAATCCTGGTGCATACATTTAAGTCTAAATCATTGATATATACCGGAAAATTGTGGAGCCCCACTGGAAACAGACGTCCAGGCATCATTCAGTCCTAGATGTGACTAACAGCAGCAACAACGTCTGAATCCAAACCCTGCTGTTGCCTGTGAACTTGCTGATGCCTGTGCAGGTTGTTTGACTGAGTGAATCTCCTCCCACACACGGAGCAGTTGAACAACCTCTCCCAAGTACCGCTCCCACTTTTGGGTGACACAGTAGCTCAGTGGTTAGCACTGTTGCTTCACAGCTCCAGGGTCCCTGGTTTGATTCCCTGCTTGGGTCACTGTCTGTGCGGAGTCTGCGCGTTGTCCCAGTGTCTGCGTGGGTTTCCTCCGGGTGCTCCGGTTTCCCCCCACAGTCCAAAGATGTGCAGGTTAGATGGATTGGCCATGCTAAATTGCCCTTTCTGTCCAAAAAGGTGAGGTGGGGTAATGGGTTAGGTTGGAGGTATGGGCTTAAGTAAGGTGCTTTTTGCAAGCACTCGATGGGCCAAATGCCCTCCTTTGGCACTGTATATTCTATGATTCTGTTTCAGTGTGAACTCGCTGGTGTTTCAGCAGATTCAGTTTACTTTTAAAGCTCTTCTCAGTCAGAACATTTAAAAGATCTCTGATCAGTATGAACAAGTTGGTGTCTCAGGAGGATTGATGACTGAGTGAATCCCTTCCCACACACGGAGCAGGTGAATGGCCTCTCCCCAGTGTGAGTGCGTTGGTGTCTCAGTAAATTCATTTTACTTTTAAAGCTCTTCTCACAGTCAGCACATTTAAAAGGTTTCTGATCAGTATGAACAAGTTGGTGTCTCAGGAGGATTGATGACCGAGTGAATCCCTTCCCACACATGGAGCAGGTGAATGGCCTCTCCCTGGTGTGAGTGCGTTGATGTGTCAGTAAATCCTTTCTGTGTTTAAAGCTCTTTTCACAGTCAGCACATTTAAACGGTCTCTGGTCAGAGTGAATCTGATGGTGAATCCGGAGGTTTGACAAATCATTAAATCCCTTCCCACATTCCAAACAGATGAACGGCCTCTCCCCAGTGTGAGTGCGTTGATGCAACAGTAAATCCTTTCTGCTTTTAAAGCTCTTTCCACAGTCAGCACATTTAAAAGGTCTCTGATCAGTATGAACAAGTTAGTGTGTCAGGAGGTGGGATGACCGAGTGAATCCCTTCCCACACATGGAGCAGGTGAACAGCCTTTCCCCAGTGTGAATACGTCGATGAGTTTCCAATTCAGAAGGATAATTGAATCCCATCCCACAGTCCCCACATGTCCACGGTTTCATCATAGTTATCGACAAGTGATCAGGTGTAGATGGGATGCAGATTTGAGGTCACTATCAGATCAGCATTGATGTTATTAAATGGTGGAACAGGCTCACGTGGCTGAATGTCCTATTGCTGCTTCTTGATTCCTTTGGTGCGAATGGCCTTATGTCTCTCCAACTTGGATCATCAGTTGAAGCCTGAATATGGTGTCTCCCTAATGTAAATGCTGCAATTTAATTTCATGCTGTGTGATTGGTTAGAGCTCAGTTCCAGCTAACTGTGGAAAATTACTTAGATGTCTGTGTCTCGGTGCTTTTCCAATGACAGTGATTTTTGACATTTTTTCCGAAAGTCAAAACAGACAAACATTTCTCCTTCCACGTTGAAAGGCCGGTCCTGATGAATCAAGTGACTGTCAGATCTCGACATGATGTTTGCATCTGCAAATATTCTGTAAAAGGCGATTACATTGAATTACTGTGAATATATAAGACACAAACAGGCCATTCTGTCACAGATTCTGCTGCTGTCAATACTCGGCACACATCTCTGACTGTCACACCTATCATATCTCAGCCTTTCAGCTGATTTTCGATTCCATTTTCTCTCATGTGCTTGTCCCGTTGCATTTTGAAAACATCTCAGCACCTTCCTCAACTCCTTTCCATGGTAATGAGTTGCACATTCTGAACCTGTGATAAATAAATGTGTCCGTATTTATGACTTGTTTATTAATGGTCACTCTCTCACATCGCCCCTCTCCACAGTACTGATAATTTAAAAGATTTATAGCATGTCACTGCTTCATTTGTTGTTGTCGATAGAAAAAGGGCCCCACTCCATTTAATCTTTCCTGAGAGCTGTAATCTCTCATGTTATAAAAGTAATCACTGTCAATGCAGGATAGAATTCGCAAAGAGACAAACCTTTCTGTTGGGTTCAGTTTGTTGTGTGCAAATTCTCCAATTCTAACCCCCTGTAAAAGGAGTTTACAAAAGCCATCACTGTCAGTCCAGGATAGAAATTCTGAACAGGCAATTCTAGTTTCTCTGGAACATTTTTTCCTCTCTTGTTCCCCCAAAGCTGTAAATCCCCGTCCCACACTCTCCCTCCTCCTTGGGCTGAAATCCAAACCCATCTCACCATCTCTTTCCTCCACTGCCAGTTTTCTCCCTCCCTCTCCTCTGCCTGGGTTCAGTTCTCCAGCTCCTGTCTGCAGACTGACAATAAAATATTATCCCCCCTCCCCCATCCTCTGATGTGAACCATCCTCCAGTGTCTGCAGGATGGTGCCCGTTAACCTGGGCCTGTTCCCGGGAGGGAGAAGCTCCGCAGCTGCAAACCAGGGAGCTGACAATGATGGTGAAGGGTTTGTTCCAGCTCACAATGCCCGGGGACTGATTGACGGCGGGTTCGGACCAATAGGAAGAGGGGGCAACGCCAGGGCTCTCGCTCCGTCCGCATGCGCCCGGCCACTCGGGCCTGTCTCGGGGCAAAGCCCGAGCAGCTTTCGTTGGATGAACTGCTGTATCGACCTTCGTATTCGGGGCTTCGGGCTGCACGGAGTGTTTATGAAGCCTCCAGACCCATCCGCCGGCTCCATCCCTCCCTCATGACTCACCTGATCGAATTTGACCGGCTCAGGATTTCCAACCTCCCGCCTGAATCCTGAGTTGTCATCGGTACTGCGCATGCTCCACCTCACGTCGGAGACCCGGCTCAGCCCCGCCCTTCATTCACTCCAATTGGTTGGAGGACCCACTGCAACCACTCGGTCCTCCAGGCCCACCTCTCTCTTCCTACTGGCCCAGAGCTGCCGTCAATCACTCCCTGGGCATTGTGAGCTGGAGCATGCGCAGTGCCGATGCTGCTCTCGGACGGGAGGTTTCACTGATCTCCGGTGTAGGCTCCAAACCCCAATAAGAAGTTTCCGGGCCCGGGTTTGCATCGAGCGGCGGGGCAGCTGCGGCCTGCTCCCGGTGATAGGCCTGAGTTAACGGCCGCCGGCTTTATAGAGGCTGCAAACCCGCAGGGGGCAAAACATCAGAGACAGAGTTTGTTGTGAAACCAATGGGATGTAAAACAGGAGGTCAGGGTTACAGTCAACAACAACAACTTCTATTTATATAACACCTTTAACATCATAAATCATCCCAGTCAACCTCACAGGAACATTATAAAACAAAGTGAGGCACCCAGAAACAAAAGGAGGTCAAAGAGGTGAGTTTTAAAGAGAGTCTGAAAGAAGGTAAGTGAGGTGGAGACAGGGAGGTTTAGGGAGGGAATTCAGTGCTTGGGGCCGAGGGAACTTAAAACCATGGCGGAGTTATTGGAATCGGGGGTGTGCAAGAGTCCAGGATCAGAACTGTGCAGATATCTCAGGGGGTTGTGGGGCTGGAGGAGATGACAGACCCAGGGAGAGATGAGGCCATGGAGGGATTTGAAAACAAGGGTGAGAATTGACTGGGAGCGAATGCAAGTCTCGGAGCACAGGGATCATAGGGGAAAGGAACTTGCTGTGAATTAAGACATGGGTAGCAGACATTTGGATGGATTTAAGTTTACAGAGGTAGAATGTGGGGGAGCCAGGTGTGTAATGGAATTGTCGAATCGGGAGGTGACAAAGGCATGACCGAGGTTTCAGCCCAGGCACACAGACACAAGAGAGAGGCCGGATAATGTAATGTAGGTGGAAACGGGCAGTCTTAGTGATAGCACAGACATGAGTCCAAAGATGTGCAGGTTCGGTGGATTAGCCATGCTAAATTGCCTTAGTGTCCAAAAAGGTTAGGTGGGGTGACTGGGTTATGGGGATAGGGTGGAGGTGTGGGCTCAGGTAGGCAGCCTTCAGGACGTGCAGCAATGCAGTATCGCCAAGCAGAAACTGATAGCCAAGTTCCGCACGCATGGGTACAGCCTCAACCGAGACCTTGGATTCATGTTGTATTACATTCACCCCCCACAATCTGGCCTGGGCTTGCGAAATCCTACCAACTGTTCTCGCTTGAGACAATTCACATCTCTTTAATCTGTGATTATCCCTCTCTCCAGTTGCACCGTCTGGACCTGTAAAGATTTAATTACCTGCAAAGATTTGCATTCAAAGTATCATCTTGCATCATTGAATTTGTCTATACATGTGGTTGTGGAACCCACCTCTTCATTCACCTGAGGATGGAGCTGCGCTCCGAAAGCATGTGATTCGACACAAACCTGTTGGACTTTAACTTGGTGTTGTAATACTTCTTACTGTGCTCACCCCAGTCCAATGCTGGCATCTCCACATCTAGACTAGTAAAGCAGAGAACCAGGCTGAAGCCCTGGGGATCGGGGTTCCACACGGCAGATCAACTCAGCAACCCAATTCAAGGGCAATTCAGGATGGGTGTAAATGAATACTGAAAATGTCAATCGCGTAACTTTTCCACACACAGAAATGAATGGGGTTTGATAATGTTTCTGTGCAGTTTTAAACCGAGGGCCTTTAAGCAAACATGATAATCACTACACTACAGAAACAGGGAACAGCACCTTCCAAACCAACAACCACTCCCATCTAATCAGCAGATACCCTTACATCAAGAACACACCAGACACTCCCCGCACACATTGACTGACACACCCACACACTCAGGCATGCAGCCACTACCACCTAGGACAGGAGCAGCAGATATATATTTTTTATTCAATTTTTGGCGGGATGTGGGCGTCGCTGGCTAGGCCAGCATTTATTACCCATTCCGAGTTTCCCATCAGAAGGTGATGGTGAGTTGCCTTCTTGAACCACTGCTGTCCTTGAGGTGTAGGTACACCCACTGTGCTGTCAGTGACGTAGTTCCAGGATGTTGCCCCAGCGACAGTGAAGGAGCGGTGATATATTTTAATGTCAGGGTGCTGAATGACTTGGTGAACCTCCAGGTGATGGGGTTCCCGGTATCTGTTGCTCATGTCCTTCTAGATGGTAGTGGTTGTGGGTTTGGAAGGTGCTGTCTAAGGAACCTTGGTGAGTTACTGCAGTGCATCTTGTTGATGATTCACACGGCTGATTGGTTGATTTATTGTCACATGTACCGAAGAACAGTGAAAAGTATTTTTCTGTGGCCAAGGGAACGTACACAGTCCATACATAGTAGACAAAAAGAATAATTGACAAAGAAAATAATTGATTTTATTGTCAGTCTGCAGACAGGAGCTGGAGAACTGAACCCAGGCAGAGGAGGGGGAGGGAGAAAACTGGGAGTGGAGGAAAGAAATGGTGCAGATGGGGAGATGGGTTTGGATTTCAGCCCAGGGAGGAGGGAGAGTGTGTGGGAGGGGGATTTACAGCTTTGGGGGAACAAGAGAGGAAAAAATGTTCCAGAGAAACTAGAATTGTCTGTTCAGAATTTATATGCTCCACTGACAGTGATGACGTTTGTAAATTCCTTTTACAGGATATTAGAAAGGAGGATTTACAGATGTGAGACTGAAACTAAACATCATCTGACAGTCACTCAATTCATCAGGACCTGAAAATCCTCAGACTTTGAATGTTGAAGGAGAAACGATTGTCTCTTCTGTCTGTGAGAAACACTTTTAAACATCAGTGTGACTGGAAAGATATTGAGACAAACACACCTGAGTGAGAGTGTTCCAGTGAACTGACTGAGGAAAGAGCTTTAACCAGTTACACAGCCTGAAGAAACATCACGACCATTCACATTGGGGAGAAACCATACATGTGTCCTGTATGTGGAGAAGACTTCAAGCGATCATCCAACTTGGAGAGACACAAGGACACTGCACCATGGAGAGACCGTGGAAATGTGAGGGATTCAGTTACCCTTCCCTGCTGGAAAACCATTGGCGCAGTCACACTGGGGAGAGGCCATTCACCTGCTGTGTGTGTGGGGAGGGATTCATTCAGTCATCTGGCCTTTGGTCTCACCAGTGGATTCACACTGAGGAAAAGCTATTCATCTGCACCTCCTGTGGAAAGAGGTTCAGGCATTCTTCAGCACTCACTGTACATCAACGCACTCACACTGGGGAGAGGCCGTTCGCCTGCTCCGACTGTGGGAAGGGATTCACTCAGTCATTCCACCTGCTGTCACACCAGCGTGTTCATAGAGGTGAGCGGCCATTCACCTGCTCTGTGTGTGGGAAGGGATTCACCGGATCATCCCACTTGCTGTCACACCAGCGAGTTCACATTAAGGAGAAACCATTCAGCTGCACTTCCTGTGGAAAGAGTTTCAGACAGGCATCCTCCCTCCTTGTACACCAGCGGCTCCATACTGGGGAAAGACCGTTTACTTGCTTTGTGTGTGGGAAGGGATTCACAGTTTTACCCACCCTTCTGAGACACCAGCAAATTCACACTGAAGAGAAACCATTCGGCTGCACCTCCTGTGGAAAGAGTTTCAGGCAGTCATCCAACCTCACTGCTCACCAACGCACTCACACTGCGGAGAGACCATTCACACGCTCCGTGTGTGGGAAGGGATTCAATCGGTCGTCCAACCTCACTGCTTAACAGCGCGTTCACACTGGGGAGAAACCGTTTACCTGCTCAGTGTGTGGGAATGGATTCGTGAAGTCTTTCAACTTGCTGACACACCAACGCACTCACACTAAGAGACCATTCAACTGCTGTGTGTGTGTGGGAAGGGATTCACTCAGTCACGATGTCTCCAGAGACATCAGCAAGTTCATAAATGACTGCAGGGGTTGGATTCTGCTGTTGTTGCTGTTGTTTAGTATTGATCATCTGACAATATTTTGTACTTGCTGATGTTAACCCCTATAACCGCTGGAACTTAATCTGCTGAAAATGTCATTTATTGTGGGGGCTACCAGTGTCTATTTTTAAAAGCACCATCTGTGATCTTTCCCCTTCATTCAAGAACTCTCAGCAGAAACCTGTTTAGAATAAATTTCTGAACTTTTGCTTCTATTTTAAATAAATCTTTGGTGTAAAATCTACAATTCAGCATCTGAAAGATCCGACTCCAGGGCTCAAAACATATTGTTTCAATGGCTCTTCTTGAGATTTTCTCGAGAGATGCTCTCTGATTTTCAGGAGTTAATTTTTGGTTTCCATGGTCTCCTTTTCCACTTTCACTGACTCCTTTATTAAGTGATGTAGTCACGCAATCACATTCCTGTCTGTACAAGGGGCTGTTTAGCACAGGGCTAAATCACTGGCTTTGAAAGCAGACCAAGGCAGGCCAGCATCACGGTTCAATTCCCGTACCAGCCTCCCCAAACAGGCGCCGGAATATGGCGTCTAGGGGCTTTTCACAGTAACTTCATTGAAGCCTACTTGTGATAATAAGCGATTTTTAAATTTCATTTGTGTTGAGTATTTTTTTAGTTTACTTTTAGTAGATGAGATAGCTCAAATACCAAAGACTGTGTACATATTAAATCTTTTAAATTGGAATCTATAAATTAGGGGCGGGATTCTCCGACCCCCCCCCCCCCCCCTCCGGGTCGGAGAATCACCGGGGGTCGCCGTGAATCCAACCCCCACCGTCCTCCAAATTATTCGGCACCCCAAAATTCAGCCCGGCGTGAATCGTGCCGCCCGCCTCGGAGAATGGCGGGGGCCGGCGCGACTCAATGGGCCCTGGGGCTGCCATAATTCTCCGGCCCACAATGGGCCGAAGTCCCGCCCGTTTTTTGCCAGTCCCGCCGGCGTAAATTGGAGTAGGTCCTTACCGGCAGGACCTGGCGGCGTGGGCGCCCTCCGGGGTTCTTGGGGGGGCAGGGGGGATCTGGCCCCGTGAGGTGCCCCCACGGTGGCCTGGCCCGCGATCGGGGCCCACCGAAATCCATATACACCACATCAACTGCTTTACCCTCATCCACCTGTTTGGTCACCTTCTCAAAGAACTCTATAAGGTTTGTGAGGCACGACCTACCCTTCACAAAACCGTGTTGACTATCTCTAATCATATTATTCCTTTCCAGATGATTATACATCCTATCTCTTATAAACCTTTCCAAGATTTTGCCCACAACAGAAGTAAGGCTCACTGGTCTATAGTTACCGGGGTTATGTCTACTCCCCTTCTTGAACAAGGGGACAACATTTTCTATCCTCCAGTCTTCTGGCACTATTCCTGCAGACAAAGATGACTTAATGATCAAGGCCAAAGGCTCAGCAATCTCCTCCCTAGCTTCCCAGAGAATCCTAGGATAAATCCCATCCGGCCCAGGTGACTTATCTATTTTCACACTTTCCAGAATTGCTAACACCTCCTCCTTATGAACCTCAAGCCCTTCTAGTCTAGTAGCCTGAATCTCAGTATTCTCCTCGACAACATTTTCTTTTTCCTGTGTGAATACTGACGAAAAATATTCATTTAGCACCTCTCCTATCTCCTCGGACTCCAAGCACAATTTCCCACTACTGTCCTTGACTGGCCCTACTCTTACCCTGGTCATTCTTTTATTCCTGACATATCTATAGAAAGCTTTAGGGTTATCCTTGATCCTACCTGCCAAAGACTTCTCATGTCCCCTCCTGGCTCTTCTTAGCTCTCTCTTTAGGTCCTTCCTAGCTAACTTGTAACTCTCGAGCACCCTAACTGAACCTTCATGTCTCATCTTTACATAAGTCTACTTCCTCTTGACAAGTGTTTCGACTGCTTTAGTAAACCACGGTTCCCTCACTCGACCACTTCCTCCCTGCCTGACAGGTACATACTTATCAAGGACACGCAGTAGCTGTTCCTTCAACAAGCTCCACATTTCCATTGTGCCCATCTCCTGCAGTTTTCATCTCCATCCGATGTATCCTAAGTCTTGCCTCATCGCATCATAATTGCCTTTCCCCAGATATAACTCTTGCCCTGTGGTATATACCTATCCCTTTCCATCACGAAAGTAAACTTAATCGAATTGTGGTCACTATCACCAAAGTGCTCACCTACTTCCAAATCTAACACCTGTCCTGGTTTATTACCCAGTACCAAATCCAATATAGCCTTGCCTCTCATTGGCCTATCTACATACTGTGTCAGGAAACCCTCCTGCAAACATTGGACAAAAACAGACCCATCTAAAGTACTCGAACTATAGAGTTTCCAGTCAATATTTGGAAAGTTAAAGTCCCCCATAACAACTACCCTGTTGCTTTCGCTCCTGTCCAGAATCATCTTTGCAATCCTTTCCTCTACATCTCTGGAACTTTTCGGAGGCCTATAGAAAACCCCTAACAGGGTGACCTCTCCTTTCCTGTTTCTAACCTCAGCCCATACTACCTCAGTAGACTAGTCCTCATCAAACGTCCTTTCTGCCACCATACTGTCCTTGACTAACAATGCCATCCCTCCCCCTCTTTTACCACCTTCCCTGAGCTTACTGAAATATCTAAACCTCGGCACCTGCAACAACCATTCCTGTCCCTGCTCTATCCATGTCTCCGAAATGGCCACAACATCGAAGTCCCAGGTACCAACCCATGCCGCAAGTTCACCCACCTTATTCCGGATGCTCCTGGCATTGAAGAAGACACACTTTAAACCACCTTCCTGCCTGCCGGTACACTCCTGCAACTTTGAAACCCTACTCATGACCTCACTACTCTCAACCTGCTGTATACTGGAGCTACAATTCAGGTTCCCAAGCCCCTGCTGAACTAGTTTAAACCCTCCCGAAGAGCATTAGCAAATTTCCCCCCCAGGATATTGGTACACATCTGGTCCAGGTGCAGACCATCCCGTTTGTAGAGGTCTCACTGACCCCAGAATGAGCCCCAATTATCCAGAAATCTGAAACCCCTCCCTCCTGCACCATCCCTGTAGCCACGTGTTGAACTCCTCTCTCTCCCTATTCCTCGTCTCGCTATCACGTGGCACGGGTAACAACCCAGAGATAATAACTCTGTTTGTCCTAGATCTAAGTTTCCACCCTAGCTCCCTGAATCCCTGCCTTACATCCCTATCCCTTTTCCTACCTATGTCGTTGGTACCTATGTGGACCATGACTTGGGGCTGCTCCCCTTCCCCCTTAAGGATCCCGAAAACACGATCCGAGACATCACGCACCCTGGCACCTGGGAGGCAACACACCAACCATGAGTCTCTCTCGTTCCCACAGAATCTCCTATCTATCCCCCTAACTATGGAGTCGCCAATGACTAATGCTCTACTCCTCTCCCCTCTTCCCTTCTGAGCAACAGGGACAGACTCTGTGCGAGAGACCTGTACCCCATGGCTTAACCCTGGTAAGTCCCCCCCCCCCAACAGTATCCAAAGTGGTATACTTGTTACTAAGGGGAACGGCCACAGGGGATCCCTGTATTGACTGCTTCCTCCCAGCCCCTCTCACCATCACCCATCTATCTTTATTCTTCGGAGTAACTACATCCCTGAAGCTTCTATCTATGACCACCTCTGCCTCCCGAATGATCCGAAGTTCATCCAACTCCAGTTCCCTAACGCAGTTTCTGAGGAGCTGGAGATGGGTGCACTTCCCACAGATGAAATCAGCAGGGACACTAACGGCGTCCCTCACCTCAAACAGGAGGAACATTGCACTACCTTCCCTGTCATCCCCTCTAGATAAAAAAAAAGAAAGAGATTACCTGTTATTCACTCCCCTTCTCAGCAAGCACTCACTCAGCAACCTCTGCGCCCCGCACGATAACACATGAGGGAAAATAAATAAAAACTACTTACCAGTCACCAGCCAATCCCTTGCCTGCAGGCTGTGATGTCACGGTTCAACTTTCCACTTCTACCTGCCCTCGAGTCTTCCTCTTGATCCTTACAGCGGTTGGTTATTTTTGGTTAGAGGAGGGGGTACGGAGTGAAACACTGAAGAAATGTTTTGGGTTTAAGTGTCACTTGACAAGAGCTCCTCCACAAACCACCTCCAAGTTAGGGTGAGCACACGGACGTATGCAAATTTCCCCTGCAACGGCCAATCAGCAGCTCCGCTCTACTGCCCTCTGCTGCTAGGTGCAGACTCGATGGGCTGAATTGCCTCCTTCTACACTGTAGGAATTCTATGGTTCTAAGTCATTTATATTGATCTAAATAGTTGTGGCCCCAACACTGATCCCAGGGGCAGTCCATTAGTTAATGTGCCAATTTGAAAATGACCCATTTATCCCAACTCACTCTTTTCTGTTAGTTATCCAAGCCTCTATCCATGCTAAAAAATCATCCCCAACACTATAAGTCCTTATCGTGTGCAATAACCTTGTATGTAGTACCTTACGGGTTCAATTCCCATACCAGCTTACCCGAACAGGTGCCGGAATGTTGCGATCAGGGGCTTTTCACAGTAACTTCATACTTGTGACAATAAAAGGTGATCATTATTATTACTGAATGCCTCTGGAAATCTAAATTGAACTTGTTTTATTGTCACGTGTACTGAGGTACAGTAAAACGTATTGTTCTGCCTTCAGTCCAGACAGATCGTTCCATGCATGAAAAAACATAGGACATGCATAAATACACAATGTAAATACATAGGCACAGGCATCGGATGAGAAGATTTGTGAAGAGATCAGTTCAGTCCGTAAGAGGGTCATTCAGTAGTCGTAACAGCGGGGAAGAAGCTGTTTTTGAACCTGTTAGTGCTTTTTCTCAGACTTTTGTGTCTCCTGCCCGATGGACGAAAGAAAAACACAGATGGGAGGGGTCTTTGATTATGCTGTCTGCTTTCTCAATGCAGCAGGAGGTGTAGATAGAGTCAATAGATGGAAGGCAGGTTCGCGTGATGGATTGGGCGGTGTTCACAACTGTCGTTTCTTACGGTCTTGGGCAAACCACATCTACTGGTTCCCTTTATCCACCCTGCTTATTATATCCTCAAAGAACTTCAAGCTCCTCTTTTTGGAGGTGAGGATAGGGGATACAGAAGAGAGGGAGATCCCTTCAAAAGGAACTAACTTGTGTTGGAGATATTAAAAACATCTAACTGATTTGACTTTAATCCGGAATATTAATCCTATAACGGGGCTGGACTTGCTTTTCTTTAGAAACACCCCCAAATGGATAAACAGCAAAGTTCTATCAAAGTAGTTACTTGTGAGCTCGCTGGTGTCTCAGCAGGGTAGATGAGTGAGCAAATCTCTTGTGACATCTGGAGCAGTTGAATGGCTTCTCCCCAGTGTGAACTCGCTGGTGTGTCAGCAGGGTTGATGACTGAGTGAATCTCTTCCCACACGTGGAGCAGCCAAATGGTCTCTCCCCGCTGTGAATACGCTGGTGTTCCAGCAGGTCGGTTGACCCAGTAAATCCCTTCCCACACACAGAACAGGTGAACGGTCTTTCCCCAGTGTGAACTTGCTGGTGTTTCAGCAGGGCGGAAGAATTAGTGAATCCCTTCCCACAAACAGTGCAGGAGAATGGTCTCTCTCCAGTGTGAACTTGCTGGTGTGTCAGCAGGCGTGACGACCAACTGAATCCCTTCTCACACTTTTTGCAGGTAAACGGCTTCTCTCCAGTGTGAATTCGCTGGTGTACAGTGAGATCAGATAATTGCCTGAACCCAGTCCCACAGTCAGAGCACCTGAGGTCTCTCATTACTGTGAATATGTTGGTGGCGCAACAGTTTGCCAGAACTTTTATAGCAATTCCCACAGTCTGGGTATTTAAAAGGTCTCTCTTCAGAGTGAACACGCTGGTGAGCCAACAGGTTGCAAGACAGAGTGAATCCCTTCCCACACGTGGAGCAGGTGAACGGTCTCTCCCCAGTGTGACTGCGCCGATGAGTTTCCAGCTCAACTGGATAATTGAATCCCTTCTCACAGTCCCCACATGTCCATACTTTCTCCCCGTTGTGTCTGCACTTGTGGTTCAAGAGGTCAGATGATTGGCTGAAGTCTCGTCCACACGCAGAGCATGTGTTTAGTTTCTCCCAACTGCGAATGGTGCTTTCTCCTTCCATATTCAAAATCCAAAGATATTCAGGTTACGATAAATTGGGCGACTCAATCAGATCCTGATATGATACCTAGTTCGAGTTTCCCAACTGCAAATTTGTCCCTTTCTCATACTCTGTGAAATTGATTAAAACCAGAAAAAGGTGTAAGTGCAAACCTACAAAGAGACAAAGGCAGGTTGTGAAACTGAGCCAACTGAATCTGGTGATGTGTGGGACCGGCACAAGGAAAAAGTGACCATAAAAACTGCTGAATGTTGTAAAAAACAAACTGGTTCAATTATGTTGTTCAGGGTAGGGAACCTGCCAAACTTGAGTTCATACAAATTTCTGCTGCCATGTCTCCTGAACTGAGTCCCACTCACTCACTCACTCATCACCCCTGAGCTCACTGACCTACATTGGGCCCCGGTTAAGCAACATCCTTGTTTGCAAATCTTGCTCCACCCTATTTCCAGCTACACAGCTGTTTAAATCTTGAACCACAAATAAAACAGAAACACTTACATTCAGGTACTAATAAACTGAGTTTCTCTCAGGTTTTGAAGTGAATCTTGGGTGAGTTTTTCACCTTAAAATTCTGCTTTCCTAATGTCCTGTAAAAAGTCATCACTGTCAGTCCAGGATTAAAAATTCAGAAGAGAAAAACATTTCTCTTGATTTGAGTTTGCTGTGTGTAAATCTTCCCCTTCTAACCTCCAGTAAAAAGAGTTTCCAGAATCCATTCCTGTTAGTCTAGAAGAGAAATTCACAACATTTTCTCCTCCTCCCACTCCCCCCTGATGTCATGTGCAGCCTCCCGGATGTTGCCCCGCCTGGATTAAACATTAGATTCTTATTCTGCCATCTCCACAGGGTGTTTATGGAGCCTCCACATCCATTCCGCCACCTCAGTTACCCTTCTATAATCAGCCGTTATTTACTCATTGAGGCATTTCTCATCCATTAGCAGATTTAGATCAACGAGTCAAAACTTTTCTCTTCTGGTCACTGGGACCCTGAAGCCCCGCCCACTCCATTACGTAAAACAAATAGTCCCGCGTGTGCACTGCTCCTGCTGAAACAAGATGGTCTTCAAATCTGGGCCAATTCTCAGGAAAAACCCTCCGATCTACAAACTCCGGACTTGCGGGGTCATATTTGGTCTTGGGGCCTACACCAGGTGTTTCTGAAGCCTCCGCTCCCTACCCACCCTCACCTCCCGGCTCCATTCCTCCCTCCGCCCCGCCCACTCTCTCCCATTAACAAAAACCTCTCCCGCAAGATGACGGGTCTCCCCAGGTTCCTGTTCGTTTTTCAATGCCTCCCCAGTTTCATCCCCAAGTCCTTTTTTAAGCAGGTGAATAGGATTGTTATGGGATTTGTGTGGGCGAATAAAACCCTGCGAGTTAAAAGGGCATTCGTGGGGAGGGGGAGGGGGAGGACTGGCTCAGCCGAACTTCTACAGCGATTATTGGGCGGCCAATGTGGCCATGATTAGGAAGTTGATGATGGAGGAGGGGGCAGCTGGAGACGGCGTCATGCAGAGGCACCAGCCGAGGGGCACTAGTCATGGTGCCGCTGCCGTTCTCGCCGGCGTGATACACCACAAGTCCGGTGGTGACGGCGGCACTGAGGATTTGGGGACAGTGAAGGAGGCACAGGCAGGAGGAGGGGGCCTCAGTGTGGAGCCTGATACGGAATAACCACAGATTTGCTCCGGGTAGGATAGATGGGGGGTTCCAAGACTGGTATAGGGCAGGCATTAGGAGAATGGGGGACATGTTTATAGACGGGACTTACCCCAGTGTGCAGGCGCTGGAGGAGAGGTTCGGCCTGCCCCCGGGGAATGCGTTCAGGTACCTCCAGGTTCGGGACTTTCTTAAAAAGCAGGTGGGGACATTTCCGCTGCTGCCCCCGCGTAGGATACAGGACAGGGTTGTGTCTGGCATCTGGGTAGGGGAGGGGAAGGTGTCGGACATATATCAGGAGCTGCAGGAGGCTGAGGATGCCTCAGTGGAGGAGTTGAAGGGCAAGTGGGAGGAGGAGCTGGGAATGGATCTGGATGAGGGCCTGTGGGCTGATGCCCTGGGCAGGGTAAATTCCTCCTCATTATGTGCCAGGCTCAGCTTAATTCATTTTAAGGTGGTGTATCGGGCTCACATGACGATGGCGAGAATGAGTAAGTTCTTTGGGGTGGAGGACAGGAGCGCAAGATGTGCAGGGAGTCCGGCGAACCATGCCCATATGTTTTGGGCATGCCCGGCGCTTAAAGAATTCTGGCAGGGCTTTGCGAGGGCGATATCCAGGATCTAGGACACTCGGGTGAAGGTGAGCCCAACAATAGCGATATTTGGGGTGTCAGAGGATCCGGGAGTGCAGGAGGCGAAAGAGGCTGAGGTATTAGCCTTTGCCTCCCTGGTAGCCCGGAGATGGATCTTGCTAATGTGCAGGCACTCAAAACCCCCGAGTGTGGAGACCAGGGTTAGCAATATGGCGGGGTTCCTCAGCCTGGAGCGAATAAAGTTCGCCTTGAGAGGGTCTTTGATGGGGTTCTCTCGGCGGTGGCAACCTTTCCTTGACTTTCTAGGGGAGCAGTGTCAGCAGCAGCTGCATCCGGGGGGGGGGGGGGGGGCAGGGGGACTCAGGTGGGGGGGGAATTGTGGATATAATGTGAATTTTGCTTTGTATAAAGACAACACCCACCTTGTTTGTTTAATAATTCTCGTTTATTTTTGTTATGTAAAAACGTTGGTTGGAAAAAGCTTTAATAAAAACATTTATAAAAAAACCTCTCCCGTACTCACCCGCCTCTGGGCAAGGTGACACTGCGCATGTTCCGCGGAGTTCAGCACTGCGCCTGCGCACTGACCTCCCGCAGTGTGAATAGGGCACATTCACACCCGCAGAGAATGCTGGGTAACAGCAACGCCATTGAAGCATCCAAACAGAAGGAAACCAATTTTGTTACGCAATTCAAAGAAATTAATAAATACAACACATACATTCTTGTGAATATCTGCGCTGTTGTATGCCATTACTAAAAAACTTTTATTTTCCTGTCAGTACATGATTAGTTTTTTGACATTTTTCCAACTTTTCCCTGACTCCTCTCAGGGTGCTAAGTCTGTGCGTCAATCCCACAGTCACTGGTTCCTCTCCTTCTCTATTTACTGATGCTGAACTGCAATTCAATGAGGGAAAATGTGAGATTGTTCATTTTGGAAGAATGAATGAGAAGGCGGGTTCTTGTTTAAATGGTGAGACTGCAGAAAGCTGTAGCCCAAAGGGACTTGGGGTTCTTGCTCATGAAGCTCAGAAAGCTAGCAGACAGGAGCAGAAGCTAATAGGGAAGGCAAATGTGATGCTGGTGCTTATGTCAAGAGAGATTTGGTCCCCTCATTTAAGGAAAGATATAATATAATTGGAGGCAGTACAGAGGAGATTCACTGCAATGATCCCGGACATGGAGGAATTTCCATGAGGAAAGATTAAACAAGTTGGGTCTGTACTCCTAGGAGTGCATAAGTACGAGAGGTGATATGATTGAAACATATAAGATTTTTAGAGGGATAGACAGGGTAAATATTGGATGGATGTTTCCACTGATGGTAGAATGTAGGACCAGAGGACATAGTTGCAGAATAAGAGGATTTGAGGAAGAATTTTGTCTCCCAAAGAATTATGTGAGAGAACAGAGAACATACAGTGCAGAAGGAGGCCATTCAGCCCATTGAGTCTGCACTGACCCACTTAAGCCCTCACTTCCACCCATCCCCGTAACCCAATAACTCCTAACCTTTTTTGGTCACAAAGGGCAATTTATCATGGCCAATCCACCTAACCTGCACGTCTTTGGACTGTGGGAGGAAAACGGAGCACCCGGAGGAAACCCACGCAGGCACGGGGAGAACGTGCAGACTCCGCACAGACAGTGACCCAGCAGGGAATCGAACCTGGGACCATGGCGCTGTGAAGCCACAGTGCTAAACACTTGTGCTACCGTGCTGCCAGGAAGCTTTGGAGGCCGCGTCCTTGAACATTTTCAGGGCTGAGATCAATAGGTTTTTAATAATTTATGGAAATCAGGGTTATGGAGAGAAGGCAGGAAAGTGGACTTAGTGTTGGATCAGACATTTTTTTAGTAAATGGAGGAGCATGCTTGAAAGGCTGAATGGCTTACTGCTGTTCCCATTGAATATTAATTATTCTATGGAACGATACAGCACAGATGAAAACTATTTGGCCCATTGTACCAGTGCTGGCTGTTTGGAAGATTCCTCCAATTAATTCCACAGTCATAATAATGATAATCTTTATTATTGTCACAAATAGGCTTACATTAACACTGCAATGAAGTTACTGTGAAAAGCACCTAGTCGCCGCACTCCGGCGCCTGTTTTGGTACACTGAGGGAGAATTCAGAATGTCCAATTCACCTAACAAGCACGTCTTTCGGGACTTGTGGGAGGAAGCTGGAGCACCTGGAGCAAACCCACAAAGGTACGGAGAGATCGTGCAGACTCCGCACAGTGACCCAAGCCAGGAATTAAACCCGAATCCCTGGCGCTGTGAAGCCACAGTGCTAACTCTGTGCTAATGAGCCGCCCATTGATTAACTATGATTAACACAAACTGATTTGACTTGAATTTTATTCAGAATTAAATTTCTTACAATAGGGTTGGAGTTTAAGAACATCATCATCATAATAATAATAATCTTTGTTCTTGTCACAAGTAGGCTTATATTAACACTGCAATGAAGTTACTGTGAAAATCTCCTAGTCGCCACATTCCGGTGCCTGTTCAGCTACACTGAGCGAGAATTCAGAATGTCCAATTCGTGTAACAAGCACGTCCTTCGGGACTTGTGGGAGAAACAGACCCCAATGCCTATGGTTCAGTCCAGGCTGTGATGCCCAAAACAATCCAATCAGTGAAGTTACTTGTGAACTTGCTGGTGCATCAGTAGGTTGGAATCTGAGTGAATCCCCTCCCATACTGGGAGCAGGTGAATGGCCTCTCCCCTGTGTGAAGACACTGCTGTACAGTGAGGTGAGACGATTGTCTGAACCCTGTTCTTTGAGTGGTAAGCTGCCGATTGGGCGGCACGGTAGCACAGTGGTCAGCACTGTTGCTTCACAGCTCCAGGGTCCCAGGTTCGATTTTCGGCTTGGGTCACTGTCTGTACGGAGTCGGCACATTCTCCCTGTATTTGCGTGTGTTTCCTCCGGGTGCTCCGGTTTCCTCCCATAGTCCAAAGATGTGCAGGTTAGGTGGATTGGCCATTTTGAATTGCCCTTACTGTCTAAAAGGTTTAGGTGGGGTTACTGGTTTACGGGATTAGGGTGGAGGTATAGGCTTAAGTCGGTTGCCGACTCGATGGGCCAAATGGCTTACTTCTGAACTGTAAATTCTGTGATACAGTGAGAGCATCTGAATGGTCTCTCTCTTCAGTGTGAATATGTTAATGGGACATCAGTTCCCCAGAATCTTTATAACACTCTTCACAGTCTGGGCATTTAAATGGTCTCCCCCAGTGTGAACTCAGTGGTGTCTCAGCAGATTGGAGGAATGAGCAAATCCCATCCTACATAGGGAGAAGATGAACAGCCTCTCCCCCATGTGAACATGTTGGTGTGTTTACAAGTGGTATGAGTGTGTGAATCCCTTTCCATACTCAGAGCACGTGAAAAGCATCTCCCAGCATGAGTGCACTGATGAACTACCGGCTGGAATGGCTAATCAAATGCCTTCCCACAGTCCCCGCCTTCCCACAGTCCCCACATTCCCATGGGTTCTCCCTAGTGTGACTGCATTTATGTTTCGAAAGGCCAGATGACCGACTGAAGCTTCGTCCACACATAGAACACGTGTACGGTTTCTCCCCACTGTGAACGGTGCTTTTTCCTTCCAAGTTCAAAATCCGATGATATTCAGTTTACGATAGATTTGGTGAGTGTTAGATGCTGATGCGATGTTTAGTTTGTGTTTCCTAACTGCAAATCCTCTCTTTCCAAGACCAACTACATTAACACCTATAACTGAGCTATTTTTCAATTCAGCAGAAACAGACTCAAATGAACATGGTTCAATCCTGAATATGATTAACAGCATAATCCAATTACAACAGTTACTTGTGAATTTATTGGTGTTTCAGCAGGTTGGAGGACTGACTGAATCCTTCCCACACATGGAGTAGGTGA
Source organism: Scyliorhinus torazame (assembly GCF_047496885.1). Lineage (NCBI taxonomy): Eukaryota > Metazoa > Chordata > Chondrichthyes > Carcharhiniformes > Scyliorhinidae > Scyliorhinus > Scyliorhinus torazame. Next base: position 78,372,602 of record NC_092711.1, read on the forward strand.
ATGGCCTCTCCCCAGTGTGAATGTATCGATGTGCAAGTAGGTGGGATGATTGTGTGAAACAATCAAGTAGGTGGGATGATTGAGCAGCACGGTAGCATTGTGGATAGCACAATTGCTTCACAACTCCAGGGTCCCAGGTTCGATTCCGGCTTGGGTCACTGTCTGTGCGGAGTCTGCACATCCTCCCCGTGTGTGCGTGGGTTTCCTCTGGGTGCTCCGGTTTTCTCCCACAGTCCAAAGATGTGCAGGTTAGGTGGATTGGCCATGATAAATTGCCCTTAGTGTCCAAAATTGCCCTTAGTGTTGGGTGGGGTTACTGGGTTATGGGGATAGGGTGGAGGTGTTGACCTTGGGTCGGGTGCTCTTTCCAAGAGCCGGTGCACACTCGCTGGGCCGAATGGCCTCCTTCTGCACTGTAAATTCTATGAAACCCTTCCCACACTGGGAGCAGGTGAATGGCCTCTCCCCAGTGTGAACTCGCTGGTGTCTCAGCAGATTGGCTGAGTGAGTGAATCCCTTCCCACACTGGGAGCAGATGAATGGCCTCTCCCCAGTGTGAACTCTTCTCGTGTGTCCGCAGGGTATATGAGTGAGCAAATCTCTTCCCACACTGGGAGCAGGTGAACGGCTTCTCCCCAGTGTGAACCCGCTGATGTAATGCTAGGTTAGTTCACCAATTGAATCCCAACCCACACACAGAGCACGTGTATGGCCTCTCCTGAGTGTGAATTTGCTGGTGTCTCAGCAGAGTGAATATGTGAGCAAATCCTTTCCCACACTGGGAGCAGTGAATGGCCTCTCCCCAGTGTGACTGCGTTGATGAGTTTCCAACTGGCATGGGTAATTGAATCCCTTCTCACAGTCCCCACATTTCCATGGCATCTCCGTCACGACTGCAATTATGTTCCGAAAATCCAGATGATTGGCTGAAATCTTGTCCACACACAGGACACATGGTACAATTTCCCCCCACTGTGATCGGTGCTTTTTCCATTCATGTTCAAAATCCAATGATGTTCAGGTTACAATAAATTGGCTGGCTCCATCAGATTCTGATATCATGTTCGATGTCAGTTCCCCAATTGCAAAGCCTCCTCTTATAATACCTTGTGAAATGGATTTAAAACAGAAAAAAGGGAGTGAGAGAGAACCCACAAAAACACAAAGGCAGGTTGTGAAATTGATCTGAATCAATCTGGTAATTTGTGGGAAACAGGAAAATGTAACCATGAGAACTGCTGGATTGGCATAGAAACCCAACTGGTTCACCTCTATTGGAGTAGAGAGAAAGTGAAAGGGACTGTGGGAGGAAATCAGAGCACTCTGAGGAAACCCACGCAGACATGGGGAGAACGTGCAAACTCCACGCAGTCACCCAAGGTCGGATTTGAACCCGGGTTCTAGCACTGTGAGCAGTAGTGACATCCACTGTGCCACCCCGTTTTTTTCTTCTCTGCCACTGCGCTGCATCGGTAAGACATTGGGATTCAAAGGCTAATGCAGTTTGATGGACAAGTTGTCTCCAGTCTGATCAATGGGTAACAAGCTCCTCCTAGTGGGGAGCAGAGGGGAGTTGGTATTGGTTATCTACAATGTTGTACGATTTTTCTTCTGCTTTGGTTTATTTTTATGAAAATGCTCCACCCAGTCACTGGACATTTGCCCGCTACAAAGATGGCGATCACGCATGCGCCCTGATGCACATGACATCTATTAAAGATGGAGGCCGATAACCTGGGCCTGCAGCCCCGCTCGCTGCAAACTGGGTGGTCCAGTAAGCTCTTTTCGGAGATTTGTGGCTTACACAACATATTCACGCAGCGTTTCCGTAGATTCACGCGATTCCTCGCTCCCTCCATACTTACCAATTTCGGAGCTGAAGAAGCCGCTCCCCGACGCCATTTCCCACACTGCGCATGCTTCAATCACAGCGGGCCCCGCCCCTCATTCACTCCGATTGGTTGGAGGACCAGCCGCTCCCGGTCGGTGCTCCAGACCCGCCCCCTCTTCCTATTGGTCGGGAGCTGCCGTCAATCACACATTGTGAGGGTGACAGATCCGCAGGGAATTGGGTCTCCAAATAAAACCTGCTGATGGCCACAAGGTGAGAATAAAAACCTGCTGGTCCCAAATCGGCTGGTCTGGGGCTTTTTCCTGGGAACAGTCACAGGCTAATGACTGCCATCTTGATTCAGGAAGTACAGTAAGAAGTCTTACAACACCAGGTTAAAGCCCAACAGGTTTGTTTCGAATCACTAACTTTCGGAGCACTGCACCTTCCTCAGGTGAACGAAGAGGTAGGTTCCAGAAACATATATATAGACAAAGTATTCAAAGTATCGTCCTGCATCTTTGACTTTGTCTATATATATGTTTCTGGAACCTACCTCTTCGTTCACCTGAGGAAGGAGCAGTGCTCCAAAAGCTAGTGATTCGAAACAAACCTGTTGGGACTTTAACCTGGTGTTGTGAGACTTCTTACTGTGCTCACCCCAGTCCAACACCGGCATCTCCACATCATGGTGACTCCCTGAGGAGTAGCAGAGCTCACGTACGGCCATCATGGTGAGGGAACAGGAAGTGAGTGGGGCTTCAGTGACTAGGGGAGAAAATGATTGAGTCGTTAACTTCACTCTGTACAGAGGTTAGAATTGATCCAAACCAGAGTAGAGGATGGGAGAAAACTGGGAGTGGAGGAAAGGAATGGTGGAGATGGGTCAATGAGTTAATAATCTTTATTAGTGCCACAAGTAGGCTTACATTAACACTGCAATGAAGTTACTGTGAAAAGCTCCTCGTCACCACACTCACCCGGTGCCTTTCCGGGTACACAGAGGGAGAATTCAGAATGTCAATTAACCTAACAAGCACGTATTTTGGGACTTGTGGGAGGAAACCGGAGCGCCCGGAGGAAACCTATGCAGACACAGGGAGAACATGCAGACTCCACACAGACGGTGACCCAAGCGGGAATCAAACACGGGACCTTGGCACGGTGAAGCAACAGTGTTACCCACTGTGCTACCGTGCTGCCTTTATGGCTAACAGTTATTCGATTCATTAGGATCAGAATGTTACAGACGTTGAATGTGGAAGGAGTAATGTTAAGTCTATTCTGCCCATGGGAAAAGATTTCAAATATTATTGTGACTGGAAAAGTGCCGATACACACACACCCAAGTAAGAGTGTTCCAGTGAACTGACTGTGAAAAGAGATTCACCCAGTTACACAGCCTGTAGAAAGATCATACTTTCGTCAGTGGGAGATATTTGGCAAAGTATAATTTGGGGAAAAAGTGAAGTTAATTTAAATAGAGAGACTGCAGAATACCACAGTAGAGAAGGATCTATGTTTCTTATACATGAAGCACAAGTGTATTTATTACCTCACACTCCTCCAGATTGATCTCCATTTGCTTCGTTGCTGCCCAGCTGATCAGTCTACTGATATCTTCCTGTAGTCTACAACTTTATTCCTCACTGTTAACCACAACACTGCAAATGTCTCAACCATGACCCTTTGTTGAAGTCTAAATCATTAATATATAACACACAAAGCATGGAATCCTGTCCTGAACAATCCAGAACTCCGCTGGAAACAGTCTTCTGGTCACAAAAATACCTCTGGACCAATCCCCTTTGCTTCCTGCTGCTCCAGCTGATGTTTCCAGCATAATGGAAGTGTCCTGGTTTTCCCACATGGAACTGGATGTGTATTCCACAGGGCTGGGATGTGCTGTCATATCTTTATTTATTTCATTATTAACTGACTTGAGTCAATAAACTTCAGAATAAAACAAATAAAGATTCAGCAGATACTCACCAATTAGTGTTTTCCATTATCCTGAAGTCACCTTATTTTTATAGGAAGTTAACTGAAGTGTTTTCCTGACCTCTCCCATTATCTAAATGCCTCAGATTTTTATTCACTGAAAAATTCAGATTGCGTCACTGTTCAATCGCTTGTTATTTAGCTTCCTCTTCATCCCTAGATTTGATTTATTGAACACTGACCGTAATTATATAATTAATTTCAGTTTTAAGCTATTTCATGAATTTGGTTTTAATTTATAGTTGATTCCTGCAGTAACCAGACCTGTGCTCAGTCCTCTAGCTGTGCACTGACGAGTTTTTAATGAAGTTTGAACATAATCTCCCTGCTCTATATTCTGGTCCTGAAACAAGGAAAGTGTCCCAAATGCCTTCTGGACCACCTGATCTACCTGTCCAGCCACCTTCAGCGGTCTGTGGATATGCAGTCCAAGGTCTCTCTGTTTCCCAATACTTCTCAGCATCATCCTATTTATTGGTCATTCCCTTGCCTTGTTTACCCATCCAAATTCATTATCTCCCACTGCTCCAGATTGAATTCCATTTAGCACTTTTCTGTACATCTGACCCAGTCCATGGCTTTCTCCCTCATTCACTAAAACATATGAGCAACGTTTGTATAATCCTGGTGCATACATTTAAGTCTAAATTCATTGATATAGACCGGAAAACTGTAGAGCCCCCCAGGAAACAGACGTCCAGGCATCATTGAGTCCCAGATGTGACTAACAGCAGCAACAACAGCTGAATCCAAACCCTGCTGTTGTCTGTGAACTTGCTGATGCCTGTGCAGGTTGTTTGACTGAGTGAATCTCCTCCCACACACGGAACAGTTAAACAGCCTCTCCCCAGTACGACTCCCACGTGTGGGCCACACGGTAGCACAGTGGTTAGCACTGCTGCTTCACAGCTCCATGGTCCCAGGTTTGATTCCCAGCTTGGGTCACTGTCTGTGCGGAGTCTGCATGTTGTCCCAGTGTCTGCGTGGGTTTCCTCTGTGCTCCGGTTTCCACAGTCCAAAAATGTGTAGATTAGGTGGATTGGCCATGCTAAATTGCCCTTAAATGTCCAAAAAGGTGAGGTGGGGTTATGGGTTAGGTTGGAGGTATGGGCTTAAGTCGGGTGCTTAAGTCCAAGGGCCGGTGCACTCGATGGGCCAAATGCCCTCCTGCACTGTAAATGCTATGATTCTGTTTCAGTGTGAACTCGCTGGTGTCTCTGCAGATTTGGTTTACTTTTAAATATTTTTTCACAGTCAGAACATTTAAAAAGTTTCTGACCAGTGTGAACAAGTTGGTGTCTAGTCAGGTGGGATGACTGAGTGAATTTCTTCTCACATACGGGGCAAGTGTACGGTCTCTGCCCAGTGTGAACTCGCTGGTGTCTCAGAATCTGGGATGAACGAGTAAATCCCTTCCCACATAGGGAGCAGGAGAATGGCCTCTCCCCAGTGTGAGTGCGTTGATGTATCAGTAAACAGCTTTTACTTTTAAAGCTCTTCTCACAGTCAGAACATTTAAACGGTCTCTGATCAGTATGAACAAGTTGATGTGTCATGAGATGAGATGACTGAGTGAATCCCTTCCCACACACGGAGCAGGTGAATGGCCTCTCCCCAGTGTGAGTGCGTTGATGTATCAGTAAATACTTTCTGCTTTTAAAGCTCTTCTCACAGTCAGCACATTTAAAAGGTCTCTGATTAGAATGAACCTGATGGTGAGTCTGGAGATTTGATAAAGCATTAAATCCCTTCCCACATTCCAGACACGTGAATGGCCTTTCACCGGTGTGAGTGCGTTGATGTATCAGTAAATCCATTCTGCTTTTAAAGCTTTTTTCACAGTCGGCACATATAAATGGTCTCTGATCAGTGTGAACAAGTTGGTGTTTCAGAAAGTGGGAGGAACAAGTGAATCCTTTCCCACACACAGAGCAGGTGAACGGCCTCTCCCCAGTGTGAGTGCGTTGATGTATCAATAAATCCTTTCTGCTTTTAAAGTTCTTCGCACAGTCAGCACATTTAAAAGGTCTCTGATTAGTGTGAACAAGTTGGTGTGTCAGGAGTTGTGATGACTGAGTGAATCCCTTCCCACACACGGAGCAGATGAACGGCCTCTCCCCAGTGTGAGTGCGTTGATGTATCAGTAAATTAATTCTGCTTTTAAAGCTCTTCTCACAGTCAGCACATTTAAAAGGTCTCTGATCACTGTGAACAAGTTGGTGTTTCAGGAGGTGTGATGACTGAGTGAATCCCTTCCCACACACGGAGCAGGTGAATGGCCTCTCCCCAGTGTGAGTGCGTTGATGTATCAGTAAATCATTTCTGCTTTTAAAGCTCTTCTCACAGTCAGCACATTTAAACAGTCTCTGGTCAGTATGAACATGCTGGTGTGTGATGAGGTTGGATAGCTTAGTGAATCCCTTCTCACACACAAAGCAGGTGAATGGCCTTTCCCCAGTGTGAATACGTCGATGAGTTTCCAATTCAGACGGGTAATTACATCCTATCCCACAGTCCCTACATTTCCACGGTTTCTCCATGGTTATTGACAGGTTATCAGGTGACGGTGGGATGCAGATTTGAAGTCACTATCAGATCAGCCGTGATGTTATTAAATGGTGGAACAGGCTCACGAGGCTGAATGTCCAATTGCTGCTTCTTGATTCCTTTGGTGCGAATGTCCTTATGTCTCTTCAACTTGGATCATCAGTTGAAGCCTGAGTACGGTGTCTCCCTGATGTAAATGTTGCAATTTAATTTCATGGTGTGTGATTGGTTAAAGCTCAGTCCAGCTAACTGTGGAAAATTACTTCGATGTCTGTGTCTCGGTGCTTTTCCAATCACAGTGATTTTTGAATGTTTTCCCAAAGACAAAACAGGCAAACATTTCTCCTTCCACGTTGAAAGGCCGGTCCTGATGAATCAAGTGACTCTGTCAGATCTCAACATGATGTTTGCATCTGCAAATATTCTGTAAAAGGAGATTACATTGAAATACTGTGAATATATAAGACACAAACAGGCCATTTTGTCACAGATTCTGCTGCTGTCCAGACTGTCACACCTATCAATTCTCAGCCTTTCAGCTGATTTTCGATTCCATTTTCTCTCATGTGCTTGTCCAGTTTCCTTTTGAAAACATCTCAGCACTTTCCTCAGCTCATTTCTATGTAATGAATAACACATTCTAAACCTGTGATGAATAAATTTGTCAGTATTGCCCCCTTTGATTTATTTGTAGCTGTCTTGTATTTATGACTCAATGTTTATTCCTTGTTTACGATAGAATAAATGCCCACTCCATTTATTCCTTTCTGAGAGCTAAAATCTGTCATTTTACAGAAGTCATCACTGTCAATGCAGGACAGAAATCACAAAGAGATAAACCTTTCTGTTGGATTGAGTTTGTTGAGTGTAAATTCTCTCCTTCTAACCCCCTGTGAAAGGAGTTTACAAAAGTCATCACTGTCAGTCCTGGATAGAAATTCTAAACAGACAATTCTAGTTTCTCTGGAACAATTGTCCCCCTCTTGTTCCCCAAAGCTGAAAATCCCTGTCCCACACACTCTTCCTCCTCCCTGGGCTGAAATCCAAACCCATCTGCACCATTTCATTCCTCCACTCCCAGCTTTCTCCCTCCCTCTCCTCTGTCTGGGTTCAATTCACCAGCCCCTGTCTGCAGACTGACAATAAAAACTGACAATAAAAAGGCAGCACGGTAGCCTTGTGGATAGCACAATTGCTTCACAGCTCCAGGGTCCCAGGTTCGATTCCGGCTTGGGTCACTGTCTGTGCGGAGTCTGCACATCCTCCCCGTGTGTGTGTGGGTTTCCTCCGGGTGCTCCGGTTTCCTCCCACAGTCCAAAGATGTGCAGGTTAGGTGGATTGGCCATGATAAATTTCCCTTTGTGTCCAAAATTGCCCTTAGTGTTGGGTGGGGTTACTGGGTTATGGGGATAGGGTGGAGGTGTTGACCTTGGGTAGGGTGCTCTTTCCAAGAGCCGGTGCAGACTCGATGGGCCGAATGGCCTCCTTCTGCACTGTAAATTCTATGAAAAACAATGGGTCTTATTGTGGGTTTGGGGCCTCCAGCGGGTGTTTGTGAATCCTCCCCTTCCACCTGCCAGGGTTTACTTCCTTCCCAGAGATCAGAGTCCTCATTGATTTGAGTGCAAAGTGTAAGCTCTTATTTATTGTCCCCATACCCCATCCTCTGATGTGAACCATCCTCCAGTGTCTGAAGCAGGATGGTGCCCATTAACCTGGGCCTGTTCCCGGGAGGGAGATGCCCTGCAGCTGCAAACCAGGGAGCTGACAATCATAGAATTTACAGTGCAGGAGGAGGCCTTTCGGCCCATCGAGACTCCACCGGCCCTTACAAAGAGCACCCTACTCAAGCCCACGTCTCTACCCTATCCCTGTAACCCCTATTGAAACTTTCTGGACACTAAGGGCAATTTAGCATGGACAATCCACCTAACCCGCACATCTTTGGACTGTGGGAGGAAACCGGAGCACCCGGAGGAAACCCACGCAGACACAGGGAGAACGTGCAGACTCTGCACAGACAGTGACCCAAGCCAGGAATCGAACCTGGGACCCTGGAGCTGTGACACAACTGTGCTGCCCTGCTCCAGAAGGAGCTACGCTCTGAAAGCACAAACCTGTTATACTTTAACCTGGTGTTGTCAGACTTCTTACTGAGCTCACCCCAGTCCAACGCCGGCATCTCCACATCATAATTGTGAAGGGTTTGCTCCAGGTCACAATGCCCGGGGACTGATTGACGGCGCGTTCGGAGCAATAGTGAGAGGGGGCGGAGCTAGAGGACCGACGGAGAGGGGCTAGTCCTCCAACCAATCAGAGTGAATGGGAGGTGGGGCAAATCCCGGGCTTTCGCTCACTACGCATGCGCCCCGCCGCACACTTCGTCCACTCGGGCCTGTCTCGGGGAAAAGTCCGAGCAGCTTTCGCCGGTTCAACTGCCGCATCCGAGCTTCATATTCTGGGCTTGGGGCCGACACGGAGTGTTTATGAAGCCTCCCGACCCATCCACTGGCTCTGTCCCTCCCTAATGACTCACCGAGCGGGATCTGACCGGCTCAAGATTTCCACCCGACCGCCTGAATCCTGAACTGTCACCGACACTGCGCATGCTCCAGGTCACGTGGGCGACACCGGGCCCAGCCCCGCCCCTCATTCTCCGCGATTGGGTGGAGGACCAGTCGCTCCTCCAGCACGCCCCTTTCTTCCTATTGGTCCAGAACCGCCGTCAATCACAACCTGTGCATTGTGAGCTGGAGCATGCGCAGTGCCGATGCTGGACTCGGCCAGGAGGTTGCACTGAAACCCGGTGGAGGCTCCAAACCCCAAGAAGAAGTTTCCGGGCCCGGGTTTGCATCGAGCGGCGGGACAGCTGCGGCCTGTTCCCGGTGACAGGCCTGAGTTAACGGCCGCCGTCTTTACAGAGGCTGCAAACCCGCAGGGGGCAAAACATCAGAGACAGAGTTTGTTGTGAAACCAATGGGATGTAAAACAGGAGGTCAGGGTTACAGTCAACAACAACAACTTCTATTTATATAACACCTTTAACATCATAAATCATCCCAGTCAACTTCACAGGAACATTATAAAACAAAGTGAGACACCCAGACACAAAAGGAGATTTCGGGCAGGTGACCAAAAACTTGGTCCAAGAGGTGAGTTTTAAAGGGTCTGAAAGGAGGTAAGTGAGGTGGAGACGGGGAGGTTTAGGGAGGGAATTCGGTGCTTGGGAACGATGGAACTCCGCCAGGAATCGCAGTCAGATTCATGGTGGGGTAATTAGATTCGGGGGTGTACAAGAGTCCAGGATCAGAGCTCGACAGATATCTCAGGGGTCTGTGGAGCTGGAGGAGATGACAGACACAGGGAGAGATGAGGCCATGGAGGGATTTGAAAACAAGGGTGAGAATTGAATGGGAGCGAATGCAAGTCTCGGAGCACAGGGATCATAGGGGAAAGGAATTTGCTGTGAATTAAGACATGGGTAGCAGAAATTTGGATGGCTTTACGTTTACAGAGGTAGAAAGTAGGAGAGCAGCCAGGTGTTGTAACGGAATTGTCGACTCGGGAGGTGACGAAGGCATGACCGAGGTTTCAGCCCCAGCCGCACAGACACAGGAGAGAGGCCGGATAATGAAACGTAGGTGGAAACGGGCAGTCTTACTGATAGCACAGACATGAGTCCAAAGATGTGCAGGTTAGGTGGATTGGCCATGCTAAATTGCCTTAGTGTCCAAAAAGGTTAGGTGGGGTTACTGGGTTATGGGGATAGGGTGGAGGTGTGGGCTTAGGTAGGCAGCCTACAGGACGTGCGGCAACGCAGTATCGCCAAGCAGAAACTGATAGCCAAGTTCCACATGCATGGGTACAGCCTCAACCGGGATCTTGGATTCATGTTGCATTACACCCCCCCCCCCCCCCCCCCCACCCCCCCACCATCGGGCCTGGGTTTGCGAAATCCTATCAACTGTGCTGGCTTGAGACAATTCACACCTCTTTAACCTGTGATTATCCATCTCTTCAGTTGCACCGTCTGGACCTGTAAAGACTTAATTACCTGCAAAGACTCATTCAAAGTGCATCTTGCATCATTGAATTTCATAGCAATCATAGAATTTGCAGTGCAGAAGGAGGCCATTTGGCCCATCGAGTCTGCACTGGCTCTTGGAAAGAGCACCCTACCCAAGGTCAACACTTCCACCCTATCCCCATAACCCAGTAACCTCACCCAACACTAAGGGCAATTTTGGACACTAAGGGCAATTTATCATGGCCAATCCACCTAACATGCACATCTTTGGACTGTGGGAGGAAACCAGAGCACCCGGAGGAAACCCACGCACACACAGGGAGGATGTGCAGACTCCGCACAGACAGTGACCCAAGCCAGAATCGAACCTGTGACCCTGGAGCTGTGAAGCAATTGTGCTATCCACAATGCTACCGTGCTGTCTATATATGTGGTTGTGGAACCCGCCTCTTCATTCACCTGAGGAAGGAGCTGCGCTCCGAAAACTAGTGATTTGACACAAACCTGTTGGACTTTAACCTGGTGTTGTAAAACTTCTTACTGTGCCCACCCCAGTCCAATGCCAGCATCTCCACATCAAGACTAGTAAAGCAGAGAACCAGGCTGAAGCTCTGGGGATCGGGGTTCCACACGGCAGATCAACCCAGCAACTCAATTTAAGGGCAATTCAGGAGGGTGTAAATGAATAATGAAAATGTCAATCATGTAATTTTTCCCCACACGGAAATGAATGGGGTTTGATAATGTTTCTGTGCGGTTTTAAACCGAGGGCCTTTAAGCAAACATGATAATCACTGCACAACAGAACCAGGGACCAGCGCTTAGTGCATTGACCGAGAATAGTAAACAGTGCGCCCTTATTGCACTGACGAACCTTCTATTGCGTGAGTACAATTTGACTGAAAATTAGGCTATTGGCGGAGAAATTGATCTGACATTAGAATCATAAAATTCCACAGCACATTAGAAAACCATTCACAACTAACACGGGTGAACTCTGTCTGCGATTCCTGCCATTCTCCATCACAGAGGATTTTGCAGGGTATCATTTGGAACTTTGCGGGTGTGTTTAGCTATTGAACAACAAATAACAATGATACAACCTAGCTGCAAATTTAGATGAGTAACGTCAACAATGTTTCGAATAATAATAATATGGGACATTTGCTGTGTGGGGAACGTGATAACCAGTACACTGAAAAAACAGCTGATTGTCTATGAGCCCATTGTACTGGTGTTTTGAAAATCTGTTGTGTTATCTGTAAAAATGATAAAAGTCGAATAAAAATATAGATTGAAAAAGAGCAAATTGATTAGACTCAATGTCCATCTCTCTTTCTGTGATCTTGAAGTTTCTCTATTCCAATTATTCTTCCAATTTGCTTTTGAAGAAGGAGTTTCTGCAGAATCCTTGCTCAGTTTGATTTAACGAGAACCTTCCCCTGGTCCAATGATCAGAAGATTTGGACCTGAAGATGGTGTAGTTTACGATATAAACATTATGTAATCATGCAATTGGTTTCATATTGAATTTTTCTGCTGAAGCATCTTGTCATTATTTCTGAGTTGATAACAGAATCTAATTACATTTGATCTCCATCCTGTTTACAGAGTCTGTCTATTAGAGAGGGAAAGGATTTGTGAAGCTTAACAAAGCCCTCTAGAGATCACTTTGCTGAATTATTTTACTTTATTAGATTTCAAATGAATTATGAAATGTAGAAATATCCACCCAGCAAATATTTCCTCTCGTCCAGTAATAATATAATTCTTACGTTCCTTCGAAAAACATCAAACAATTTTAAAAAAATATATATATTTTGTTGAAAATTTTTTCCCTGAACAACATTTTTCCCGCTTACAAAACAAACGAAACAATAACAATAACAAAACAGAAATTTTTAACTTTTTAACAATAATAATAATAATAATAATACACAAATAACAAAACCTCAATCTCAATTGACCTATATTCAACTAAACCTCCTCCCCCCCCCCCCCCCCCCCCCTCTCTCTCTCAGTTGCTGCTGCTGGTCATCTGTCTTCCCTCTAACGTTCCCCTAGGTAGTCGAGAAATGGCTGCCATCGCCTGGTGAACCCTTGAGCCGATCCTCTCAGGGCAAACTTTATCTGCTCCAGTTTAATAAACCCCACCATATCGTTTACCCAGGCCTCCAGTCCGGGGGGTTTCGCCTCCTTCCAGATGAGTAGGATCCTGCGCCGGGCTACGAGGGACGCAAAGGCCACGACATGGGCCTCTTTCGCCTCCTGCACTCCCGGCTCTTCCGCAACTCCAAATATAGCTAACCCCCAGCTAGGTTTGACCCGGGCATTCACCACCTGCGAGATCACTCCCGTCACTCCCTTCCAATATCCTTCCAGTGCCGGGCACTCCCAAAACATATGTGCGTGGTTTGCCGGGCTCCCGCCACACCTCCCACATTTGTCCTCCACTCCAAAGAACCTGCTCAATCTTGCTCCCGTTATGTGTGCTCTATGTAGCACCTTAAATTGAATCAGGCTAAGCCTGGCGCATGAGGAAGAGGAATTTACCCTGCTTAGGGCATCAGCCCACATACCCTCCTCTATCTCCTCCCCTAATTCTTCTTCCCACTTTCCTTTTAGTTCGCCCACTGACTCCTCCCACTCCTCCCTCATCTCTCGGTATATCTCTGACACCTTGCCCTCTCCGACCCACACCCCTGAAAGCACCCTGTCCTGTATCTCCTGTGTTGGGAGCCGCGGAAATTCCCTCACCTGTTGTCTAGTAAACGCCCTCACCTGCATGTATCTCAAGAAATTTCCCCGGGGTAACTTATACTTTTCTTCCAATGCTCCCAAACTCGCAAAAGTCCCATCTATGAATAAATCTCCCACCTTCCTAATTCCCAACTGGTACCAACTCTGAAATCCTCCATCCATTCTTCCTGGGGCGAACCTATGGTTGTTCCTGACAGGGGATCCCACCAGGGCTCCCCGCACCCCTCTCTGTCGCCTCCACTGTCCCCATATGTTAAGTGTTGCTGCCACCACCGGGTTCGTGGTGTACCTTTTAGGTGAGAGCGGTAGCGGTGCCGTCACCAGCGCCTCTAGACTCGTCCCTTTACAGGACCTTCTCTCCAGCCTTTTCCATGCCGCTCCCTCAACCTCCATCATCCATCTACGTATCATTGCCACATTGGCGGCCCAATAATAATCTCCCAAGTTCGGTAGTGCCAGTCCTCCGCTGTCCCTACTGCGCTGAAGGAACCCTCTCCTTACTCTCGGAACTTTCCCTGCCCACACAAAGCTCGTAATGCTCCTGTCTATTTTATTAAAAAAGGTCCTGGTGATTAAAATAGGGAGACATTGAAATACAAATAAGAACCTCGGGAGGACCATCATCTTAATTGCTTGCACCCTGCCCGCCAGCGATAAAGGCTGCATGTCCCACCTCTTAAAGTCCTCCTCCATTTGTTCTACCAGCCGTGTCAGATTAAGTCTGTGCAAGGTTCCCCAGCTCCTAGCGATCTGAATCCCCAAGTATCGGAAATTTCTTTCCACTTTCCTTAGCGGTAAGCCTTCTATCTCTCTACTCTGGTCCCCTGGATGTATCACATATAATTCACTCTTCCCCATGTTTAACCTATACACCGAAAATTCCCCGAACCTCCTCAAGATTTGCATAACCTCTATCATCCCCTCGGCTGGGTCCGACACGTATAGCAATAGGTCATCCGCGTATAACGAGACTCGGTGTTCTTCTCCCCCTCTAGTCACCCCTCTCCATTTCCTGGAGTCTCTCAAACGCCATGACCAGAGGTTCGATTGCCAATGCAAACAACAATGGAGACAGCGGGCATCCCTGTCTTGTTCCCCTATATAATCGGAAATACTCCGATCTATGTCGACCTGTAACTACGCTTGCCGTTGGCGCCCCATAAAGTAGCCTAACCCAGCGAATAAACCCGTTCCCAAACGCAAACCTCCTTAACACTTCCCATAAATACTCCCACTCCACCCTATCAAATGCCTTCTCTACGTCCATTGCCGCCACTATCTCTGCCTCCCCCTCCACTGAGGGCATCATTATCACCCCGAATAGTCGTCGCACGTTAACATTCAGTTGTCTCCCTTTTACAAACCCAGTCTGGTCTTCGTGCACCACCCCGGGACACAGTCCTCTATCCTCGATGCCAGCACCTTTGCCAGCAATTTGGCGTCCACGTTCAATAGTGAAATAGGTCTATAGGACCCGCACTGCAACGGATCTTTGTCCCTCTTCAACATTAGCGATATCGTCGCCTCCGACATCGTCGGGGGTAGAGTCCCCCCTTCCCTGGCCTCATTGAACATCCTCGCCAACAAGTCCACATATTTTCTGTAGTATTCCACCGGGAACCCGTCCGGCCCCGGGGCCTTCCCTGCTTGCATGCTTCCCAGTCCCTTAATAACCTCATCCACCTCAATCGGTGCCCCCAGGCCTTCCACCTCCTGCTCCTCCACTTTCGGGAACCTCAATTGGTCCAGGAACTGCCGCATCCCCTCCTCTCTCTCTGGGGGCTGAGACCTATACAGTTCCTCATAAAAGGTCTTAAACACCTTGTTTATCTTTCCTGCCCTTCGCTCAGTGTCTCCCCTTTCATCCCTAATTCCTCCTATCTCCCTCGCTGCTGCCCTCTTTCGCAGTTGGTGCGCCAACAGGCGACTAGCCTTTTCCCCATATTCATACCTCCTCCCCTGTGCCTTCCTCCACAGTAACTCCGCCTTTCTGGTGGTCAGAAGGTCAAACTCGGTCTGGAGTCGTCTCCTCTCCCTGTACAGCTCCTCCTCCGGGGTCTCTGCAAATTCCCTGTCCACCCTTAAAATCTCCCCCAGTAGTCTATCCCTTTCCTTGGCCTCTGTTTTCCTTTTGTAGGCCCCAATAGAAATCAGCTCTCCTCTGACCACCGCTTTTAGTGCTTCCCATACCACTCCCACAGGAACCTCGCCGTCGTCATTGACCTCCAGGTATCTCTCAATACACCCCCTCACTCTTGCACACACTCCCTCATCCGCCATCAGTCCCACATCTAATCGCCAGAGTGTTCTCTGCTCCCTGTCCTCTCCTAATTCCAGGTCCACCCAATGTGGGGCATGGTCCGAAACCGCTATGGCTGAGTATTCAGCCTCTTCCACCCTAGAGATCAACGACCTTCCTAAAACAAAAAAATCTATCCGGGAGTACACTTTATGGACATGGGAGAAGAAGGAATACTCCCTAGCCCTGGGTCTAAGAAATCGCCATGGATCCACTCCCCCCATTTGGTCCATAAGCCCCTTAAGTACCTTGGCCGCTGCCGGCCTTCTTCCGGTCCTTGAGCTGGATCTATCTAGCCCCGGGTCCAGCACCGTGTTGAAGTCCCCTCCTAAAATCAAATTTCCTGCCTCCAGGTCCGGAATACGCCCCAGCATCCGTCTCATGAACCCCGCATCGTCCCAATTTGGGGCATACACATTAACCAACACGACCTCCATTCCCTCCAGCCTACCACTCACCATTACATATCTACCTCCACTGTCTGCTACGATGTTCTTTGCTGCAAATGCTACCCGTTTCCCCACCAAAATGGCCACCCCTCTGTTCTTTGCGTCCAGTCCTGAGTGGAACACCTGTCCCACCCATCCTTTCCTTAGCCTAGCTTGGTCCGCCACCTTTAGGTGCGTCTCTTGGAGCATAGCCACGTCTGCCCTTAATCCTTTCAAATGCGCGAGCCAGACCCTTTTTATCGGTCCATTCAGGCCTTTCACGTTCCACGTGATCAGCCTCACTGGGGGGCTACCTGCCCCCCTCCCGTGTCGACTAGCCATTACCTTCTCTAGGCCAGTCCCATATCCCGCCTCCGCGCTCCCGCTCGCTCCCCCAGCGTCGCACTCCGCCCCCAACCACCCACCCTTTAGCCATTTCCTTTTGGATTTCCGCAGCAGCAACCCAGTTGTCCCCTTCCCCTCCCCCCCCCCCCCCCCCCGCTAGATCCCTATCTAGCTTGATTGCTCCCCCCATATCACTTCCGTAAGTCAGCTGACTTCAACTGACCCCGGCTACTCCTGCTCACTCCTCGGCCCCCCCGGTGTGAGGGAACTCCCATCCGCCTTGCGCCTGTTTTCCCGCCTTATTCTTTCTGGCGCGGGAACATCCCTTTACCTAACCCACCTCTTATGGCGCAGCTCCCTTTCCCCTCCCCCTCCCCTTCCCTATTCTTCGACTATGTCCCGCCTTTCCCCCCTCACCGGCGCCCACATTTCCCCAGTGTCCCCCCCCTTCCCTGTTTACTTCTCGATTCACTTTCACCATAACATTAACAAAAACAATAACAATAACAATTCCCTGCAGCATCAGTCCCTCAGTTCCAGTCCAGTTTCTCTTCATTGATGAAGGACCATGCTTCCTCCGCCGTCTCAAAATAATAGTGTCTCTCCTGATACGTGACCCATAGTCTTGCCCGCTGCAGCATCCCAAACTTCACCTTCCTTTCGTGCAAAACCTCTTTGGCTCGGTTAAAGCTCGCCCTCCTTCTCGCCACCTCTGCACTCGTCCTGGTATATCCTTACCACAGCATTCTCCCATCTGCTACTCCGCACCTTTTTAGCCCATCTCAGGACCTCTTCTCTGTCCTTAAGGCAGTAGAATCACACGATTATCGCCCTC
This sequence comes from Scyliorhinus torazame, assembly GCF_047496885.1. Lineage (NCBI taxonomy): Eukaryota > Metazoa > Chordata > Chondrichthyes > Carcharhiniformes > Scyliorhinidae > Scyliorhinus > Scyliorhinus torazame. Next base: position 78,389,675 of record NC_092711.1, read on the forward strand.
GGTGGTTCTCCCGCTTTTGGTCTTCTCGCCGGGATCCGATTTGCCCATTCCACCTCCATGGGGCCCGCAGGGGCCTCAGCACCCATCAGTGAGCTCAGCATCTTACTTGCGTACGCTCCACAGTCCACTCCTTCCACGCCCTCAGGGAGACATAGTATCCTAAGGTTCTTCCTTCGCGCTCCATTTTCAAGGGCCTCAATCCTGTCAGCACACTTTTTATGAAGTGCCTCGTGCGTCTGAGTCTTAACCGCCAGGCCCAGGACCTCGTCCTCAATACCTGATACCTTCTGCTCCATCACGCGAGGCTCAGTCTCCTGGGTCTTCAAAGTCTCTTTAAGCCCCTCAATTGCCTGTAACATCGGGGTCATTACCTCCTTCTTCAGCAGATCCACGCACCGTCTCACAACCTCGTCCTGCTCAGGCCCCCATGTCACCTGCGATCCCTCCGCCGCCATTTTGTTCCACTCCCTCTGACCTTCTGGTTGCAGATTCTTCGGGCTGCAGCCGCCGGTTTTTCCTCCTTCGTTCGGGGGGGGGACTCCCTTCCCACGCACCTCCCACCGGGTTTTTCGGCCGGTAAAGTCCCCGTTGGGGCTCTTAAAAGAGCCCGAAGGTCCGTCGGAGCTGGAGCTGCCGAAACGTGCGGCTAGCTCATCCTTGCCGCAACCGGAAGTATCAACATCAAACAATTTTACTCAGTATTTGTTGCATTACTCAAAACTTGATATTATTTGATATTTATGTCCTCATCTGAAATTGAGACTCTCTGAAATATACAACATTGAATTGCAAACATGACTGACAAAGAAAATAAATCGAGTCACTGGGTAATATAAATTCTGTTGAGTTCATTTGAGATTGGCCACATCAGTTTTTAAACACAATCAAATATCTTCACAGGTAGGAGATTAAAGAATGATACGTTTATTATATTTGACCCTCTTTGTTCTGGGTAGGAAACATTCCGCAGCCTAAATCCAGTTCATGTATAAGAAAGAAGGGGTGACAGCAAATCCGCACTGAGCCTGGATTTCCTCATCTCCCTGAGTGGCTTTTCCTGTTTCTCTAACACAAAGCCAGATTTTCAAAAGGTGTTTTAGTTAAATCTCTGCTATTTCCTCTAATTCAGTTAGAGTATCATTTGTCTCTGTCTGTGTGAGCACACATTACCATTAGATATGTTTCAGATGGTGATTAAAAATGTTAATCTACATCCATAAATCCACTAAATTCTGTAATGGACTGAACAAACTGAGAATATCCGAACTGTGTCAAAATGCGATCATCTTTTTCTGATCTTTGCTTCTTCAATATTCACTACCTCCGCCTTCTCTGAATGAAGTTTGAGGCCGAGGAGGCCAAATATATATCTAATACATGGGATTCAGACGACATGCAGAAACAAACGCATGTTCTCCAAACTTCCCACAAACTAAGCAAGAAGTATTCAATGTTCCTGCCCAGTTTTGAATGGAGGACCTGTCGCGAGTTAGATGAAGTGAAAAAAAAACATGATAACCACTACACTACAGAAACAGGCAGCAGCGGAGCAGCCAATGGACCTGTGCTATGTTCAACTGCAGTGTCTTGCTGCAGCTTCTGATGGTTAGGCTGAGAGGCCATGTCATTTATTACTCTCCTCTACCTTCCCCACGTTTATTTCCAGCAACTTATTTTCATTTCTTCCATCGATCTGTTTTTCCCCCACCATTGTCCCCCTTTCGACAATCTGCTCCCTGTTCCTAGTCTTCCTTTCACTCACTGCTTACTTTTATTCTGCCATTCAGGTTCTAATCTCTTAACGTGCCTCTATCAGTACTGTTCTTAGCCTTTATAACCCCCATTTACATTCCCCTTTTCTTTCTGTCCAAGTCATTCTCCACCTATCGCTGGCCCTCTATCCAGCCCCACATCTCCATGAACCCCTTGCCCCCTGTCCCATTCACCACCCACCCACAATAGTCTAAATCTGACCCTATTTCCAGTTCTCCAGCTTTGACAAAGAGTCACCCAGACCCGGAACGACAGCTGCCATCTCGCTCCACAGAGGCTGTCAGACCTGCTGAGATTGTCCAGTATTTTCTACTTTTTTTTCCGATTGAAGCATCCGCAGTAAGTTGCTTTTATGTTACAGCTAGACATGATAGAGACAGTTATTATGTTCATCTGCATCTGTAAAGACATTAAATTCTGTTTTGGTTGAACAAACTGCTAATATTGGAACTGTGTCAAAGCAGGAAAATCTTTATCATCTCACTGCTTCTTGAAAATGCAACACTTCAGACTTTGCTGAAGCAATTTTTGTGGCTGATGTAAGACCAAACCTCCTATTCCTCTCAAATACGAGATTCAGGTAATATTCAGGGACAAGCGGATGTTGTGGAAATTTTTCCTCAGACTAAATGAGAAGCATTTAATGCTTCTGCCAGTTTCAAACCGGGGACCTTTCACGTGTTAGGTGACTGTGATAACCCCTACTCTAAAGAGCTGGCAGCACAGGACCCAATGGACCTGTGCAACATTCAACTGCACAGTCTTGTTGCAGCTTTCAATGGGCAGCACATGTGGCTAGCACTGTGGCTTCACAGCGCCAGGGTCCCAGGTTCGATTCCCTGTTGAGTCACTGTTTGTGCGGAGTATGCACGTTTTCCCCGTGTCTGCGTGGGTTTCCTCCGGGTGCTCCGGTTTCCTCCCACAGTCCAAAGATGTGCAGGTTAGGTGGATTCGCCATGCTAAATTGCCCTTAATGTCCACAAAGGTGAGGGGTTATTGGGTTATAGGATAGGGTGGAAGTGAGGGTTTAAGAGGGTCGGTGCAGACTCGATGGGTCGAATGGCCTCCTTCTGCACTGTATGTTCCATGTTCTAATGGTTCAGCTGAGAGGCCGTGTCACTGATTACATGAAGACAACTGTTTCTTTAAAACAGACGTCTCAACTTGTAAGACCGTAAGATATAAAACTGATATTGAACTTTAGCATTTGTTCAGTAACTATCTAACGGAATAATGCTCTCTGTTCAATCATTAATGCATCATTCTTATCTTCCTACAGAAAATTTCCCCCAATTTTACTCAATATTTTGTTTCATTATTCAATGTTGAACCTCAGTATATTTATTTGTTATATATGACTTCATTTTGAATTGAATAGCCCGAGTCTTCACCCTGAATAACTCTGAAATATACACCATTGAATTGCAAACATGACTGACCAAGAAAAGAAAGCGTTTCACTGGGTAACAGAAATCCCATGAATCTTTGTTAAGTTTGACCACAGTCAGCTTTTGAACAAAGTCAAATATAGTTAAATGGAAGAGAATTGAGAATTATGAGTTGCTTATATTTGACCCCTCTGTGTTTTGGTGTGAAACGTTCTGCAGCCTAAATACCGTTCATGTATAAGAAAGGAGGGGTGACAGCAAATCCGCACTGAGCCTGGATTTCCTCATCTCCCTGAGTGGATTTTCCTGTTTATCATTAAAGGCCGAATTTTTCAAAAATGTGGTTCAGTTAAATCTCTGTCATTTCCTCGAATTCAGTTACAGTATCGTTTGTGTCTGTCTATATGAGCATACATTACAAGTAGATATGTTTTGTACAATATTAAAATATTAATCTACATCTACAAAGCCATTAAATTCTTTTGTGAATTGAACAAACTGCCAAGATCCGCACTTTGTTTTTTCATGTATGGAACAATCTATTTGGACTGTACACAGAACAATACTTTTCACTGTACCTCGGTACACGTGACAACAAACCGATCCAATCAAAGAGACAGTTTCGTAGTAGTCTTCAGATTGAACAATGAGTCTTCTTAAAAATTATTCATTCATGGGAGGTGGGCGTCCTGGCTGGGCCAGCATTTACTGCTCATTCCAATGGGCCTTGAACTGCGTGTCTTGTGAGGCTATTTCAGAGGGCACATTCAAGTCAACCACAACATTGCTGTGGATCTGGAGTCACGTGTAGGCCAGGCCACATAAGGAGAGCAGATTTCTTGAAGGACATTAGTGAGTTTTCACAACAATCAAGAGTGTTATCATTAGACTTTTAATTCAAGACTTTTAATCAATTTCAGCATCTGTCATAGGCAGATTCAATCCCAGATCCCCAGAGCATTAACCTGGGTCTCTGGATTATTCACCCAGTAACAATACCATTACTCCAATGCCGAGCCCACATATTCTTGACAGAATATGGTGTCTCGTGTTGTGTTCTGTGATCTTGTCTTGCAATGATTCTACAGAACTGCTGGTGAATTAGCCAGAATGATGATTTATTAATGTACACGTGGTAAGGTAATGATCAGAATGCTATACAGACTAAGTTATCACAGAGTTACATTAGACTCTGTTGGAACTACCCTGCTGTGCGACTGGCCTCGTGTATGCCTGACAACCTTCTGCTGGTAGCCGGATGTCACTTGACTGATGCCTGACGCCAACTACTGGTGGGAGGTCACACTGCTGAGTACATGTAATATTATATACAGGCTTATCACCACATCTCATAACTTCTCAAATTTATCGAGTAATTTATTTTTTCAAACAAATTCTGATAGCTCTGCAGTTTCTGGAAACATTTTGGTTGATCGTGTTATTTTTTTAAATAAAGATCTAGTCTTTGCAATATAATTACCTAATACACCAATTCACTAATCATAATCAATAGTCACTATTGAATAAACTTGAATTTAATTATTGTTTTTTTGCGATGAAATCAATACATAGTTAATATAGAAAAAGTACAGAAGGCGAAATGGCTGCAGAAAGGCACATGTTAGAGGTATAAAAGGGCTTCCTTGACTTTATTACTAAGGCCAGTGAGTACACGATGAAAATAACAATTTACGGGCAGCAAAGCTGCGCAATGGTTAGCACTGCTGCCTCATGGCGCAGATGTTCTAGGTTCGCTCCTGACCCTGGGTCACTGCCGTGTGGAGTTTGCACATTCTTCCCGTGGTTTTGTTGATTTCACCCCCACAACCCAAAGATGTGCAGGGTAGGTGGATTGGCCACGCTAAATTGTTCCTTAATGCGAAAAAATGAATTGGGTACTCTAACTTTTTTTTTACAATGAAAATAACAATTTTAAAACTAAATGTGATTACACATGCGTACTTACAGCTTCCTACATTACAGCAGTGAATATGTTTCAAAAGTACGCCATTGGCTTTAAAATACTTTAGGAGGTCCAGTGGTAGTGAGAGGTTTTATAGAAATGTACATTTGTTCTAATTGTCTGCAAATGAGGATATATTACACTTGGTGTCCTCACCAATTTATTAATAAAGTCTTAATTTGATGCAATAACCACGTCAATGACACCATTTTGAATACTCTGTGAACCTCCAGATACACCATATGCACAATTATTTGTTGTAAAACACAGCGAGTTGTTGTGATTTGGAATGTACTGTCTATAAATGGTGCTGGAATCTCATTGGACTGTAACGTCCAAAATAGCCGAACTCTGGGATTAAATGGGTCGCTGTACAAAGAGCTGGCACGGGAAAAATGGGCCAAATAGACTCCTCTGTGCTCTAGCAGCCTTGTGTACATGTTAAGGGAGTGGTAACAACCTGGAACCTACTGCCTATGAGGTAGGAGATGCAGAGATGACGGAAGGATTTCAATAGGAAATTAGACAGGCACTGAGAGAAATAAACCCACAGGGATTCGGGGAAAGAACGGGGCAATGGACAGACTGGCTTCCTCCACAGGGAGCCGACAGGGTCCCAAAGGGCTGAATGGCCCCATTCCCCACCCTCCAGATGCTGTGATCTCAGGAGAGAAATTCAGCTGCTCCAGTCACTCCAACTAACTGGAGTCCCTCATCTCTGGTGTCATTCTTGTAAATGTCCTCGACACCGTCTCTAAGAACTTCACATCTTTCCTAAAGTGTGGAGCCCATATATAGGGTTCCATTCCAGAGGGATAGAATTGAAAAGTATGGAGGAGATGTTCAACTTGTTTAAAACGATGGTTCAACTACACTGGGAGCTCTGTCAACATTGATGATCCCCATTTAGAAAAAGGAAATAGAGGCACTGGATACGGTGCAACAGATTCATAATATACAGAACTGAGAGCATTTAACACTCAGGAAAGGCTGGGGCTGCTTTTTTCTGGAAAAGAGAAGACTGATGGGTGACCTGATGGAATCTTTAAGATTATGAAGGGGTTCAATAATCCAATAGGTATTTCAACAGAAACCTCTTTACCCAGTGAGTGGTGAGAATGAGGAACTCACGACCACAGCGAGTGGTTGAAATGAACAGCATGAATCCATTGTGAAGCTAGATACATACATGAGGGAGAAAGGAATAGAAGGAGATGCTGATTGGGGGGGGGGGGGGGTGGAGGATCATGTGGAGTATAAATACTGACACAGACCATGGCTAACCTCAGCCGGTATGGGAATTTAACCTGTGCCGTTGGTGTCACTCAGCACGAACCAGCCATCCAGCCAAGTGAGCAAACCGATCCCCGTCTAAATCTGTAATAATTCCAGAAATATTAGTGATTGCCTGTCTCCCACCATACTATTTAATGTAGTTTCCCAGTGCATCTCAGACAACTTGCCCCTCATACCCTAATCATTTTCTTCTGTGAGAAGCACCAAGATAAATTAAACAAAAGAACCATGTAACCAGAACAGCCCATCTTCATGGCAATGTGGCATGATTTTGGGGGTTTCCAAACAGAAATGGTAATGAAACATCTTATAACCTCCAAACATCTTTTCAATCTTTGATCCTTGTGAAATGTGAAACCAGATATTTGCAAGAAGGCTCAGAGAGAATCAGACCATTGGAGACGAAGCCATGAGACCAGCCAGTCCAGCAGAAAGAAACCCTCTGACCATCCCCATTGACCAACAGAATGAACAAAATGCAGTCCTGGATGTAATTGAGAACACAAATAATAACAGCAGAATCCAATCCCTGTAATCAGCTGTGAAATTGTTGGTGTCTCAGGAAGTGCGATGAATTACAAAACCCCTTCGCACATTGAGAGCAGGTGAACGGCCTCTCCCCAGTATGAACTCCCTGGTGTGACTGCAGACGGCATAACAGAGTGAATCGCGCAAATAGAGGTAAACATCTTTGAGTTATGTGGGTGACACCCACGCAGACACTTGGAGAACGTGTCTCCACATGAACAATGACCTGGGGTCAGGATTGAACACTGGTCCTCAGCTCTGTGAGACTGCAGTGCTAACCACTGCATCACCTAACGATTTAGACGAAGGAACAAAATGCAACATCTCCAAATTTGCAGATGACACAAGTTGCTTGGGTGGTTGAGCTGTGAGGAGGTTGCAGAGATCCTTCAGTGTGATTTGCACAAGTTGAGTGAGTGGGCAAATGAATGGCAGAATCAGTATAATTTGGAGAAATGCGAGGTTATCCAGTTTGGTAGCAAAACGAGAAGGCAGGCTACTATCTGAATTGTCATAAATTAGGAGAGGGCAATGTGCAACGACACCTGGGTATCCTGGTACACCAGTCACTGAAGGAAAGCGTGCAGCTACAGCAGGCGGTAAAGAAGGCAAATGATGTGCGAGCCTTCATTGCGAGCGGATTATCTTGCTGTCATTATACAGGGCCTTGGCGAGGCCATACCTTTAATATTGTGTGCAGTTTTGGTCTCCTTATCTTGAGGAAGGATGTTCTTGCTCTCGAGGAAGTGCAGAGCAGGTTTACCAGACTGATTCCTGGGTTGGTGGGGCTGATGTATGAGAGATTGAATCAGTTACCATTGTATTCGCTGGAGTTTAGAAGAATGGGGGAATCTCATAGAAACCTATAATATTCTAACAGGACTTGACAGGGTAGATGCAGGAAAGATTTTCCCGATGGTGGGAGTGTACAGAACCAGAGGGCGCAGTCTGAGGATACGGGGTAGACCATTTAGGCAGAGATGAGTAATTTCTTCATCAGAGAGTGGTGAGCCTGTGGAATTTGTTACCACGGGAAATAGTTGAGGCCAATACATTGTATGTTTTCAGGAAACAGTTAGATATAGCACTTAGAGCGAAGGGAATCAAAGGATATGGAGGGGAAATCGGGATTAAGCTATTAAGTTGGATGATAAGCCATGATCATAATGAATGGCGGAGCAGGCGCAAAGTGTCAAATGGTCTCTTCCTGCTCCTATTTTCTATGTTTCTATGTAATCCCTTCCCACACTAAGAGCAGGTGAATGGCTTCTCCCCAGTGTGAACTCGCTGGTGTGTCTGCAGGATAAGCTGGCACCCCTGATGATGGAGATATTTGAGGAGGCGATAGGGAAGGGGGTGATACCACAAACCTTGGGGCAGGCATCGGTTTCCCTGTTGCTTCAAAAGATAAGGATCCGACGGAGTGTGGGTTGTTTAGGCCCATATCACTTTTAAATGTGAACGCAAAGGTATTAGCGAAGGTACTGGCAGGTGATAGGTGAATATCAGACGGGGTTTGTGTGAGGGAGGCAGCTCTTTTCAAACGTTAAGAGGGTATTGAACGTGGTAATGGCACCAGCGGAAGGGAAGGAAACAGAGGTGGTTGTGGCATTGAACGCCGAGAAAGCGTTTGACCGAGTAGAATGGGGACACTTGATAGCAGTTCTGGAGCGGTTTGGGATTGGTCCACGATTTGTGGACTGGGTAAAGCTACTGTATAAGGAGCCGGGGCCAGTGTCTGCACAAAAAACATCAGCTCGAGATACTTTTCTCTCCACCGTGGGACTAGGCAGGGATGTCCTATGTTTTCTCCTGCTGTTTGCACTCGCGATTGAGCCGTTGGCCATCGCAAAACCACCGTTGGCCATTGCGTTAAGAGGTTTGGGGGTATGGAAAGGGATATTGCACATTAACCTGAAGAGAATCTTGAACAAGGACTCCCAAGTCCCTTTGTGCTTGTGATTTCCTCAGCATTTCCCCATTTAGAAAATAGTCTATGCCTCTATTTCTCCTTCCAAAGTGCATAACCTCACACTTTTCCACATTGTATTCCATCTGCCACTTCTTTGCCCACTCTCCTAGCCTTGTTCAGCATTGTTTCTTTTTCTAATCACTTTAAATGAATGCCCTCTGTTTATAATCTTGCCCTAACTATGATTTGCCAGATCAAACATCGATTGCAGATCCTTAGTTTTAATGTGGTCAAGTGCCTTTCCATTTGAGAACTGTTCAATAAAGTTATTCAAATTATTTGTAGCTAGGGCAGCACGTGGAGCAGTGGTTAGCACTGGGACTACAGCGCTGAGGACCCGGGTTTGAATCCCGGCCCTGGGTCACTGTCGGTGTTGAGTTTGCACATTCTCCGCATGTCTGCATGGGTTTCACCCCCACAACCCAAAGAAGTGCAGGTTAGCTGGATGGGCCAGGCTAAATTGCCCCTTAATTGGAAAAAAAACAATAATAATTGGGTATTCAGAATTTTTTTTTCTTTGTAAAAAAGGATTATTTGAAGCTTCCCCACCAATCAGCTTTTTCCATTTTCCTGAAGTGACCTTATTTTTATCAGGAGTTAACTGAAGTGGGTTCCTAACCCCTCATTATCTAAATTTCCATTCACCACTTTTCTGTCCACCTGACCCAGTCCATGGTTTTCTCCCTCATCGTCTAAAACACATCAGCAACTTTTGTGTAATCCTGGTGCATACATTTAAGTCTAAATCATTGATATGTACCGGAAACTGTGGAGCCCCACTGGAAACAGACGTCCAGGCATCATTCAGTCCCGGATGTGACTAACAGCAGCAACAACAGCTGAATCCAAACCCCGCTGTTGCCTGTGAACTTGCTGATGTCTGTGCAGGTTGTTTGACTGAGTGAATCTCCTTCCACACACTGAACAGTTAAACAGCCTCTCCCCAGTGCCACTCCCTCATGTGGGCGACACAGTAGCACAGTGGTTAGCACTGTTGCCTCACAGCTCCAGGGTCCCAGGTTTGATTCCCGGCTTGGGTCACTGTCTGTGCGGAGTCTGCGCGTTGCCCCAGTGTCTGCGTGGGTTTCCTCCGGGTGCTCCGGTTTCCTCCCACAGTCCAAAGATGTGCAGATTAGGTGGATTGGCAATGCTAAATTGCCCTCAGTGTCCAAAAAGGTGAGGTGGGGTTATGGGTTAGGTTGGAGGTATGGGCTTAAGTAAGGTGCTCTTTGCAAGGGCCGGTGCACTCGATGGGCCGAATGCCCTCCTTCTGCACTGTAAATGCTATGATTCTGTTTCAGTGTGAACTCGCTGGTGTTTCCGCAGACTTCATTTTCTTTTAAATCTCTTTTTACAGTCAGAACAGTTAAAAGGTCTCTGATCAGTGTGAACAAGTTGGTGTCTCGTCAGGTGGGATGACCGAGTGAATTTCTTGTCACACACGGGTCAAGTGTACGATTTCTGTCCAGTGTGAACTCGCTGGTGTTGCAGAAGCTGGGATGAACATGTGAATCTCTTCTCACACACGGAGCAGATGAATAGCCTCTTTCCCCAGTGTGAGTGCGTTGGTGTTTCAGCAAATTGCTTTTCCTTTTAAAACTCTTCTCACAGTCAGAACATTTAAAAGGTCTCTGATCAGTATGAAGGAGTTGGTGGCTCAGGAGGAATGATAATCGAGTGAATCCCTCCCCACACACGGAGCAGGTGAACGGCCTCTCCCCAGTGTGAGTGCGTTGATGTGTCAGTAAATCATTTCTGCTTTTAAAGCTCTTCTCACAGTCAGCACATTTAAAAGGTCTCTGGTCAGAGTGAACCTGATGGTGAGCACGGAGATTTGACGAAGCATTAAATCCCTTCCCACATTCCAAACAGGTGAATGGCTTCTCCCCAGTGTGAGTGTGTTGATGTATCAGTAAATCCTTTCTGCTTTTAAAGCTCTTTCCGCAGTCAGCACATTTAAAAGGTCTCTGGTCAGAGTGAACCTGATGGTGAGCCCGGAGGTTTGACGAAGCATTAAATCCCTTCCCACATTCCAAACAGGTGAATGGCCTCTCCCCGGTGTGAGTGCGTTGATGTAACAGTAAATTATTTCTGCTTTTAAAGCTCTTCTCACAGTCAGCACATTTAAACGGTCTCTGATCAGTGTGAACAAGTTGGTGTGTCAGGAGGTTTGATGACCGAGTGAATCCCTTCCCACACACCGAGCAGCTGAACGGCCTCTCCCCAGTGTGAGTGCGTTGATGTACCAGTAAATCCTTTCTGCTTTTAAAGCTCTTTCCACAGTCAGCACATTTAAAAGGTCTCTGATCAGTATGAACAAGTTGGTGTGTCAGGAGGTGGGATGACAGAGTGAATCCCTTCCCACACACGGAGCAGGCGAATGGCCTCTCCCCATTGTGAGTGTGTTGATGTGTCAGTAAATCCTTTCTGCGTTTAAAGCTCTTTCCACAGTCAGCACATTTAAACGGTCTCTGATCAGTATGAACAAGTTGGTGTGTCAGGAGGTATGATGACCGAGTGAATCCCTTCCCACACACGGAGCAGGTAAACGGCCTTTCCCCAGTGTGAATACGTTGATGAGTTTCCAATTCAGACGGGTAATTGAATCCCATCGCACAGTCCCCACATTTCTACGGTTTCTCCATGGTTATCGACAAGTTATCAGGTGTAAGTGGGATGCAGATTTGAAGTCACTATCAGATCAGCCGTGATGTTATTAAATGGCGGAACAGGCTCACGGGGCTGAATGTCCTTTTGCTGCTTCTTGATTCCTTTGGTGCGAATGTCCTTATGTCTCTCCAACTTGGATCATCAGTTGAAGCCGGAGTACGGTGTCTCCCTGATGGAAATGCTGCAATTTAATTTCATCCTGTGTGATTGGTTAAAGCTCAGTTCCAGCTACCTGTGGAAAATTACTTAGATGTCTGTGTCTCGGTGCTTTTCCAATCACAGTGATTTTTGAAATATTTTCCAAAAGACAAAACAGACAAACATTTTTCCTTCCACGTTGAAAGGCCGATCCTGATGTATCAAGTGACTCTGTCAGATCTCAACATGATGTTTGCATCTGCAAATATTCTGTAAAAGGATATTCAATTCCTGTGAATATATAAGACACAAGCAGGCCATTTTGTCACAGATTCTGCTGCTGTCCATACTCGGCACACATCTCCGACTGTCCCACCTATCACATCTCAGCCTTTCAGCTGATTTTCGATTCCATTTTCTCTCATGTGCTTGTCCCGTTTCCTTTTGAAAACATCTCAGCACTTTCCTCAACTCCTTTGCATGGTAATGAGTTGCACATTCTGAAAATAATTTTGTCTGTATTGTCCCCTTGGATTTATTCATAACTATCTTGTATTTATGACTTGTTGTTTATTGATGGTCACTATTTCACATCGCCCCTCTCCATTTAATCTTTCCTGAGAGCTGTAATATCTCATGTTACAAAAGTCATCACTGCCAATGCAGTATAGAATTTGCAAAGAGCCGTTGGGTTCAGTTTGTGTGCAAATTCTCCAATTCTAACCCCCTGTAAAAGGAGTTTACAAAAACCATCACTGTCAGTCCAGGATAGAAATTCTGAACAGGCAATTCTAGTTTCTCTGGAACATTTTTTTCTCTCGTTCCCCCAAAGCTGGAAATCCCGGTCCCACACACTCTCCCTCCTCCCTTGGCTTAAATCCAAACCCATCTCACCATCAGCACTCCCATTTCTTTCCTCCACTCCCAGTTTTCTCCCTCCCTCTCCTCTGCCTGGGTGCAGTTCTCCGGCTCCTGTCTGCAGACTGACAATAAAATCAATGGATCTTATTGAGGATTTGGGGCCTCCAGCGGGTGTTTGTGAATCCTCCCCGCCCACCTGCCAGGGTTTCCTTCCTTGCCAGAGATCAGAGTCCTCATTGATTTGAATGCAAGTGTAAGCTCTTATTTATTATCCTCCCTCCCCCATCCTCTGATGTGAACCATCCTCCAGTGTCTGAAGCAGGATGGTGCCCGTTAACCTGGGCCTGTTCCCAGGAGGGAGGGAGAAGCCCCGCAGCTGCAAACCAGGGAGCCGACAATGCCAGCTCCTTCACATGAGGAGGGAGCAGCGCTCCGAAAGCTAGTGACATCGAAACAAACCTGTTGGACTTTAACCTGGTGTAAGACTCTGAGCTCACCCCAGTCCAACGCCGGCATCTCCACATAATGATCGTGAAGGATTTGCTCCAGGTCACAATGCCCGGGGACTGATTGAAAGCGGGTTCGGACCAATAGGAAGAGGAGGCGGGTCTGGGTGACCGATCAAGAGCTTCTCGTCCTCCAGCTAATGAGAGTGAATGGGAGGCGGAGCAAAGCCGAGGCTCTCTTCGCCCATCCGGGCCTGTCTCAGGGAAAAGCCCGAGCAGCTTTCACCGGTTGAACTGCCGTGTCCGAGCTTCGTGTTTGGAGTGTGGGGCCTACACGGAGTGTTTATGAGGTCTCTCGACCCACCCGCCGGCCTCCGGCCTCATTCCTCCCGCAGGACTCACCGCCCGGGATTTGACCGGTTGAAAAATTCCACCGCTCGCATGAATCCTGAGCTGTGATCAGCACTACGCATGCTCTAGACCACGTGGGCGACCGGGCTCAGCCCCGCCCCTCATTCACTCCGAATGGTTGGAGGACCCGCTGCAACCACTCGGTCCTCCAGGCCTACCCCTCTCTTCCTATTGGTCCAGAGCTGCCGTCAATCACTCCCTGGGCATTGTGAGCTGGAGCATGCGCAGTGTCGATGCTGGACTTGGCCGGGAGGTTTCACTGCAACCCGGTGGAGGTTCCAAACCCCAATAAGAAGTTTCCGGGCCCGGGTCTGCATCGAGCGGGGGGACAGCTGCGGCCTGCTCCCGGTGACAGGCCTGAGTTAACGGCCGCCGTCTTTATAGAGGCTGCAAACCCGCAGGGGGCAAAACATCAGAGATAGAGTTTGTTGTGAAACCAATGGGATGTAAATCAGGAGGTCAGGGTTACAGTCAACAACAACAACTTCTATTTATATAACACCTTTAACATCATAAATCATCCCAGTCAACCTCACAGGAACATTATAAAACAAAGTGAGACACCCAGACACAAAAGGAGATATTAGGGCAGGTGACCAAAAACTTGGTCAAAGAGGTGAGTTTTAAAGAGAGTCTTAAAGGAGGTGAGTGAGGTGGAAACGGGGAGGTTTCGGGAGAGAATTCAGTGCTTGGGGCTGAGGGAACTTAAAACCATGGCGGAGTTATTGGAATCGGGGGTGTGCAAGAGTCCAGGATCAGAGCTGTGCAGATATCTCAGGGGGTTGTGGGGCTGGAGGAGATGACAGACACCGGGAGAGACGAGGCCATGGAGGGGTTTGAAAACAAGGGTGAGAATTGACTGGGAGTGAATGCAAGTCTCGGAGCACAGGGATCATAGGGGAAAGGAACTTGCTGTGAATTAAGACATGGGTAGCAGACTTTTGGATCGCTTGAAGTTTCCAGAGGCAGAATGTGGGAGAGCAGCCAGGTGTGTAATGGAATTGTCGAATGAGGTCAGAAGCTCATTGTATCAGTATGAAACCAAGTTTACAAAGAGACTGGCTAAGTCTCAGACTGTTGCCAGGGAGAGGGATGGAATCGGTATGCGAGGATTGGAGATTGGAGCAGGGACCGAACAGTGGATTCAGTCTTCTCCATATTTGATTGAAGTTATTTAGTCAGCAGGAAGAGAATCAGAATTGGCCTGAGTTTGATATCCGGTATAACTTACTTCGAGAGGGAGAGGAAGAACGAAGGAAACCCTGGAAGATTTGGAGAAACAACCTTCGTGATTGCTCATCAAATCTCCACACAGTCAGTTCTGGACACAAGGTTCACATCTGTTATTCTGTCTGCTCAGTCAGGGTCATTCAGATTAATGTCTGTCACAAGTCATGAATGAAGTGACTTTTTAACTTTGGTAAAAGGATACAGAAATAATGATCTAATACTTTATTTGGATTTCAGCCCCAGGGAGGAGGGAGAGTGTGTGGGACGGGGATTTACAGCTTTGGGGACAGAAGAGAGAAAATAAATGTTCCGCAGAAACTGGAATTGTCTGTTCTGAAATTCTATCCCGTACTGACAGTGTGCCCTTTGTAAACTCCTTTTCCAGGGCACGAGGGAGGATTTTCAGACAGGAAACACAAACCAAATATCACATTAAGATCCGACAGTGTCACTCGGTTGGTGTGGACCGGAATATCCTCAGACTATAAACTGGAATGAAAAATGTTTGTTCTGTTTGTGGGAAAATATTTCAAACAGCAGTGTGACTGGAAAAGCACCGAGACACACACGCCTCTGAGTGAGTGTGTTCCAGTGAACTGACTGTGGAAAGAGCTTTAACCAGTTACAGCCTGAAAAAACACCACACTATTCACTAAGGGGAGAAACCATACACGTGTTCTGTGTGAGGACCAAGCTTCACCTGATTGTCTAAAGAGGAAACGGACAAAGACACTGACTCCATGGAGACACCATGGAAACCCTGGGGTATGATTTTCGCTTGGGGGGGTTTCCAAAATGCGAGTGGATCCGTGTTCATATCCCGGACGAGCTCTGCAAAGCACTTGACTGGGGAGGTGATGGTGCAGTGGTATTGTCACTGGATGAGTAATCCTGAGACCCAGCACAGTTCTCGGAGAATGCAGGTTCAAACCCCACCACGGCAAATGCTTCATTATGACTTGTATTTGAATTTGAATCCAATAAATCACGGTTAGCACAGTTGTTTCACAGCTCCACTGTCCCAGGTTCGATTCCCAGCTTGTGTCACTGTCTGTGCGGAGTCTGCACGTTCTCCTCGTGTCTGCGTGGGTTTACTCCGGGTGCTCTGGTTTTCTCCCACAGTCCAAAGATGTGCAGGTTTGGTGGAGTGGCCATGCTAAATTGCTCTTCGTGGCCAAAAGGGTTAAGTGGGGTTCCAGGGTTATGGGGATAGGGTGGAGGTGTGGGCTTGAGAAGGGTGCTCTTTCCAAAGGCCAGTGCAGACTTGATGTGCCGAATGGTCTGTTCTGCACTGTAAATTCTATGATTGTGGAAGTTAGATTTTAAACAGTTTAGTAAGAATTGGGTCAAAGGAGCATAGGGTATGCTTCCTGGTGCACCGTTTTGACCTGTGAAGACTTAATTACTTGCAAAGACTCGCATTCAAAGTACGATTTTGCATCATTGAATTCTTCTACATATAGGACATAGAACAGACAGTGCAGAAGGAGGCCATTCGGTTCATCGAGTCTGATTAGAAATTGGCAGAAGCATTAAATGCTTCTAATTTATGATGTGGAGATGTCGGTGTTGGGCTGGGATGGGCACAGTAAGAAGTCTTACATCACCAGGTTAAAGTCCAACAGGTTTGTTCAGAATCACTGGCTTTCGGAGCACCTTTTGCACGTTAGGTGAATGTGATAACTTCTACGCTACAGAAACAGCTGGCAGCACAGGACCCAATGGCCCTGTGCAACATTCAACTGCACAGTCTTGCTGCAGCTTTCAATGGTTCAGCTGAGGGGCCAGGTCACTTATTATATGAAGACAGCTGTTCCTTTAAAACAGATGTCTCAACTTGTAAGGCCAGAAGATATAGAACTTATATTAAACTTCAGCATTTGTTCAGTAAAATCTAACGGAATAATGCTCTCTGTTCAATCATTAATGCATCATTCTTATCTTCCTACAGAAGATTTCCACCAATTTTACTCAATATTTGTCTCATTATTCAATGTTGAACCTCAGTATATTTATTTGTTATATATGACTTCATTTTGAATTGAATAGCTCTCAAGTCTTCACCCTGAATAACTCTGAAATATACACCATTGAATTAAATTGCAAACATGACTGACCAAGAAAAGAAAGCGTTTCACTGGGTAATACAAATCCCATGAATCTTTGTTCAGTTTGACCTCAGACAGCTTTTGAACAAAGTCAAATATAATTAAATGGAAGAGAATTGAGAATTAGGTGTTGCTTATATTTGACCCCTCTGTGTTTTGCTGTGAAACATTCTGCAGCCTCAATCCCGTTCATGTACAAGAAAGGAGGGGTGACAGCAAATCCGCACTGAGCCTGGATTTCCTCATCTCCGTGAGTGGCTTTTCCTGTTTCTCTGTCATTAAGGCCGAATTGTTCAAAAAGATGGTTCAGTTAAATCTCTGCTATTTCCTCGAATTCAGTTACAGTATCGTTTGTGTCTGTCTATATGAGCAACATTACCATTAGGTATGTTTTGGATGGTGATTAAAATATTAATCTGTGCCTACAAAGCCATTAAATTATTTTGTGAACTGAGCAAACTGCCAAGATCCGCACTTTGTTTTTTCATGTATGGAACGATCTGTCTGGACTGTACACAGAACAATACTTTTCACTGTACCTCGGTACACGTGACAATAAATCAAATCCAATCAGAGAGTTTCTTACTCGTCTTCAAATTGAAAAGTCTTCTTAAAAATTATTCATTCATGGGAGGTGGGCGTCACTGGCTGGGCCAGCATTTACTGCTCATTCCAATTGCCCTTGAACTGTGCGTCTTGTGAGGCTATTTCAAGGGGCACTTCCAAATCAACCACAACATTGCTGTAGATCTGGGGTCACGTGTAGGCCAGGCCACATAAGGAGAGCAGATTTGATGAAGGACATTAGTGAACCAGATGAGTTTTTACAACAATCAAGAATGTTATCATCAGACTTTTATTTTGATACTGTTATTCAATTTCACCATGTGTCACAGGCAGATTCGATCTCAGATCCCCAGAGCATTAACCTGGGTCTCTGGATTACTCGCCCAGTAACAATACCATTCCTCCAATGCCTAGCCCACATAGTCTTGGCAGAATATGATGTTTAGTGTTGTGTTCTATGATCTATTCTTTCAATGACACTACAGAATTGCTGGTGACTTAGCCAGAATGATGATTTATTAATGTACACGTGGTAAGGTAATGATCAGAATGCTATACAGACCAAGTTATCACAGAGTTAGATTCGACACTCTTGGAACTACCCTTATGTGCAACTGGCCTTGTGCACACTTTACAACCTTCTGCTGGTAGCTGGATGTCACCTGACTGATGCCTGACACCATCTACTGGTGGGAGGTCACACTGCTGAGTACATATAATATTATATGCAGGCTTATCACCACATCTCGTAACTTCTCAAAATTATTGAGTAATTTATTTTTTCAAACAAATTCTGATAGCTCTGCAGTTTCTGGAAACATTTTGGTTGATCGTTTATTTTTTAAAATAAAGATCTAGTCTTTGCAATATAATTACCTAATACACCAATTCACTAATGATGATCAATGTTCACTACTGAATAATCATGAATATAATTATTGTTTTTTTGCTATGAAATCAATACATAGTTAATATAGAAAAGGTACAGAAGGTGAAATGGCTGCAGGAAGCCACATGCTAGAGGTATAAAAGGGCTTGCTTGACCTTGTGAATACACTATGAAAATGACAATTTTATAACTAAATGTGATTACACATGCGCACTTACAGCTTCCTACATTACAATAGTGAATATGTTTCAAAAGTACTCCATTGGCTTTAAAACACTTTAGGAGGTCCAGTGGTAGTGAGAGGTTTTATAGAAATGTACTTTTGTTTGAATTGTCTGCAAACTCGGATACATTACACTCGGTGTCCTCACCAGAATCATTGATGAAGACTGAGTCTTAATTTTGTGTAATAACCATGGCGTTGACACAGTTTGAATACTCTGTGAAACCCCAGACACAGCATAAGCACAATTATTTGTTGTAAAACACAGCAAGTTGTTATGATTTGGAATACAGTCTGTAAATGGTGGTCGAGCCTCTTTAGATTGTCATTTAATATATTCCAAAAAAGAAAAGAAAATAGTTGAACTCTGGGATTAAATGGGTCGCTGTACAAAGAGCTGGCACGGGGAAAATGGGCCAAATAGACTCCTCTGTGCTCTAGCAGCCTTGTGTACATGTAAAGCGAGTGGTAACAACCTGGAACCTACTGCCTATGAGGGTAGGAGATGCAGAGACGACGGAAGAATTTCAATCGGAAATTGGACAGGCACTGAGAGAAATAAACCTACAGGGATTTGGGGATAGAACGGGGAAATGGGCAGACTGACTTCCTCCACAGAGAGCCGACACGGTCTCAAAGGGCTGAATGGCCCCATTCCCCACCCTCCAGATGCTGTGATCTCAGGAGAGAAGTTAAACTGCTCCAGTCACTCCAACTAACTGGAGTCGCTTATCCCTGGTGCCATTCTAGCACAATGGTTAGCACTGTTGCTTCACAGCACAGATCCGCAGATTCGATTCCTGGTTTGTGTCACTGTCTGTGCGGAGACTGCACGTTTTCCCCGTGTCTGCGTGGGTTTCCTCCAGGTGCTCCAGTTTCCTACTACAAGTCCCTAAGATGTGCTTGTTAGGTGAATTGGAGATTCTGAATTTGCCCTCGGTGTAACCAAACAGGCGCCGGAGTGTGGCGACTAGGGGAGTTTCACAGTAACTTCATTGTAGTGTTAATGTAAGCCCACTTGTGACAATAATAAAGATTATTATTATTGTAAATGTCCTCTGCACCCTCTCTAAGAATTTCACATGTTAAAGTGTGGGGCCGTATCTAGGGTTCCATTCCAGAGGGATAGAATTGAAAAGCATGGAGGAAATGTTCAACTTGTTTAGAACCAGGGTTAGACTACACTGGGAACACTGACAACATCGGTGATCTCCATTTTGAAAAAGGAAATAGAGGCACTGGATAAGGTGGAACAAAGATTCATAATAGACAGAACTGAGAGCATTTAACACTCATGATGTGGAGATTCCGACCATCAGGAGCATCGAGACACAGAGAGATCTGGGCGTGCAGGTCCACAGATACTTAAAAGTGGCAGCACAGGTGGAAATGGTGGTGAAGAAGATATGGGGTATCAAGCATAAAAGCTCAAAAATTGTGTTACAATTACATAAAATGTTGGTTAGGCCACATTTGGAATACTGTGTTCCAATTCTGGTCACTGCACTACCAGAAGGACGTGAAGGCTTTGGAGAGAGTACAGAAAAGGTTTACCAGGATGTTGCCTGGTATGGAGGGTATTAGCTATGAGGAGAGATTGAATAAACGGGATTGTTCTCCCGAGAGAGACGAAGGCTGAGGGACGACCTGATAGAAGTTTATAAAATTATTAAGGGGTACAGATAGGGTGAACAGTTGGAGGCTTTTTCCCAGTACGGAAATGACAATTACAAGGGGGCACAAGTTCAAGGTGAGGGGGGAAAGGTTCAGTGGAGATGTGCGGGGGAAGTTTTTTTACACAGTGGGTGCTGGTGGAGTGGAATGCTCTGCCAAGTGAGGTGGTTGAGGCAGCTATGTTAGCGACCTTTAAGACTTATCTGGATAGGCACATAGACAGACAAGGTATAGAAGGATACAGGCGGTTGGTCTAGATAGGACACGTGACTGGTACAGGCTTGGAGGGCCGAAGGACCTGTTCCTGTGCTGTATTGTTCTTTGTTCTATACAGGGCCTTGGCAAAGCCGAACCAGGAATATTGTGTGAAGTTTTGGTCTCCTTATCTAAGGAAGGATGTTCTTGCTCCAGAGGAAGTGCAGAGCAGGTTTGCCGGACTGATTCCTGGGATGGTGGGACTGACGTATGAGAGATTGATTCAGTTAGGATTGTATTCGCTGGAGTTCAGAAGAATGGGGGATCTCAGAGAAACCTATAATATTCTAACAGGACTTGACAGGGTAGATACAGGAAAGATTTTCCCAATGGTGGGAGTGTACAGAACCAGAGCTCGCAGTCTGAGGATACGGGCTAGACCATTTAGGACAGAGATTTCTTCAACCAGAGAGTGGTGAGTCAGTGGAATTTGTTACCACAGGAAATAGTTGAGGACAATTCATTGCATGTTTTCAAGAAGCAGTTAGATATAGCACTTTGGGCGAAGGGGATCATAAGAACATAAAAACTAGAATCAGGATTAGGCCATCTGGCCCCTCGAGCCTGCTCCACCATTCAATGAGATCATGGCTGATCTTTTGTGGACTCAGCTCCACTTTCCGGCCCGAACACCATAACCCTTAATCCCTTTATTCTTCAAAAAACTATCTATCTTTATCTTAAAAACATTTAATGAAGGAGCCTCTACTGCTTCACTGGGCAAGGAATTCCATAGATTCACAACCCTTTGGGTGAAGAAGTTCCTCCTAAACTCAGTCCTAAATCTACTTCCCCTTATTTTGAGGCTATGCCCCCTAGTTCTGCTTTCACCCGCCAGTGGAAACAACCTGCCCGCATCTATCCTATCTATTCCCTTCATAATCTTATATGTTTCTATAAGATCCCCCCTCATCCTTCTAAATTCCAACGAGTACAGTCCCAGTCTACTCAACCTCTCCTCATAATCCAACCCCTTCAGCTCTGGGATTAACCTAGTGAATCTCCTCTGCACACCCTCCAGTGTCAGTACGTCCTTTCTCAAGTAAGGAGACCAAAACTGAACACAATACTCCAGGTGTGGCCTCACTAACACCTTATACAATTGCAGCATAACCTCCCTAGTCTTAAACTCCATCCCTCTAGCAATGAAGGACAAAATTCCATTTGCCTTCTTAATCACCGGTTGCACCTGAAAACCAACTTTCTGCGACTCATGCACTAGCACACCCAGGTCTCTCTGCACAGCAGCATGTTTTAATATTTTATCATTTAAATAATAATCCCTTTTGCTGTTATTCCTACCAAAATGGATAACCTCACATTTCACATTTGTCAACATTGTATTCCATCTGCCAGACCCTAGCCCATTCACTTAGCCTATCCAAATCCCTCTGCAGACTTCCAGTATCCTCTGCACTTTTTGCTTTACCACTTATCTTAGTGTCGTCTGCAAACTTGGACACATTGCCCTTGGTCCCCAACTCCAAATCATCTATGTAAATTGTGAACAGTTGTGGGCCCAACACTGATCCCTGAGGGACACCACTAGCTACTGATTGCCAACCAGAGAAACACCCATTAATCCCCACTCTTTGCTTTCTATTAATTAACCAATCCTCTATCCATGCTACTACTTTCCCCTTAATGCCATGCATCTTTATCTTATGCAACAACCTTTTGTGTGGCACCTTGTCAAAGGCTTTCTGGAAATCCAGATATACCCCATCCATTGGCTCCCCGTTATCTACTGCACTGTTAATGTCCTCAAAAAATTCCACTAAATTAGTTAGGCACGACCTGCCCTTTATGAACCCATGCTGCGTCTGTCCAATGGGACAATTTCCATCCAGATGCCTCGCTATTTCTTCCTTGATGACAGACTCCAGCATCTTCCCTACTACCGAAGTTAAGCTCACTGGCCTATATTTACCCACTTACTGCCTACCTCCTTTTTTAAACAGTGGTGTCACGTTTGCTAATTTCCAATCCGCCGGGCCCACCCCAGAGTCCAGTGAATTTTGGTAAATTATCACTAGTGCATTTGCAATTTCCCTAGCCATCTCTTTTAGCACTCTGGGATGCATTCCATCAGGGCCAGGAGACTTGTCTACCTTTAGCCCCATTAGCTTGCCCATCACTACCTCCTTGGTGATAACAATCCTATCAAGGTCCACACCTGTCATAGCCTCATTTCCATCAGTCACTGGCATGTTATTTGTGTCTTCCACTGTGAAGACCGACCCAAAAAACCTGTTCAGTTCCTCAGCCATTTCCTCATCTCCCATTATTAAATCTCCCTTCTCATCCTCTAAAGGACCAATATTTACCTTAGCCACTCTTTTTTGTTTTATGTATTTGTAGAAACTTTTACTATCTGTTTTTATATTCTGAGCAAGTTTACTCTCATAATCTATCTTACTCTTCTTTATAGCTTTTTTAGTAGCTTTCTGTTGCCCCCTAAAGATTTCCCAGTCCTCTAGTCTCCCACTGATCTTTGCTACTTTGTATGTTTTTTCCTTCAATTTGATACTCTCCCTTATTTCCTTAGATATCCACGGTCGATTTTCCCTCTTTTTACCGTCCTTCCATTTTGTTGGTATAAACCTTTGCTGGGCACTGAAAAATCACTTGGAAGGTTCTCCACTGTTCCTCAACTGTTTCACCATAAAGTCTTTGCTCCCAGTCTACCTTAGCTAGTTCTTCTCTCATCCCATTGTAATCTCCTTTGTTTAAGCATAAAACACTCATGCTTGATTTTACCTTCTCACCCTCCATCTGTATTTTAAATTCCACCATATTGTGATCGCTCCTTCCGAGAGGATCCCTAACTATGAGATCCTGAATCAATCCTGTCTCATTACACAGGACCAGATCTAGGACCGCTTGTTCCCTCGTAGGTTCCATTACATACTGTTCGAGGAAACTATCGCGGATACATTCTATAAACTCCTCCTCAAGGCTGCATGACCGACCTGGTTAAACCAATCAACATGTAGATTAAAATCCCCCATGATAACTGCTGTACCATTTCTGCATGCATCTGTTATTTCTTTGTTTATTGCCTGCCCCACCATAATGTTACTATTTGGTGGCCTATAGATTACTCCTATCAGTGACTTTTTCGCCTTACTATTCCTGATTTCCACCCAAATGGATTCAACCTTATCCTCCATAGCACCGATGTCATCCCTTACTGTTGCCCGGATGTCATCCTTAAATAACAGAGCTACACCACCTCCCTTACCATCCACTCTGTCCTTCCGAAAAGTTTGATACCCTCGGATATTTAACTCCCAGTCGTGACCATCCTTTAACCATGTTTCAGTAATGGCCACTAAATCATAGTCATTCACGATGATTTGCGCCATCAACTCATTTACCTTAATCCGAATACTACGAGCATTCAGGTAAAGTACACTTATGTTGGCTTTTTTACCTCTGTTCTTAATCTTAACAACTCGATCAGTAACCTCTCCTAAGTTATATTTCCTCTTAACCTTTCTCCTAATTTTCCTTGTCGTCGAACCCATATCTTCCTGTAACAACCTGCCGCGTCGCTTACCATTAATATTTTCACTTCCCGTTTTATTTCTTTTAGTATTCCTGGTCCTATTCACTGAGCTCCCCTCAGTCACTGTACCTTGTACTGTCGCCCTTTTTGATTTTTGACTATGGCTTCTCTGCCTTACACTTTCCCCCTTACTGCCTTTTATTTCTGACCCTGTTTTACTACCTTCCAACTTCCTGCATTGGTTCCCATCCCCCTGCCACATTAGTTTAAACTCTCCCCAACAGCTCTAGCAAACACCCCCCCCGCAGGACATCGGTTCCAGTCCTGCCCAGGTGCAGACCGTCCGGTTTGTACTGGTCCCACCTCCCCCAGAATCGGTTCCAATGTCCCAGGAATTTGAATCCCTCCCTGTTGCACCATCTCTCGAGCCACGTATTCATCCTCTCTATCCTGACATTCCTACTCTGACTAGCTCGTGACACTGGTAGCAATCCTGAGATTACTACCTTTGAGGTCCTACATTTTAGTTTAATTCCTAGCTCCCTAAATTCAGCTTGTAGGACCTCGTCCCGTTTTTTACCTATATCGTTGGTGCCTATGTGCACGACAGCTGGCTGTTCACCCTCCCCCCCCCCCCCCCCCCCCACCCCCCCAGAATGTCCTGCAGCCGCTCCGAGACATCCTTGACCCTTGCACCAGGCAGGCAACATACCATCCTGGAGTCTCGATTGCGTCCGCAGAACCGCCTGTCTATTCCCCTTACAATTGATCAAAGGATATGGAGGGGAAAGCGGGATTAAGCTATTGAGTTGAATGACAAGCCATGATCATAATGAATGGCAGAGTAGGCGGGCAGGGGTAAATGGCCTCTTCCTGCTCCTATTTTCTATGCTTTTTTGTAATCCCTTCCTACACTAAGAGGAGGTGAATGGCTTCTCCCCAGTGTGAACTCGCTGATGTTTCCGCAGGACGGATGAATCAATGAATCCCTTCCCACACTGAGAGCAGGTGACTGGCCTCTCCCCAGTGTGAATTCGCTGATGTTTCTGCAAGGCGGGTGAATCAATGAATCCCTTTCCGCACTGAGAGCAGATGAATGTCCTCTCCCCAGTGTGAATTCGCTGATGTTTCAGCAGAGCGGATGAAGCTCTGAATCTGTGCCCACACTGAGAGCAGGTGAATGGCTTCTCCCCTGTGTGAACTCGCTGGTGTGTCTGGAGACTGGATGACTGAGTGAATCCCTGCCCACAGTGAGAGCAGGTGAAAGGGCGCTCACCAGTGTGAACTCGCTGATGCTTCCGCAGGTTGGATAAATCATGGAATCCCTTCCCACACGGAGAGCAGGTGAATGGCATCTCCCCAGTGTGAATCCGCTGGAGTTTCCGCAGGGTGGATGAAGAAATGAATCCCTTTCCACACTGAGAGCAGATGAATGGCCTCTCCCCAGTGTGAATTCGCTGATGTTTCTGCAGGGCAGATGAATCAATGAATCCTTTCCCACACTGAGGGCAGGTGAATGGCCTCTCCCCAGTGTGACTGCGTTGATGAACCTTCAGCTCATATGGGGACCTGTATCCCTTCCCACAGTCCCCACATTTCCATGGTTTCTCCATGTTTTGGGTCTCCTCGTGTCTATCCAGATTGGACAGTCACTGGAAGCCTTGTCTATACACAGAACACGTGCAGTCTCTCCTCACTGAATGGTGTGATGTTTTTTCAGGCTGTGTAATAGTTGATGCTCTTTTCAGTAATTTCACTGGAAATCTCTCACTCGGGTGTGTGTTGTGTGGGTCTCGGTGCTTTTCCAGTCACACTGATGTTTCCTCAGTTAGTTCACTGGAACTCTCTCACTCGGGTGTGTGTTGTTTGGGTCTCGGTGCTTTTCCAATCACATGCACGTTTAAAATCTTTTGAAGCCGACAGATCGGACAAACATTTCTCCTTCTTGCCGATGATATCCAGAGCCCGATGATATTCAAATCAGAAGGAATCGAGTGAATTTGTCACATCGAGACGTGATGTTTGAGATTTGTCTATAATTCCTCCTCTTCCAATATCCTTTAAAAACAATTTACAAAAGTCATCAGTTAGTACAGTTTAGAAATTCAGAATGGACAATTCTATTTCAATGGACATTATTTACTCTATTGTTCTCGAAAAGCTGTAAATCTCCATCCCACACAATCTCCCTCCATTCTCACTCTGCTGTATCTAATATTCAGCCTCCCAATTCTCCTGAAGGTGCTGATTCATGTTGATTGATAGATCAGCTCATTGCTTCCTGTCCAAGACACAGAGATTAGAATAGGAGCAAGAGTAGACCATTCGGCCCACTGAGTCTGCTCAACCATTCAATGAGATCCTTGGCCGATCTACCTCAGCACCATTTTCCCCACACGGTCCCCATATCCCTCGATATCTTCAATATCTAGAAACCTGTTAATATTTGTCTTGAACATACCTGATGACTGAGGCTCCACATTCCTCTGGGGTAGAGAATTCCAAAGCTTCACCACATCCACAAGTGAAGAAATCCCTCCTCATCTCAGCTTTCTCTCTATTTTCGCCTGTTCCCCATAACCTTAACTCCATTGTTAATAAAATATCTGTCAAACTTGTGCTTCAATATATTCAATGACCCCCAGATACAACTGGTCCCTGTGGAAGAGAAATCCAAAGACTAACAACCCTCTGAGGGAAGAGATGACTGGAAATCTATAATGTAGCTACAGTCTTATATTACAAGACAAGAAATAATAATACATTTACTTTATTACAAACTAAATAATATATCTAATCTGGACCATGCAACAACACTTGCGATATCTCTGTCCATTATTAATTTAATTGCCCTGAAAAGTCAGCCATCTCCTGGGGAACCCACCCCTTTAATTGTGAACATTAGGAAAGAGACAATCTTTTTTGAAATAGATTTAGAGTAACCAATTATTTTTTTTTTGCAATTAAGGTGCAATTTAGCGTGGCCAATCCACCTACTCTGCACATCTTTGGGTTGTGGAGCTGAGACCCATGCAGACACAGGGAGAATGTGCAAACTCCACACGGACAGTGACTCAGGGCCGGGATCGAAGCCGGTAAGGCGCTGTGAGGCAGCAGTGCTAAGCACCGTGCTTTTAGTCAGTCAAATAAATGCGTCAACCGGTTAAGGCAATGTTTTTCAAACTTTTTTTCCGGGGACCCATTTTTGTCAACCGGCCAATCTTCGTGACCCACGCCGGCCAACCTTCGCGACCCACCATTTTCTCTTACCTTGTTTGCTGCTGACAAAATGAAGGATTCGCAATCGTGTCCAAAGCCCGTGATGTCAATGTTCAGGGGGCAAGACCTGCTCGCTGCCTCCCTTCTAGAATACATCAAATTTTTTTTTCAATCTTCTGCGTCTCTGATTGTGCAAATTCGCTGGCAACAGCTAGCTCTTTGTTGTTTTTTTTGGGGGGGAGGGGTTTATTTGATAAAGTTTAACAGGAAAAAAATGCAGAAACTGAAAATGTTTTCATCCTCTAGAAATTGGAGTTTCACCACATTGTTTTTTGAAGAATAAAGGGATTAAGGGTTATGGTGTTCGGGCCGGAAAGTGGAGCCGAGTCCACAAAAGATCAGCCATGATCTCATTGAATGGTGGAGCAGGCTGGAGGGGCCAGATGGCCTACTCCTGCTCCTAGTTCTTATGTTCTTATTTCACCTAAACATTACAATTAAAAATGCTAAAAAATAAAAGATACTTAAAAATCAATCAATTAATTGATAAAGGTTCCAAATACGACCTGCAGGCACTTTGTTTTGGAATGTTTAAAAATCAAGATTAAAAACGCTGACATTCTTGGTTGAAGTTACAGCTGCGGTGAAACCATCGTTGGATCACTCGCCATTCTTGAGTAAGAGACTTCCACTTCATCAGCATCAAAGTTCAGAAAGCAACCAATCACATCATTCTCCCCAAACTTTTTGCAGCCGGCTTTTAACAATGCCGGCTGCGAACGGCCTTCAAAAGGCTGCGACTAGACTTAAAAAAATGCGGCCGCACTGCGCCTGCGTGCCCCGCTCATCGGTGCGTAAAACTCATGTGCAAGACGCTGAGCATGCGCACCGGTGAGCGAGCACGCATGCGCAGTGCGGCCACATGGTTTTTATATGTTTGTGGCCATTTTGAAGGCCGCTTGCAGCCGGCATTATTAAAAGTCAGCTGCTGCGGCTGTTGCGCACGGATTTGCGCGTTCGGGAGCGCCACGACGGATGGCTCCATGACCCTCCCGATACCTGCCCACAACCCACCCGCGGGTCGGGCCCCCGACTTTGACAATGCCTGTGTTAAGGAGATGGGTGGGAGGAGTTGGAAACACTTTGTGGAGCCGTGAACCTTCACGTAAATATTTTTTCTACCAATTCAGGGGCAATTTAGCGTGGCTCCAGTTTGGGCTCAAATCATCAATGAGGACTCTGATCTCTGGGAAGGAAGGAAACCCTGGGAGGTGGGTGGGAGGATTCACAAACACCGACTGGAGGCCCTAAACCCCCAATAAGGCCCATTGGTTTTATTGTCAGTCTGCAGACAGGAGCTGGAGAACTGAACCCAGGCAGAGGAGAGGGAGGGAGAAAACTGGGAGTGGAGGAAAGAAATGGTGCAGATGGTGAGATGGGTTTGGATTTCAGCCCAGGGAGGAGGGAGAGTGTGTGGGACTGGGATTTACAGCTTTGGGGGAACAAGAGAGGAAACAATGGTACATTGAAACAAGAATTGTCTGTTCAGAATTTCTATCTGGACTGACAGTGATGACTTTTTTTTTTTAAATTTGAAAAAAATTACATTTAGAGGACCCAATTATTTTTTTTCCCCAATTAAAGAGTAATTTTAGCGTGGCCAATTCACCTACCCGGCACATATTTTTGGATTGTGGGGGCCAGACCCACGCAGACATGGGGAGAATGTGCAAACTCCATACGGACAGTGACCCAGAACCGGGATCAAACCCGGGTTCTCGGTTAACCACTGAGTCACCGTGCCTGCCCCTAATGATGTCTTTTGTAAACTCCTTTTACAGGATATTACAAGGGGAGAATTTACAGATGGATACTCAAATCAAACTTCACAAAGGGCAGCACGGTAGCATTGTGGATAGCACAATTGCTTCACAGCTCCAGGGTCCCAGGTTCGATTCCGGCTTGGGTCACTGTCTGTGCGGAGTCCGCACATCCTCCCCGTGTGTGCGTGGGTTTCCTCCGGGTGCTCCGGTTTCCTCCCACAGTCCAAAGATGTGCAGGTAGGTGGATGAGCCATGATAAATTGCCCTTAGTGTCCAAAATTGCCCTTAGTGTTGGGTTGGGTTACTGGGTTATGGGGATAGGGTGGCGGTGTTGACCTTGGGTAGGGTGCTCTTTCCAAGAGCCGGTGCAGACTCGATGGGCCGAATGGCCTCCTTCTGCACTGTAAATTCTATGGTAATCTATGATACTCAAGATTTAACAGAGTCACTCCATTCATCAGGACCTGAATATCATTGGCCTATGAATGTGGAAGAAGAAATGTTTGTCTGTTCTGTCCGTAGGAAAAGGTATCAAGAACAGTGTGACTGAAAAAACCCCGAAACACACACGACTCGCATGAGAGTGTTCCAGTGAACTGACTGTGGAAAGAGCTTTAACCAGTTACACAGTCTGAAAAATACATCACATCATTCACAGCGGGGAGAGACTGTACACATGTTCTCTGTGGGGACAAGACATAAACTGATCGTCAAATGTGGAAAGGGACAAGGACACCAGCAGCATGCTGAAACCATGGAATTGTGGAGACTGTGGGAAGGGATTCAGATCCCCATGTGAGCTGGAGATTCATCACCGTAGTCACACCGGTAACAGACCATTCAGCTCTTCTGAGTGTGGGAAGGGAGTCCCTCAGTGAGGATTTAACAGGATGTGGGAGCCAAGCTGGTGAGGAAGCGAGTGGCTTTTAATAAGGTTCAGGCTGCTCTGTGTAGGAAAGGAGTTTGATTCGGGGGGTATACCCGGCATAGCTGCGGCTACATAGGAGTCTAAAGACTACCATTTTGAGACACTGGAGGAGGTGAATGCCTTCATTGTAAAGCATGGACTGGAGTCCAGTTATCTGTATTGGACAAGATCTACGTTTCCTGTGGGGTGGGATGGGTGTTGTGCTATCCTCTATATAGTTTTTGGTATTTTCTGATAAAATCTGTTTAAGGATGAAGTGAGATTTTCTTTATGAAGCACAATGTAGATATATAGGGCGGGATTCGCCACCCCCACGCCGAAGTGGCCGCGCCGTCATGAACGCCGTCGAGGTTCACGACGGCGCGGAACGGCCCCGGTCACGACGGATTCATGCCCTGACAATGGGCCAGTATCGGGGCCGCGTCATCTACCCGCGCGAGGCCTTGTCGCCCGCGTAAAAGCGGCGCCGATTAGATGACACGACCGGCGCCGCATAACGGACGTCATCCGCGCATGCGCGGGTTGGCCGGCGCCAACCCGCGCAGGCGTGGTTGCCGTCCTGTCCAAATCCACCCTGCAAGAAGATGGGGGACGGATCTTGCGGGGCGGCGGAAGGAAGGAGATCCTCCTTCAGAGAGGATGGCCAGACGATCGGTGGGCACCGATCGTGGGCCGCCCCACATTCCAGGTGAAGCCTGGTGCAGGATCCCCCCTCGCCCCCCACAGGCCGCCCCCCCAGCGTTCACGCACCGCCCACGACTGTAGCGACCAGGTGTGGATGGCGCCGGGGGGAACCTGCCGTTTTGGCCTGGCCGCTCGGCCCATCCAGGCCTCAGAATCGGGGGCTGTCGGAGAATCGCCATTTTCGGTGTCTCCGGCGATTCTCCGGCCTGCGAAACCCAACTGGCCCGTTCCCGCCGCTTGGGAGAATCGCGGGAGGGCGTCGGACCGGCGTCCCCGGAAATTTCGCCGCCCCAGGCGATTCTCCCAACAGGTGTGGGAGTGGAGAATCGCACCCATAGGGTTGGGGAGGGAGACGGGTGAGCTGACAGATGACTAAAGAACTGTTTTTGTTTTACTCTGAGTGTATGGATACGTCTGTGGCGGCCATCTTGGGTGGACTCTTGGCCTGTACATTTTGAAGATTTACTGGATAGTCCCTCATGGCTGATTCCGTGATGGGGGGATGGGGAGAACCCTGATTCAGCTGGTCACCTGGAACGTAAGGGGATTGGGTGGACCTGTGAAGAGGTGGAGGGTTTTCGCTCACCGAAAGAATCTAAGAATCTAAATGCTGCTGTGGTGTTCTTGCAGGAGACTCACTTGCGGGTTGGAGATCAGACCAGACTGTGGAGGGGTGAGCCAAGTGTTTCACTCGGGCTTTGACGAAGGGCTCAAGGTGCTGCAATTATTTTGTTTCATAAATTTAGAGTACCCAATTCATTTTTTCAAATTAAGGGGCAATTTATCGTGGCCAATTCACCTACCCCGTACATCTTTGGGTTGTGGGGATGAAACCCACACAAACACGGGGAGAATGTGCAAACTCCACAGGCAGTGACCCACGGCCAGGATCGAACCTGGGACCTCGGCTCCGTGATGAAGCAGTGCTAACCATTGCACCACCGTGCTGCCCGCGAGGTGCTGCAATTCTATTCGATAAACAGGTCCCGCTTTCGGTCACTAAGATCATTGTGGACAGTAATGGGAGATACGTGGTGGTCAGTGGGTCATTGCCCCTAACTGGGACAATGTGTCATTTGCAAAATAATTGTTGGGACTCATCCCAGACCTGGATACAAATCAATTGATTCTTGGAGCAAGTCTGCATTGCGTACTGGATCCTAAAATGGACTGGTCCAAGCCCATTCAACTGCTACAAAAACAGGAAAAGGGAATGAAACCGGACGGATCACCCGGCAGTGACCCAGGCACCGGAAACGACAACAGCGAACCCAGCAAAAGATAAAGAAAAGCTGTTCATTAGCAGATTGTAAAAGGATTATGGGACACAGATTTATGATTGTGAGCAAGATCTAAAGAGAAGATTTTACGCAGTGAGTGGTAATGACCTGAACTCAATGCTTACACACAAAGGTCGATAATCTCCAGGTCCTGGCAACTCGAACAGTGGTGCTAGAATTTGATGTGAGGATTGGTTGTGAGTTTTCTGTCTGCGAGTCCCTTTCTAATTCCCTGTGAAAGAAGTTTACAAAGGCATTACTGTCGGTCCAGAAATGAACTTCAGGAAAGATAAACATTTCTCCTGGTTTGAATTTGCTGTGTGTAAATCCTCCCCTACTAATCCCCTGTAAAAGGAGTTTCCAAAATTAATCACCATCAGTCCAGGATAGAAATTCACCATATTCTCCCCTCCTGCTCCCCGGTCCAGGATGACCGCTCATGCCCCCCGCTGCACACTGACCCTCTTGTCATCAGCAGTCCCTCGATTTGAGGGTGTTGTCTACTCAGGGTTGGGAGTTTCTGCCCTGGGTCATCATGTGACTGAACAGAGCCGCAGAGCTTTGGACACATGGGACAGGATGTCCAATGAATCATAGAATCTACAGTGCAGAAGGAAACCATTCGGCCCATCGAGTCTGCTCCTGCATTACCTGATCTGGCCAACTCACTGAAATGTGGTTAATTCTGAATTGCCCAGCAAGCCACTCAGTTTAAGGGCAATTAGGAATGGGCAACCCAGCTGGTTTGCCCGTGACACTCACATCCCATAAAGAATAGAGAAAATCAAAGGGCTGTTTCCAGCGCCGGTTTCAAAGGAATCAGTACTGGGCCCTTCACTCCTGGTGACATCACTGATTTGAAAGTAAATGTAGGAACATGAATAAGAAGTTTACCTGTGACACAAAAATGATGAAACACTTGATAGTGAGGAAGAAAGCTGGAGGCAAAACAAGGCAAAGGATTTCATGATAAATGACAGGACAGGACTAGTTAGGCCAGAGAGAGATTTCTGTGCACAGGAAGATTGCACCAGAGAGAGCACAGAGGGGATTTAACAACATCAGCCAGAAATTAACAATGCTTGCGCAGAGGAAAGTTTGGACAAACTGGGCCTGTTTTCTTTGGAACTGAAATGTCTGAAGGGAAACCAAAATGAAATTTTCAAAAGCAGCCTGGTCGGTAGAGCCTGGGAGTCGTAATCCCAGGGCCGTGGGTTCAAGACCCACGTTGAGCGCTTCAGCTTCTTTAATCTGAGAACATTGAGCTCAACTGTTTTATGGGCGGCACGGTAGCACAGTGGTTAGCACTGTTGCTTCACAGCGCCAAGGTACCGGGATTAATTCCCACTTGGGACACTGTCTGTGCGGAGCGTGCACGTTCTCCAGTGTCTGTATGGGTTTCCTCCCACAAGTCCCGAAAGACGTGCTTGTTAGGTGAATTGGACATTCTGAATATATATATATATAAGTATATATAAATGATTTGGAGGAAAATGTAACTGGTCTGATTAGTAAGTTTGCAGACGACACAAAGGTTGGTGGAATTGCGGATAGCGATGAGGACTGTCAGAGGATACAGCAGGATTTAGATTGTTTGGAGACATGGGCGGAGAGATGGCAGATGGAGTTTAATCCGGAAAAATGTGAGGTAATGCATTTTGGAAAGTCTAATGCAGGTAGGGAATATACAGTGAATGGTAGAACCCTCAAGAGTATTGAAAGTCAAAGAGATCTAGGAGTACAGGTCCACAGGTCACTGAAAGGGGCAACACAGGTGGAGAAGGTAGTCAAGAAGGCATATGGCATGCTTGCCTTCATTGCCCGGGGCATTGAGTATAAGAATTGGCAAGTCATGTTGCAGCTGTATAGAACCTTAGTTAGGCCACACTTGGAGTATAGTGTTCAATTCTGGTCGCCTACACTACCAGAAGGATGTAGAGGCTTTAGAGAGGGTGCAGAAGAGATTTACCAGAATGTTGCCTGGTATGGAGGGCATTAGCTATGAGGAGCGGTTGAATAAACTTGCTTTGTTCTCACTGGACCGAAAGAGGTTGAGGGGCGACTGATAGAGGTCTACAAAATTATGAGGGGCATAGACAGAGTGGATAGTCAGAGGCTTTTCCCTGGGGTAGAGGGGTCAATTACTAGGGGGCATAGGTTTAAGGTGAGAGGGGCAAGGTTTAGAGTAGATACACGAGGCAAGTTTTTTACGCAGAGGGTAGTGGGTGCCTGGAACTCGCTACCGGAGGAGGTGGTGGAAGCAGGGACGATAGTGACATTTAAGGGTCATCTTGACAAATACATGAATAGGATGGGAATAGAGGGATAAAGACCCAGGTAGTGTAGAAGATTGTAGTTTAGTCGGGCAGCATGGTCGGCACGGGCTTGGAGGGCCAAAGGGCCTGTTCCTGTGCTGTACATTTCTTTGTTCTAATACTCTCTCTGTGCCCAAATAGGTGCCAGAGTGTTACTACTGGGGGATTTTCACAGTAACTTCATTGCAGTGTTAATGTCAGCCTACTTGTGACAACAATAAAGATTATTCTCAATGTATAAAATTCTGGGGGATCATGGTGGCACACTGGTTGTGTGCCTGCGTGCTGGGGACCCGGGTTCGATCCTGGCCCCGGGTCACAGTCTGTAAGGAGTTTGCACATTCTCCCATTGTGTGGGTTTCTGTGCAGGGTAGGTGGCTTGGCCAAATTAAATTGCCCCTTGATTGGGAAAAATATCTAAATTTACATTTTTTAAATTTCTGAGGGATCTATATAGCTTGGATCGGAAGGTCCTATTCCCTTTGGTTGAGGGATACATATAAAAGGGGGCAGAGATTTAGGGAAGGACTAGGAGGTTTAGAGGATGGTGAGGATCTGTAACATGCTGCCGGAAATGATGGCAGAAACCCTCATAACATTTAAAAAGTATTTAGATTTACATCAATTCAGATGTCTCTTAAAAAGCTACAGACCATAATCTGGAAATTGGGATGAGACCGAATACCTACTTTGTAGCCACGGTGAGCTGAATGAAATGCAATAGGAACAACAAACTTGAATAAAATCCAGGATAGTAACTCTCACTACTAACAAGGTCAGCAGTTTGCCCAGTTTAGCTGCCAAGTATGCTAATGTGGTAATTTTAAAATGTACCTGCATACATAAGAGTACAACAGCAAATTATTTAACTTCTCCAATGTGATCGGTGTAATTAGTCTCAAATTTAACCCGGAATGGTCATTTACATTTTCCCAGTCATTCTTGATATCTGAAATCTTTGTCCTCAGACAGAACAGAAAAACCATTTTAACTCCCAATGATATTCAGGTCCTGGTGAATGGAGTAACTCTGTCAGATGATGATGTTATGTTTGGTTTGAAATTCCCGTTAGTAAATCCTCCTCTTTCTAAAGGAGCTTCCAAAGGAATTTAACTCTCAGTCCAGGAGAGGAAATTCACAAAAGTGTCTCTCTTCGGGCTTCCGGGTCGAGAACGATCGCGCATGCGCCCTGCTGCACCTGAGAAAGATGGCGGCCGCGCATGCGCCCTGCTGCACCTGAGAAAGATGGCGGCCGCGCATGCGCCCTGCTGCACCTGAGAAAGATGGCGGCCGCGCAGGCGCCCTCAACACCAAAACTGATGACAGCCGTTTACAGGGGCCGATCAGACAGAAAAACACCTATGCGGCCGCCCCATTCGGTACAAACACCGAACTGTATCAAAAGTGCCGGAACCAATTTATCACTCTAAGGAACGTAACGGAACAATGGCGGATTAGTCCACCCGGAATGCCGGGCGCGGATGAATACGCCCTACCTCCATCACAGGAGCCAGAACGAGTCGGCATCAGAATGTCCCGCCCCCGGAAGTCGCCTCTCTGTGCGGAGCATGCGCGGTGCTGCTCCGGGCTGAGCGCAGCCGCAGTGATAGTGAGTCCAGCTCCCAAACGCTGAATGAGATCCGCCGCCAGCCCAGACAATCGTGACAACCCAAACCCCCCATGATGTGGAGATGCCGGCGTTGGACTGGGGTGAGCACAGTAAGAAGTCTTACAACACCAGGTTAAAGTCCAACAGGTTTGTTTCGATATCACTCCTTGGAAGGAGCAGCGCTCCGAAAGCTGGTGATATCGAAAAAAACTGTTGGACTTTCTCCTGGTGTTGTAAGACTTCTTACCAAACCCCCCCAATAAGACCCATTGGTTTTATTGTCAGTCTGCAGACAGGAGCTGGAGAACTGAATCCAGGCAGAGGAGAGGGAGGGAGAAAACTGGGAGTGGAGGAAATAAATTATGCAGATGGTGAGTGGGGTTCGGATTCCAGCCCAGGGAGGAAGGAGAGTGTGTGGGACGGGGATTTCCAGCTTTGGGGGAACAAGAGAGGGAAAAATGTTCCAGCGAAACTAGAATTGTCTGTTCAGAATTTCTACCCTGGATTGACAGTGATGACTTTTGTAAACTCCTTTTACAGGATATTGGAAGTGGAGGATTGGATGACAGAAAACTCAAACCAAACATCACATCGAAATTTGACAGTCACTCAATTCAGTAAGAGCTCAATATCTTCATTCCTTTTGAATTTGGAAGGAGAAGTGTTTGTTCTGTTTCAGCAAGGTGACTGCAAAAGCACCGAGACTCACCCCAATGAGAGTTTTCCAATCCACTGACTGTGGAGAGAGTTTTAACCAGTTACACAGCCTCAAACAAATGTATCACATCATTCACTGCAGGGAGAAATTAAATGCTTTTTTGTGAAAAAATGAAATGAAAGTGAAAATCGCTTATTGTCACAAGTAGGCTTCAAATGAAGTTTTACTGTGAAAAGCCCCTAGTCGCCACATTCTGGCGCCTGTTCGGGGAGGCTGGTACGGGAATTGAACTGTGCTGCTCACCTGCCTTGGTCTGCTTTAAAAGCCAGCGATTTAGCCCAGTGTGCTAAACCAGCCCCAGGCTAAACCAGTGTGGACAAAGCTTCAACCGGGAGAGACATAAAGACCCCTCACCATTTACATGTCCTGACTGTGAGAAGAGTTTTAAATGTAAAAAGGATCTGCTGACACATCAACGTATTCACACTGGGGAGAGACCGTTCTCCTGCTCCCTGTGCGGGAAACGATTCATTCAGTCATCCCATCTGCAGACACATCAACTTGTTCACTCTGATCACAATTTTTTAAACTGTCCTGACTGTGAGAAGAGCTTTTAAAACAAAAAGGATTTACTAACACACCAATATGCTCACACTGGGGAGAGACCATTCACCTGCTCTGTGTGTGGGAAAGGATTCAGCCGTCCATCTGCCCTACTGAACCACCAGAGAATTCACACTGGGGAGAGGCCATTCACCTGCTCTGACTGTGGGAAAGGATTCATTAATTCATCCAACATTCTGATACACCAGCAACTTCATACAGGGGATAGACTGTTCACCTGCTCTGAATGTGGGAAGGGATTCACACGTTCATACAACCTTCTGACACATCAGCAGGTTCACAGTGAGGAGAAGCTGCTCACTTGCTCAGTGTGTGGGAAGGGATTCACTCGTTCATCCAACCTATTGAATCACCAGCGAGTTCGCACTGGGGAGAGGCCGTTCACCTGCTCTGTGTGTGGGAAGGGATTCAGTCAGTCATCCAACCTGCTCACACACCAGAGAGTTCACAGTGGGGAGAGGCCGTTCACTTGCTCCATATGTGGGAAGGAACTTTCTCATTTATCTTATCTTCTGGAACATCATCGAGTTCACACTGGGAGCGGACATTCAACTGTAATGTCTGAGGAAAGGGGTTTACTCACTGATCCCACCTGTTAACACACCAGCGAGTTCACAAGCAACTACAAGGTTTAGATTATACCCTCATTGATGCTGTTAATCATGTCCAGGACTAAATAATGTTCACTCTGACTGCCTTAATCTACTGATGAGGTTTATTATTCTGAATAAATGTGAAATAATTCAGCTTTGTTTGAAACGTTGTTGCAGATTTTTGTCTTTCCCACCTGAGTGTTGAACATCGCCTGTCTGGAGCTGAGAAATAACAATCTGGGGAAGGATCATACGGCAGGAACAGAGTTTCAGCCTGGACACAGTCCTTCAGGGTCACACTGAGAGAGACAAATTACACTTTGGTCTTTCTCATCACTCTTCGCTGGAAATGTAATAATAATAATTGCTTATACATGTAGGCTTCAATGAAGTTCCTGTGAAAAGCCCCTAGTCGCCACATTCCAGCACCTATTCGGGGAGGCCCGTACGGGAATTAAACCCGCGCTGCTAGCCTTGATCTGCATTACAAGCCTGCTGTTTAGCCCACTGTGCTGTCAAATCAGCGATTGGTGTAAAACTGTGATGTTCTTGATTGAATGTAAAGTAGCTGGTTTCAGTTTCCAGGCTGAAAATGCATCGGAATCCGTCTAAAACATTTTAATGTGTTTGTGTGACAGTCACAATGAATTCATTGAATTGAAACCTACTTAAAATAGATTGCTGGAAGTTTGCATTAAAATAGCAGCAGGAGGGCATCACAGGTACCTGGTAACAGCAGGGAGAATTAGACAATAGTTTCATTCCCAGGTAAAGAAGGAGCTGCAGATTGTGTCCAAGAATTTCCAGTTTTATTGATCTGTGCTTCCCACATTCCGTCCTTTTAAACAAACCTCACCCCTACCAGCCTTTAACAATCATAAACATAACAGAGAAAAGGGCGAAGCTGTGTCTGCCCCTTTAACTGGGAGCTGAGCAGTGTCAGAGCCCCGACTGTCCCTTTAAGAATGAGTGATGTGTTCAGCTGAAGATTCCGATTGGCCGTTTTCTGGGTGGTCTCCTTATTCTGATCGTTCTCAGTGATCCTCGGGTGTGTGAACCTGCTCTCCTGTCTCTCATTCTCTTCTCTCAGATTATCACAGGCAGGAAGTCTGTTCATGGTGATAACATGAAACTGACGCTTGCTGTTTCATTCTCAGGTAACACAACTTCCTGTTTCTCTGCTGCCGGTTCCAAACCACACATCTGACATCTGAGCAGAAAATAAACCCATTGACCACAATCTGGTGAGAACATCTGTCAGTGCAGCCTATATCTGTCCACAGAGTCAGGGCAGAGTCACGCAGATCACACTGCGGTGACATTTACAAATGAGCCGGTTATTTCTGTTCAGAGTCTCCATTCCCGGACAGAACCGGCTGTGTCTGTGGATCAGTCACTGAGTTCCCTCTGCTCTCTGTAGCTGGGAACTGATAACCTGCTCCCTTATATTTTATATCATTCTTTCTGTGTTACTTGTTTCCTCTATTTCTCAGCTTTTATCTCTTGCCACCTCGCCTTTCTGTTTTTTTAAATCTCTCAGTTCTTCTGTCAGTCTTTCTTTCTCCTTCCATCTATATTTCACTCCTATTCCTATTTAATTGAGGTGTTCAAAATCATGAAGTGTTTGTGATAGATTGAAGAAGGAAAAAGAGGGAGAAAAACAGAAAATGTTGGAAAACTCAGCAGTTCTGGCAGCATCGGTACTGAGAGAAACAGAGTTAACGTTTCGAGTCCCTGTGACTCAGAGCAGGAGAAACCGGTATTGTCCCTCTGAGATCAGGGAAAGTGAAGGGGAGATTTAATAGAGGTGTTTAAAATGAGGAAGGATTTGTGATAGTGTCGATGGGGAGAAACTGTTTCCCAAGAGCAGGAGGGTTTGTAACCAGAGGAGACAGAGATTTAAGATATTTTACAACAGAACCCAAGGAGGTGTTGAGGAGAATTGTTTTTACACAGTGATGTTATGTGATGTGGAATTCACACTGACAGGCTGCAGGAAGCAGATTTAACAGTAAATTTCAAAGGGAATTGGATAGATTCTTGTGGACGGTAAATTGGCAGAGTTATGGTGAATGGGATTAATTGGACAGTTCACTCATCTTTGTGACATTCTGAATTTTGCTCAAACTGATGTTTTAACATTTGACCTTTTCAATCACAGTGTGTCTCAAAGAGAAGATTAAAACTTTGGTTTTGATGAGCTGTCGGATACGTTTCCTGTGTGACTGTGTAACTTGAGAACCACAAGAAGGAACTGAATATTTTCAGTACCTCTAACAGATGTACCTCGAATATCAGAAATCTCTGGAGTTCCCCATGTCCTCATTGCTGTCCCCTTGCGTATAACAGCTCTCAGTCAGGTGGAGTCAGTCACACGTGTCTCTGTCATGTTTCCATTCCTATTTTATCACACACCTCCCAGTGACACTCACCACAACACAGAAACCTCAAAATATCATTGTTTCTTTTCACCTTGTCCTCCTATTACAATTGGATATTTACTGGGCCTTTTGTCTCCATTAATGTCAGCTTACATGCAGGTCAAATGACCTCAGAGGCACTGGAACCAGACTCTGTTTATTGTACCAGACTCCAATCAGCCCAGGACCTGCAGTGGTAACATACACCAGAATTGGAATAAAAGGCAGGTTATTGTCTAATAAAGGGTGCGGCCTGGTGGCCGCCTAGTGCTTAGGGCTCAATCATAAATCATAGAATGTACAGTGCAGAAGGAGGCCATTCGGCCCATCGAGTCTGCACAGGCCCATGGAAAGATCACGTTATCTAACCCCACACCTCCACCCTATCCCAGTTACCCAGCAACACCACCTAAACTTTTTGGACTCTAAGGGCAATTTTGCATGGCCAATCCACCAAACCGGCACGTCTTAGGAATGTGGGAGGAAACTGGAGCTGTCGGAGGAAACCCATGTGGACACGTGGAGAACGTGCAGACTCCGCACAGACATTGACCCAACACAGGAATCGAACCTGGGACCCTGGAGCTGTGAAGCAACTGTGCTAACCACTGTGCTACGGTGGCACTGCTGCCTCACAGTGCCAAAGTCCCGGGTTCGATCCTGGCCTGGGTCACTGTCCGTGTGGAGTTTGTAAATTCTCCCCGAGTCTGTGTGTGTCTCACCCCCACAACCCGAAGATGTGCAGAGTAGGTGGATTGGCCACACTAAATTTCCCTTGGAAAAAAATGAATTGGGTATACTAAATTTTTTTTTAAAAAAAGGTTATTGTCTAATGGGGCAGAGTAACACACACCAGAAGCGGATTATATTATGTGGTCAACAAACCATTACTACTTCACTATTATTTGAAAACCAAATTTAGTTTTGGTTCTCTAGATGCTTACTGTATCATCATTACATTTGATCCAATGATGTTTTCACTCACATACTGCAGCCTAACTTATTATGGGAACAGACAGTGTTTGTTGCTCTCAAAGTGAGTGAATCCTTTGCTGTTCTCCTCTGGGCCCCATCTCCATTATTATTGTTACTGAGACTCTCACTGTTATTATTGGAGAATCAAGGAGCACGGTGGCACAGTGGTTAGCACTGCTGCCTCACGGTGCTGAGGTCCCAGGTCCCATCCTGGCTCTGGGTCACTGTCCATGCGGAGTTTGCACATTCTCCCTGTGTTTGCGTGGGTTTTGCCCCACAACCCAAAGATGTGCAGGGTAGGCGGATTGGCCACGTAGTCTAAAGTTATTTTTAAAAACATTATTGTACAATCAGCGAGTCAGCCTGAGCCTGTGGCGGCTGTCACCATCTGGAACTGTCACAATGCCCGGGTGATTGACAGCGGCTCCGGATCAATAGGAAGAAGAGGGGCAGGACTGATGGCCCGACCGAGAGTGGCTGGTCCTCCAACCAATCGGAGTGAATGAGGGGCGGGACCAGCTGATATTGAAGCATGCGCAGTATCAGTAATGGCGATGGAGAGCGGCTTCTTCTTTGCATCCATAATTTGTAAGAGGCGGTTAACAATATGTAGGGTGCGTGAGATCGCGGGGAAGGTCGGAAACGCTGCGTAAGCACATTGTGTGAGTCATTAAACTCTGAAAAGAGTTTACCGGATCCAGATTGTACTAAACGGGGCTGCAGCCCCTCATTTTCGGCCTGGATTAACGGCCGCCATCTTTATTGGACAGTACGAAGTCTTACAACACCAGGTTAAAGTCCATTAAAGTCCAGGTTAAAGTCCCGGGGAACACTTCAGCAGTCAAGGGCATTCAGCCTCTGATTTCCGGGTAAGCGTTCTCCAAGGAGGCCTTCAGGACCCGCGACAACCAGAATCGCCGAGCAGAAACTTATAGCCAAGTTCCGCACACATGAGTGCGGCCTCAACCGGGACCTGGGATTCATGTCGCATTACATTCATCCCCCACCATCTGGCCTGCGAAATCCTACCAACTGTCCTGGCTTGAGACAATTCACACCTCTTTAACCTGGGGTTACCCCATCTCTGGATCTGTAAAGATTTAATCACCTGCTAATGCTTGCATTCCTAGCATTGTTTGGCATCTTTGAATTTGTCTATATATGTGTTTCTGGAACAGACCTCTTCATTTACCTGAGGAAGGAGCAGCTCTCCGAAAGCTAGTGACATCGAAACAAACCTGTTGGACTTTAACCTGGTGTTGTAAGACTTCGTACTGTGCTCACCCCAGTCCAACGCCGGCATCTCCACATCATCTTTATTGGAATGAGTGTGCACCATGGTGCATGCGTGATCGCCATCTTTGTCGGGGGGCAACGTTTCGATGAGTGGGAGGAGCTTGTTACCCATTGTTCAGAATGCAGCCAACTTGTCCATCAAACTGTTATCACCCTTTGAGTCCCAATGTCTGAATGATGGGGTGGTGGATTGATGGAAAGAAAGGGAAATACATCCTCCTCTTCTGATCCCAATACCTGATGGTCTCAACATCTGTGGTTCTGTCCACCCATGGCAAAAACTCAAGACTCTGAGTAGACATCATCCTCAAATGAGGGACTGCTGATGACAACGAGGGGCAAAGTTATAGCGTGGAGAGGGCAGTACAGTGGTTAGCACTGGGACTACGGCACTGAGGTCCCGGGTTTGAATCTTGGCCCTGGGTCACTGTCCGTGTGGAGTTTGCAAATTATCCCTGTGTCCGCGTGGGTTTCACTCTCATGTGCAAGGTTGGTGGATTGACCATGCTAAATTGTCCCTTAATTGGAAAAAGTGAATTGGGTACTCTCGTTAGTTTAAAAAAATTATTGGACAATCAGCCTGAGCCTGTGGCGGCTCTCACCACCTGGAACTATCACAATGCCCGGGTGATTGACAGCGGCTCCGGACCAATAAGAAGAGGAGTGGCTGGACTGGAGGACCGACCAAGCGCAGCTGGTCCTCCAACCAATTGGAGTGAATGAAGGGCGGGGCCGGGCTGTGATTAAAGCTGCGCAGTATCAGTAATTGCCCCTTAATTGGAAATAAATTAATACAAAATAAATAATTGGGTACTCTAAATTTTTATTTTTTTTAAAGTTTAGCGGGGAGCATGAACTGGACGAGAGAGCAGGAGAAGGGAGTGTTGTGAATTTTCTATCCTAGACTGACAATCATAGAATCCCGTCAGTGCATAAGGAGGCCATTCAGCCCATCAAGTCTGCACAGATTCTCTGAAAGAACACCCTACCTAAGCCCCCGCCCTGTTCTCGTAACCCCACCTAGCAAACATATCTTTGGACATAAGGGGCAATTTAACACGGCCAATCAACCGTTGGACTGTGGGAGGAAATTGGAGCAGCCCGAAGAAATCTCCGCAAACACGGGCAGACAGTGACCCACACAGACAGTGACCCAAAAGGCCAGAATTGAATCCAGGTCCCTGGTGCTGTAAGGCAGCAGTGTTAATCGCTGTGCCACCCCACACAATAATGGATTTGGGAAACTTCTTTTACAGGAAGTTAGAAAGGGAGAATTTATGCACGACAAACCCAAACCACAAATTTATTTTCTGAATTCCATTTTTGAATTGACATTGATACCTTTTGTAAATTTCATTTTCAGGGTATTAGAAGAGGATTTACAGACCGGAACCTTGAGCAAACTCTTACATCACAATGTGACAGCTTCACTCGATTCATCAGGAAGTGAACATTATCGTCCTTTGAACGCAAGTGTTTGCATTTCAGGTCATTGCCATTCGCTGTGTTTACACACTCTCACATACACTCCCTCTCTCTGTCTCTCTCTCCCAAATGCTCTCTGTCCCACACACACCATCTCTCACTCTCTCCCGCACCCTCTCCGCCGCACCCTCTCTCTCACTCGCACCCTCTCTCTCACTCGCGCTCTCTCTCTCACTCGCGCTCTCTCTCACTCACACCCTCACATACTCCCCTTCTCGCACAGCTCCCCCTCTCTCACACACACACCCTCTCTCTCACACACTCTCCCTCTCTCCTCCCAAAGAGGTGAACCAGTTGTTTTTTATGACAACCCAGCAGTTTTCGTGGTCACCTTTTCCCAGTGCCTGCCCCACAAATGTCCAGATTCATTCAGCTCAATTTCACAACCTGTCTTTTGTGTTTTTGTGGGTTCTCTCTCACTCCCTATTTTCTGTTTTGAATCAATTTCGCAGAGTATTAGAAGTGAAGGAACTTCAGTCAGGAAATTCAAACTAAACATCACATCAAGATCTACACTCACCAAAACATTTGTAACATAAATATCATGGGAGTTTGAAGATGGAAGGAAGATGCACCGTTCACAGTGGGGAGAAACCGTACACTTATTCTGTGTGTGGACAAGGCTTCAGTCGATCATCTGGCCTTTCGAAACATAAATGCAGTCACACCGGGGAAAAACCATGGGAATGTGGGGATTGTGGGAAC
This sequence comes from Scyliorhinus torazame, assembly GCF_047496885.1. NCBI lineage: Eukaryota > Metazoa > Chordata > Chondrichthyes > Carcharhiniformes > Scyliorhinidae > Scyliorhinus > Scyliorhinus torazame. The sequence continues at coordinate 78,434,192 of NC_092711.1, forward strand.
GGATTCGATTATCCATCCAAGTTGAAAATCCATCAGCGCATTCACACTGGGGAGACCGTTCACCTGCATTGAGTGCGGGAAGGGATTCATACACTCATACCACTTGCAGACACACCAACACATTCATGCTGGGGAGAGGCCATTCACCTGTTCGCAGTGTGGGAAAGGATTTGCTCATTCCTCCAATCTGCTGAGACACCAGCGAATTCACACTGGGGAGAAACCATTTAAATGTCCAGACTGTGAGAAGTGTTATAAGAGTTCTGGGGAACTGATGTCCCATCAACGTGTTCACACCGAGGAGGTCGTTCAGGTGCTTTCACTGTGGGACTGGGTTCAGCCGATCATCTGACCTCTCTGTACATCAGCGAGTTCACACTGGGGAGAGACCATTTAAATGTCCAGACTGTGAGAAGTGTTATAAAAGTTCTGGGGAACTGATATCTCATCACCGTGTTCACACTGATGAGAGGCCGTTCAGGTGCTCTCACTCTGGAAGTGGATTCAGGCGATCATCTGACCTCACTGTACACCAGCGAGTTCACACTGGAGAGAAGCCGCTCACCTGCTCTGAGTGTGGGAGGGGATTCACTCAGTTATCCAACCTGCTGATGCACGAGCAAGTTCAGAAGTAACTTCAGTGATTGGAGCTCGCTGTTAATCACATCCTGGACTGGAACATGTTCATTGGGGTCAGTTGCTGCTGATGTTCATAAACTCTAATCCAGTCACAAGGAATTAAATTCTGAATAAAAATCAAGTCAAATCAGTTTGTGTTAAACAAAGCGTGTGGTGTCTTTTTAATATCACTAACACAAGTTAGTTCCTTTTGAAGGTCTCCTTCTCCCCATCTCCTCCATCCTCACCTCCAATAACAAGTGTGAGGGGCTCTCACAGCGTCTTTGTCACTAAGGTTAAGACAATCCGATCAGCTGCCTCTGCTGCTTTCCTCCACTAACCTTCCGGACGAAACTATCTCTAAAGCCCATTTTTGTCCAAGTTCTGAACTTGCATCTTTCTCCATTTTCTCTCCCGTCAGAACTCACCTTGTCCATGAGACCCCCGTTCTCCTCGATTGATAATTCCCATAAACGGCTGACATCCCAACTTCTCCAAGTGAGCTGATATTGTGAACAGCTCTCTCTCTCTGCTGGTACTGTCTCTCTCAGCATTGAATCCACTGTCACACGCATCCTAAAAAAACACGTTCCTCCCATCTTTACAAACTACTTCTCCATCTCCAAACTCCCTTTCCTATCCACAGTCCTTGTACTCGGTTTCCCCCAAGGATCTACCCTCAGTCCCTCCTATTTTCCCATCTACACACTGCCACTGGGTGGCATCATCCAAAAACACCATGTTCATTTTCACATGTACACTGCCAACACCCAGCTCTACCTCAGCCCCATCCCTCTCCATTCCTCCACTGTTAGTAAATTATCAAACTGCTTATCCCACATCCAATACTGGATGAAAGGTTTTCCTCCAATTAAAAATTGGGAAGACCAAAGCCATTGTCTTCAGTCACCATTAGAAATTCCATTCCCTAACTCCCGAGTCCATCCCTCTCCCTGGGAACTGTCTGAGGCTGAAACGCTCTGCACAAATTTGGTGTCAGATTTGACCTCAGGAGGACACTGCTGCCTCGTGGGGCCGAGGACCCGGGTTTGATCTCAGCCTGTGGAGTTTGCACATTCTTCCCGTGTCAGCGTGGGTCTCACCCCTACATACAAATGTGTGCAGAGTAGGTAGATTGGCAACGCTAAATAGCCATAAATGAATTTTATAAAATCTTCTATTTCTACATTCTGTCCCTTCCTGTCACATTCTGGTTATCATTGTCTGTCTTGCTACCCTGCACAACTGCCTTGTCCCTTCTCATCAACTTTCCAAATTTCTCCTCACCACAACCCTGTCTCCTCACCCACGAATAGGTTTAAAGCTCTCTCTGCAGCCCTGGTTGTGTGATTCATCCGGGCACTAGTTCCAGCGTGGTTCAAGTGAAGGTCACCCCAATGGTATAAACACTCTCTTTTGTCACTACTGGTGTCAGTATAATAATAATCTTTATTGTCACAAGTAGGCTTACATTAACACTGCAATGAAGTTACTGTGAAAATCCCCTAGTCACCACACTCCGGCGCCTGTTCAGGTACACGGAGAATTCAGAATGTCCAAATTACCTAACAGTACGTCTTTCGGGACTTGGGAGGAAACTGGAGCACCTGGAGGAAAGCCACACAAACACAGGGAGAACGTGCAGACTCTGCACAGACGGTGATCCTGGCGCTGTGAAGCTACAGTGCTAACCACTGTGCTACCATGAGTACCCTATGAATCAAACCCCATTTATCCAGGCAATCACTTAAAGTGAACATCTCATTCACTCTTTGCTAATTTACTCATGGCTCAGGTATTCATTTGGAACACATTTGTGATCGCTTTTTAATTGAGGTCAGGGCTGCCAGTGCGCCTTTAACAAATTCAGTTAAAGAAGCACGATTAAGATTAAAATGGAAATTTTGTGCCCAGAGATTTTCAGGGAATTAAAAGATTTGGGGAGGAGGGCAGGAAGTTGGAGATTAAACCAAGATCAGCCACGATCATAGTGAATGTTGGAGCGGCTCAATGAGGCTTATGGTTTACTCCTGCTCCTATTTCACATGTTCATATCCTGTGTATAGCCCAGACTGGGTGGTAGTTTGCCTTCCCTGAGGCCATCACTGAAACAGTTGGGTTTTCGTGACAACCCAGCAGTTTTCATGGTCACTTTTTCCCAGTGCCAGCCCCACAAATGACCAGATGAATTCAGCTCAATTTCACAACCTGCCTTTGTGTTTTTGTGGGTTCTCTCTCACTCCCTATTTTCTGTTTTAAATCAGTTTCACAGGGTGTTCGAAGGGGAGGATTTGCAGTTGGGAAACTGAAAACAAACATCACATCAGGATCTGAATATCATCGGATTTTGCACATGCAAGAAAATAGCAATGCTAGCAGTGCGGAGAAATGTGGGGACTGTGAGCAGGGATTCAGATCCCTGTCGGAGCTGGAAACCCATCAGCCCAGTCACACTGGGGAGAGACTGTTCACCTGCCCAGAGTGTGGGAAGGGATTCACCTGGTCATCCAATCTGCTGAGACACCAGTGAGTTCATAGTGGGGAGACTCCATTCACCTGCCCAGAGTGTGGGAAGGAATTCACTCGATCATCAGGGCTGCAACAAAACCATCGGGTTCACACTAGGGAGAGGCCATTCACCTGCTCCAAGTGTGGAAAGGGATTTACTGATTCTTCCACTCTGTTGAAATACCAGCAGGTTCACACGGATGAGAGACCTTTTAAATGTGTAGACTGTGAGAGGTGCTATAAAAGTTCCTTCAACCTAATGCGTCATGAGCGAGCTCACACTGATGAGAGACCGTTCAGGTGCTCGGACTATGGAACTGGGTTCAGGCAGTCATCGGAACTCATTGTACACCAGCGAATTCACACTGGGGACAGGCCGTTCACCTGCTCCAAGTGTGGAAAGGGATTCAGCGATTCATCCACCCTGCTGAAACACCTGCAGGTTCACACTGAAGCAAGACCATTTCAATGCACTGACTGTGGGAAGTGCTATAAAAGTCCTGTGGACCTGATGCACCATCAGCTTGTTCACACTGATGAGACACCATTCAGGTGCTCTCACTGTGGGACAGGGTTCAGGCAATCACCTCAACTGACTGTACACCAGCGAATTCACACCAGGGAGAGGCCATTCACCTGCTTCGAGTGTGGGAAAGGATTCACTCAGTCATCCACTCTGCAAAGACACCAGCGAGTTCACACTGGGGAGAGACCGTTCCCCTGCTTCGTGTGTGGGAAGAGATTCACTCGGTTGTCCATTCTCACAAGTCACCAGTGTGTTTGCAAATAATTAGTGATTGCAGCACGGTAGCATTGTGGATAGCACAATTGCTTCACAGCTCCAGGGTCCCAGGTTCGATTCCAGCTTGGGTCTCAGTCTGTGCGGAGTTTGCACATCCTCCCCGTGTGTGCATGGGTTTCCTCCGGGTGCTCCGGTTCCCTCCCACAGTCCAAAGATGTGCAGGTTAGGTGGATTGGCCATGATAAATTGCCCTTAGTGTCCACAATTACCCTTACTGTTGGGTGGGGTTACTGGGTTATGGGGATAGGGTGGAGGTGTTGACCTTGGGTAAGGTGCTCTTTCCAAGAGCCGGTGCAGACTCGATGGGCCGAATGGCCTCCTTCTGCACTGTAAATTCTATGTTAATCACATCCAGGAATGAACCTTGTTCATAAATGTCGATTTCTACTGATGTTTTATCAATAAAATTTGTCAGAAGAATCTAAGAAATTGAACTATTTTCTATTGTAATATTATCATTTTTTGTAACTGGTGAAGTGTGAGAGTGGCCCTTACAGTGGGAGAAAGAGTAGCTGTGTGAATTTAAACTGTGAGTTTGATGTGTTAATGAGCCCAGCTAGACTTCAAACCAGATGTTTACCAAAAAAATGTAGTCAAGTTGGGTAGAGAACAGAAACAGATGTGAATGGGTGGTTGTGATTCAAAAGATGCAAGGTGTGAAAGAAAGGTGTCAGGAATGAAGTATGGATAAAGTAAATTCACTTTTTTTAATTATGAATGTTAAAGTAAAGAGATTATGTTAATCAATTCTGGGAGAGATTGGTTCGAAAGAAATTGGGTAAAACGATGGCGAGATCAAAGGGAAAGAATGTAGTTAAGGGGATACTGAAATAAAGATTGCTTATTGTCACACGTAGGCTTCAAATGAAGTTACTGTGAAAAGCCCCTGAAACCTGTTAAGATACTGTTTGAATCTCAGCCCAGAAAGCTGTGTGAAGGAAGTCAGATTTGAAAAGCCAGTTAACTGGTTAACCTCGAGCAAATTGGAGTAAAGGCACAGTTTGGGACAAGGTTTCTGCATTTTATAGATCTTAAAATCTATAAGGCGTTGCTGGACAGATTGGGAAAGGTTAGCTCTGAGGTAGTTAAATTAAGATTGTTTGGAACTGTTTAAAGTATTGGGATGTGTGAAGTCATTTTATTTATTTTCCTATTCCATCATAAACATTTGCTTTTCTAAGAAACCATCACGAGTAGTCGGGGCCATCATTTCTGGAGTTCAAAACCTCTCCTTGTGCTATACAAATTGCAAAGACAAACTGAGGACAAATGTCTCAAAGTTCCTTTCTGGCCGTGCCGTTAACAGTAAATAAACTCCAGCTCAGTTATAGGGGTTAATATTCCAGGTAAAAGTCAAATAAATCAGCATTGCGTGAAACAATGTGCATCAAGTATTTTAAAATATTTCTAACAAAAGTTCTTCCTTTTGAAATGTTGTCCCCCCTCCCCCTGTTTCATCCATCCTCACCTCCGACAACAAGTGTGTGGAGTTCCTGGGGTTCCTTTGTCACTGAGATTGAGGCAATCTGATCAGCTGCCTCTGCTGCTTCCCTCCCTTCCACTAACCCACCAGACCAAACTACATCTAAAGTTCCTCCTCGTCTGAGCCCTGAACTCGGATCTTTCTCCAGTTTCTCTCCAATCTTCTATCTCCCTCTGAGCTTATATTGTCCATCAGACCCAACTTCTGTTCCCTCGACTCCATTCTCACAAAACAGTTGACCATCCAACCTCTCTATGTTAGTTGATATGTTTCCAGTTTTCCCTCATTTGGTTCTGTCCTTCTCACTTTAATGCAACATCATCACCCATCCGAAACAGAACACTTGACCCCACCATCTTTACAGATTTCCAAGACATCTCCAACCTCCCTTTCCTCTCCAAAGTCCTTGTACTCGGCGTCCCCCAAGGCTGTATCCTCGGCCCCCCCTACTTCCCATTTACAAGCAGCCACGAGGTGATATCATCCCAAAGCACCGTGTTAGTTTTCACATGGACACTGACAACACCCAGCTCTACCTCACCACCATTCCTCTCCATTCCTCCGTTGTTACTAAATTATCAAACTGCTTATCCCACATCCAATACTGGATGAAAGGTTTTCCTCCAATTAAAAATTGGGAAGACCAAGCCATTGTCTTCAGTCACCATTAGAAATTCCATTCCCTAACTCACGAGTCCATCCCTCTCCCTGGGAACTGTCTGAGGCTGAACCACACTCTGCACAATCTCCATATCAGATTGAAATGAAAAATGAAATTGCTTATTGTCACAAGTAAGCTTCGAATGAAGTTACTGTGAAAAGCCCCTAGCCGCCACATTCCGTCGTCTGTTTGGGGAGGCTGGTACGGGAATTGAACCATGCTGCTGGCCTGCCTTGGTCTGCTTTCAAAGCCAGCGATTTAGCCCTGAGCTAAACCAGCCCCTAAACCCACACAAACACGGGGAGAATATGCAAACTCCACATGGACAGTGACCCAGAACCGGGATCGAACCTGGGACCCCGTCGCCGTGAGGCCGCAGTGCTAACCCACTGTGCCACCATGACCCCAAGAATTGACCCCAAGTTGAGTTTCTGACCCCATATCCACACCATCACTAATACCAGATATTTGAATCTCCATAACGTCACCTGTGTCCATCCCCACCCCAGCTCATTTGCTGCTCTTATTTTGTGTAATAACCTTTGATGTGGCACCTTGGGAAATACCTTCTGGAAATCCAGACAAAGCACATCTACAGGTTCTCCTTTATTGACATCCCTTGTTACTTCCTCAGAGAACCTTGACAAATTTGTCAATCATGATTGATTCCCTGAACCCCATTTTCAAACACTGTCAACAGAAAAATCAAATCTCCTCTACCCCTCTGGCTCCTTTGCCAATTACCTTAGAGGGACTCACTTTCTGTTAAAGAGCTCGTCAACCCCTCTCACCCACTTTCCCAAAAGTGAATAAATTTATTCAGGAAAAGTCCAACAAATTCAAATATTTTCCTGTTATAAGTTTATTGATGAAACAGAAACATGGTTAAAAAAAAAACAGAAAATTACTTGAGGATCAAAGACAACCAGAGTAACAGGATGTTCACAATGTTCCGGGTCCCAAATGGTTCCCCTTCGGCTTCTCTGTACCCTGTTCACGTGACTCCCTGCTTTGGACATGGGGGCACTGGACCTTGGGGGTTGAATCACCGACACCCTCGGTCACCCTCCCCTGAACCCTGATTCGTTGGAGGTGCAGTTCTCAGTCAGTCTTCCAGCACCTTCCTGTCTCTATTATGAAAAATGAAATGAAAATTGCTTATTGTCACATAATAACAGTAGCTTCAAATGAAGTTACTGTGAAAAGCCCCTAGTCGCCACATTCCGACGCCTGTTCGGGGAGGCTGGTACGGGAATTGAACCGTGCTGCTGGCCTGCCCTGGTCTGCTTTAAAAGCCAGCTCTTTAGCCCGGTGCTAAATCAGCCCCTATTAGCGACGCCCATGGCAGTTTCCCACCTGGGGAACAAGCCCCGTTATTCTCAGCTAAATTCTGCCCTCAGCTCCATCACCTGGCTGTCAGTGACACGAGCAATAGAGACTGAAAGGTGCCCGAGGCTCAAATAGGAATACAAAACCTGTGGATTAGGATCTTCGTAAAGGTCAGCAACTTCTTAAGAAAAAATCAAATTCCCAGTCAACAAATTAAAGGATCACATGACGTGACTTTTAATACAACAAACAAACAAACTAGAAGCTACTTAAACTCAGAAACCTACACATTAAACTTTAAATTAGAACTTTGTCCTTTTACATAACCTACAATCACACTCCAAGATTATAGTTACTCTGTCCTGGAAGTTGAAACTGAATTGTCTCAGGACCTGTCCAAAGTGATCATTCATTCCCGAGGATTTACTTCCGTTCTTCAACCAAGACACTGAGGGAAAAAAGGGAGAATAGAATAGAATGTGAACTGGCAAAATACATTAAAATGGACTGTAAAAGCTTCTGTGGCTACGTAAAAAGGAAACATTTTGCTCAGACAAAAGGTTTGTCCGTTCCAGATAGAGTCAGGAGAATTTAGAATGAGGAATAGAGATCGCTACAGCCACCTCGTTCAACACTCTGGGATGTGGATCATCAGCTTTTGGGGATTTATTCACTTTCAACCCCATTAATTTCTCCAGTGCTACTTTTTCACCAATAATCTCTGCCAGTCCCTTGGTTCTCTGGTGTTTTGGGGACAATTTCTGTATCTTCCTCTGTGAAGACAGACACACATTGTTTAGTTTCTCTGCCATTTCCTTACTCCCCATTATAAACTCTCCTGTCTCTGCCTGGAATGGACCCACATTGGTCTTCGCTAATCTTTTCCTTTTCACATTCCTGTAGAAGCTTTTCCAGTTGTTTTTTATGTTTCTCGCCAGTTTGCTCCCATCAGTTTCTTGGTCCTCCTTTGCTGAATTCTAATGGATCTCATGGAATCTTTAACTTTTCTTGTTAGCCACGGTTACATCACTTTTCCTGATGGATTTTTGTTTCTTAAAGGAATCTATATTTGTTCTATACATGTGAAATAAAAGTCGAAAAAATCCCAGAGGACCTTAGGCTGCTCTCCCCTTTGACAGAGAGAGAGCTGACTGGAGGTGATTTAACCTGAGGGTCAGCACACCTCAGGCGAGGGGCCTGGTTGAGAAGGCGGGGCCTTCATGAATAAACTCAGCCAGTACGGGAGTTGAATCCTCAATGTTGGCCTTGCTCTGCATCACAAACCAGCCGCCCAGCCCAACTGATCTAACCGACTTCCTGATAAATATGTAATAATTCCTTAAATATTAGGTATTCCCTGTACCAATCAGTTTCCCACTCCATCTCAAGACAACTTGCCCCTCATACCCTGATAGATTTTTTCTGTGAGGAACACCCAGATAAATTAAACAAAAGAACGATGTAACCACCAGGGCCCATTTCCATGGCAATGTGGCATGCGTTGGGGGGGTTTGAAACAGAAATGGAAACTAACTATCTTCAAGCTTCCAAACACCCTTTCACTCTGTGACCCTTGTACAATTTGAAGCCAGTTATTAGCAACAAGGCTCAAAGAGCATCAGCCCACTGGAGGCAAAGTGGTGAGACTGACCAGTCCAGCAGAAAGAAACCCTCCGACCATCCCCACTGACCACCTGTCAGAATGAACAAAATGCAGTCCTGGATGTAGAGCAGAAACAATAACAGCAGAATCCAACTCCTGTAATCGATTGTGAAATTGTTGGTGTCACAGCAGGTGCGATGAAACATGCAATCCCGTCTCACATTGAGAGGTGGACGGCGTCTCCTTAGTGTGAACTCCCTGGTGTGTCCGCAGGTGAGATAACCGAGTGAAACTCTTCCGACACCGAGAGCAGGTGGACGGCGTCTCCCCAGTGTGAACTCGCTGGTGTGACTGCAGGTTGAATACTCGAGTAAATCCTTTCCCACACTGAGAGCAGGTGAATGGCCTCTCCCCAGTTTTTGATTTGATTTATTATTGTCACATGTATTAGTATACAGTGAAACGTATTGCTTCTTGCATACTGTACAAACAATGCATACCGTACATAGCGAAGGAAGGAGAGACTACAGAATATAATGTTACAGTTATAGCAAGGTGTAGAGAAAAGATCAACTTAATGCAACGTAGGTCCATTCAAAAGTCTGATAGCAGTAGGGAAGAAGCTGCTCTTGAGTCGTTTGGTACGTGACCTCAAACTTTGGTCTCTTTTTCCTGACGGAAGAAGGTGGAAGAGACTATATCCGGGGTGCATGGGGTCCTTAATTATGCTGGCTGCCTTTCCAAGGCAGCGGGAATTATAGATAGAGTCAATGGATGGGAGACTGGTTTGCGTGATGGATTGAGCTTCATTCACTTCCTTTTGTAGTTTACTGCGGTCTTGGGCAGAGCAGACTCCATACCAGGCTGTGATACAACCAGAAAGAATGCTTTCTATGGTGCATCTGTAGAAGTTGGTGAGAGTCATAGCTGACATGCCAAATTTCCTTAGTCTTCTGAGAAAGTTGGTGGGCTTTCTTAACTAGAGTGTCAGCATGGGGGACCAGGACAGGTTGCTGGTGATCTGTACACCTAAATACTTGAAGCTCTCGACCCTTTCTATTTCATTCCCATTGATGTAGAGAGGGGCAAGTTCTCCACTACGCTTCCTGAAGTCGATGACAATCTAATTTGTTTTGTTGACATTGAGCTAGAGATTATTGTCATCGCACCAGTTCACCAGATTCTCTATCTCATTCCTATACTCTGTCTCGTCATCCGACCTACTACGGTGGTGTCATCAGCAAATTTGAAAATCGAGTTGGTGGGGAATTTATCCACACAGTCATCGGTGTATAAGGAGTATAGTAGGGGGCTGAGGACACAGCCTTGTGGGGCACCAGTATTGAGGATGATCGTGGAGGAGGTGTTGTTGCCTATCCTTACTGATTGTGGCCTGTGGGTTAGAAAGTTCAGGATCCAGTTGCAGAGGGAGGAGCCGAGGCCAAGGCCATGAAGTTTGAAGAGGAGTTTTGTAGGAATGATGGTGTTGAAGGCTGAGCTGTAGTCGATAAATAGGAGTCTGACATAGGTGCCTTTGTTATCTAGGTGTTCCAGGGTAGAGTGCAGGGCCATGGAGATGGTATCTGCTGTGGACCTGTTGTAGCGGTAGGCGAACTGTAGTGGATCAAGGCAATCCGGGAGGCTGGAGTTGATTCGTGCCATGACTAACCTTTCGAAGCACTTCATCATGATGGATGTCAGAGCCACTGGACAATAGTCATTTCGGCACGCTGCTTTGCTTTGTTGAGGTACAGGGATGATGGTCGTCTTCTTGAAGCAGATAGGGACCTCAGATTATTGTAAAGAGAGGTTGAAGTGCTCATCCAGGTACCCCATCCGGGCCAGTGGCTTTCCGTGGGTTGACCTTCGAGACGGCTGCTCTGAGTGTGAACTCCCTGGTGTCTCCGCAGTTGAGGTAATTGAGTAAATCCTTTCCCACACTAAGAGCACGTGGATGGCCTCTCCCCAGTGTGAACTCGCTGATGTTTCCGCAGGTTGGAGGAATCAATAAATCCCTTCCCACATTGGGAGCAGGTGAATGGCCTCTCCCCAGTGTGAACTCGCTGGTGTCTCTGCATGGTGGATAATTGAGTAAATCCCTTCCCACACTGAGAGCAGGTGAATGGCCTCTCCCCAGTGTGAACTCGCTGGTGTGTCTGCAGGTTGGGTAATTGAGTAAATCCCTTCCCACACTGAGAGCAGGTGAATGGCCTCTCCCCAGTGTGAACCCGGTGGTGTGACTGCAGGTTGGATGAATCACTGAATCCCTTCCCACACTGAGAGCAGGTGAATGGCCTCTCCCCAGTGTGAACTCGCTGATGTGTCTGTAGTTTGGATACTCGAGTAAATCCTTTCCCACACTGAGAGCAGGTGAATGGCGTCTCCCCAGTGTGAACTCGCTGGTGTGTCCGCAGGTTGGATGAATCACTGAATCCCTTCCCACATTGAGAGCAGAACGGCCTCACCCCAGTGTGAACTCGCTGGTGTCTCCGCAGGGTGGATGAATCACTGAATCCCTTCCCACACTGAGAGCAGGTGAATGGCCTCTCTCCAGTGTGAACTCGCTGGTGTGTCTGCAGGTTGGATAACTGAGTGAATCCTTTCCCACACTGAGAGCAGGTGAACGGCCTCTCCCCAGTGTGAACTCGCTGGTGTGTCCGCAGGGTGGATGAATCACTGAATCCCTTCCCACACTGAGAGCAGGTGAATGGCCTCTCTCCAGTGTGACTACGTCGATGAGTTTCCACCTTTGACGGGGCTTTGAATCCCTTCCCACAGTCCCCACATTTCCACGGTTTCTCCATGTTTTGGGTCTCTTCATGTCTCTCTAGGCGGGACAATCAGTTGAAGCCTTGTCCAGAGACACAACACGTGTACGGTCTCTCCCCACTCTGAATATTGTTATGTTTTTCAGGCTGTGTAACTGGTTGAAGCTCTTTCCACAGTCAGTTCACTGGAACACTCTCACTCGGGTGTGTGTTGTGTGGGTCTTGGTGCTTTTCCAGTCACACTGATGTTTCCACAGTCAGTTCACTGGAACACTCTCACTCGGGTGTGTGTTGTGTGGGTCTCGGGGCTTTTCCAGTCACACTGATGTTTGATATCTTTAGCTGACAGTTCGGGCAAACATTTCTCCTTCTCGGTTCAAAGGCTGATGATATTCAGGTTCCAGGGAATCGAGTGACTCTGTCAGAGTGAGACGTAACGTCTGAGATATCGGTCTGTAATTCCTCCTCGTCTAATATCCTGGAAAAACAATTTACAAAATTCATCACTGTCAGTACAGGATAGAAACTCAGAACAGACTATTCTAGTTTCTATGTCACATCTTTTCCTCTCTCTTATTCCCCAAAAGCTGTAAATCTCCATCCCACACACTCTCCCTCTATTCTCACTCTGCTGTATCTAATATTCACCCTCCCTATTCTCCTGAAGGTGCTGATTCAGGCTGATTGACAGCTCACAGCTTCCTGTCCAGGAGATCACAACAAATATGAGCTGCAGTCGGCCATTCGGCCCATTGAGCCTGAACCATTCAATGGGATCATTGGCTGATCTACCTCAGCACCGTTTTCCCACATTATCCCTCATTTCACAATGGTTAGCACAGTTGGGTAGCACAGTTGGGTAGCACAGTGGTTGGCACAATTGCTTCACAGCTCCAGGGTCCCAGGTTCGATTCCCAGCTTGGTTCACTGTCTGTGCGGAGTCTGCACATCCTCCCCGTGTGTGTGTGGGTTTCCTCCGGGTGCTCCGGTTTCCTACCACAGTCCAAAGATGTGCAGGTTAGGTCGATTGGCCATGCTAAATTGCCCTTAGTGTCCAAAAAGGTTAGGTGGTGTTACTGGGTTACGGGGATCGGGTGGAAGCTTGGGCTTAAGTAGGGTGCTCTTTCCAAGGGCGGTGCAGACTCGACGGGCCGAATGGACTCCTTCTGCACTGTAAATCCTCTGGGGTACAGAATTTCAAAGCTTCCACACATCCTCGAGAAAATAAATCCCTCCTCATCTCAGCTTTCTCTCCATTTACCTACCAGTTCCCCATAACCCTCGGCATCCTCATCGATCAGAAATCTGTCTCTGCCAGGGCGTCGGGCATGTGGTGCGGGAGTAGCTGCTTTTCCGCAGGTTTTGGTGCCACTCACCTATAATCTGATCTTTAAATTAATATTGTTATCATGTCCCTGGAAGACGTCAGGGTTCAGTTTGGTAGGATTATGCCAAATAAAGTGAAGAAATCTGTTGACAAAACAGCGCAGGTGGATTCAGCGGGAGTGGAGCCACCTTTTCAACATGGCGGCCTGACCCTCAGTAGGTTTCTCGATCCCGCGCTCTCCGGGGTTCTCATGGAGGCGGCGAAAATAATGACTGCCGGCATTATCCATGTTACTGACCAGAGGCGGAGTGTGCTGACTCAATATCTGTGAGCTCATGAGGACCAGCGGCAAAACGCCATGAAGAGGCTCGATGATCTGGGCGGCGCAGTGGGTAGCACTGCTGCCTCACGGTGCCGAGGTCCCAGGTTCTATCCCAGCTCTGGGTCACTGTCCGTGTGGAGTTTGCACATTCTCCCCGTGTTTGCGTGGGTTTCGCATCCACAACCCAAAGATGTGCAGGGTGGGTGGATTGGCCACGCTAAATTGCCCCTTAATTGGAAAAAATGAATTGGGTACTCAAAATTTTTTTTTTTAAAGAAAAAAAAAGAGACTTGATGAAGCGGAGGAGAGAATCCTGAACGTTCAGCAAGATGCCTCTGTCAAAATGCAATCCTTTGAAGACCAACCAAGTGGCTTTCGGAGGTCCTGGAGGACTTGGAGGACCGAGGGTCAGAGAAAGAACATACGAGTCGTCGGCCTGTCAGAAGATGTGGAGGCTAAGGCTCCCGTTAGGTTATTCGAGGACTGGCTGCCATGTTGGGTGCCACGGTAGCACAGTGGCTAACACTGTTGCTTCACAGCGTCAGGGACCCAGGTTCAATTCCCAGTCTGTATGTGCAGAGTCTGCACATTCTCCCTGTGACTATGTGGGTTTCCCCCGGGTGCTCCGGTCTCCTCCCAGTGGTTGGAGGACTTCCACAAGTCCCAAAAGACGTGTTTGTGGGAGGAATGGGACATTCAGTGTGCCCGAACAGGCGCCGGAGTGTGGTGACTAGGGGATTTTCACAATAACTTAATTGCAGTGTTAATGTCAGCCTACTTGTGACAATAATAAAGATTATTATGAATGCGCTGAAGGGCCTATTTCCGTGCTGTAAAACTCTCTGACTCTAAAGATAGCGGTGGTAGAGGGAGCGAGGGAATGACATTATAGAGAAACTGCCAAAGCCACAACATTCATAAGAACATAAGAACTAGGAGCAGGAGTAGGCCATCTGGCACCTCGAGCCTGCACCACCATTCAATGAGATCATGGCTGATCTTTTGTGGACTCAGCTCCACTTTCCGGCCCGAACACCAGAACCCTTAATCCCTTTATTCTTCAAAAAAACTATCTATCTTTATCTTAAAAACATTGAATGAAGGAGCCTCTACTGCTTCACTGGGCAAGGAATTCCATAGATTCACAACCCTTTGGGTGAAGAAGTTCCTCCTAAACTCAGTCCTAAATCTACTTCCCCTTATTTTGAGGCTATACCCCCTAGTTCTGCTTTCACCCGCCAGTGGAAACAACCTGCCCGCATCTATCCTATCTATTCCCTTCATAATCTTATATGTTTCTATAAGATCCCCCCTCATCCTTCTAACTTCCAACGAGTACAGTCCCAGTCTACTCAACCTCTCCTCGTAATCCAACCCCTTCAGCTCTGGGATTAACCTAGTGAATCTCCTCTGCACACCCTCCAGTGCCAGTACGTCCTTTCTCAAGTAAGGAGACCAAAACTGAACACAATACTCTAGGTGTGGCCACACTAACACCTTATACAATTGCAGCAGAACCGCCCTAGTCTTAAACTCCATCCCTCTAGCAATGAAGGACAAAATTCCATTTGCCTTCTTAATCACCTGTTGCACCTGAAAACCAACTTTTTGCGACTCATGCACTAGCACACCCAGGTCTCTCTGCACAGCAGCATGTTTTAATATTTTATCATTTAAATAATAATCCCTTTTGCTGTTATTCCTACCAAAATGGATAACCTCACATTTGTCAACATTGTATTCCATCTGCCAGACCCTAGCCCATTCACTTAGCCTATCCAAATCCCTCTGCAGACTTCCAGTATCCTCTGCACTTTTTGCTTTACCACTTATCTTAGTGTCGTCTGCAAACTTAGACACATTGCCGTTGGTCCCCAACTCCAAATCATCTATGCAAATTGTGAACAGTTGTGGGCCCAACACTGATCCCTGAGGGACACCACTAGCTACTGATTGCCAACCAGAGAAACACCCATTAACCCCCACTCTTTGCTTTCTATTAATTAACCAATCCTCTATCCATGCTACTACTTTCCCCTTAATGCCATGCATCTTTATCTTGTGCAACAACCTTTTGTGTGGCACCTTGTCAAAGGCTTTCTGGAAATCCAGATATACCACATCCATTGGCTCCCCGTTATCTACCGCGCTGTTAATGTCCTCAAACAATTCCACTAAATTAGTTAGGCACGACCTGCCCTTTATGAACCCATGCTGCGTCTGCCCAATGGGACAATTTCCATCCAGATGCCTCGCCATTTCTTCCTTGATGATAGATTCCAGCATCTTCCCTACTACCGAAGTTAAGCTCACTGGCCTATAATTACCTGCTTTCTGCCTACCTCCTTTTTTAAGCAGTGGTGTCACATTTGCTAATTTCCAATCCGCCGGGACCACCCCAGAGTCTAGTGAATTTGGTAAATTATCACTAGTGCATTTGCAATTTCCCTAGCCATCTCTTTTAGCACTCTGTGATGCATTCCATCAGGTCCAGGAGACTTGGCTACCTTTAGCCCCATTAGCTTGCCCATCACAACCTCCTTGGTGAAAACAATCCTCTCAAGGTCCACACCTGTCATAGCCTCATTTCCATCAGTCACTGGCATGTTATTTGTGTCTTCCACTGTGAAGACCGACCCAAAAAACCTGTTCAGTTCCTCAGCCATTTCCTCATCTCCCATTATTAAATCTCCCTTCTCATCCTCTAAAGGACCAATATTTTCCTTAGCCACTCTTTCACCCGCTGCAGCTTTCACCACCAGCTCTGAGGACACACCTTAGCTCCCTTTCCAATCTGAAAGCAGCCTGAGCTGGATTTACATTCCCCTTAATTGATCATTGCTGGGTGATAATCCTGTACTTCCTCACCTCACACCACTGTGACAGCACCTTCACTACACAGACTGCAGCAACTGACCAAACATCACCTTCCCAGTTATTCCTGAAGGCACCGCCTTCCCAACCTGGCCCCTTGCCTGAGGTGTGGTGATCCTCAGGTCACATCACCGCCGGTCAGCTCTCTCCCGGGACCAGGCCCTGGTTCACAGCCGCCATCTTGGGGAAGCAGAGCGCATGCGCTGGCGTCTTGGTGACGCAATAGCTTATTGGGGGGGGGGGGGGGGGGGGGGGGGGGGAACAAGGTTTCTGATCCCAGCTGGGTCCCAGTGCCGGTGAACTTGTTTTTAAAAAGTTTCACCCACGCCTGGGCTGAAGCTGATGTTTGTGGCCTGGGGGTCCCGTGGAGCATGGAGACATTCAGTGTGAGAGACAGCAGCCTCTATATAGCTACCTGAAGGGGTTATACAGCGTTTGATTATAATTCGTGCTCCTTTCCACTCCATTATCAGGATGTTTGTGTGATATTTTCTTACCCTCTGGGTGATTTTTCTTTATTTAAAATACATTTCAGCAGCAGGCTTACTGGTGATTTTTAAACCGAAGATGGTTATTTATTGTCACACAATTTCCCTGGATGTTTGAACATCTCAGTCTCTCGTCTCTTTCACACTCACTGACACATGCACAGAAATTAGGTACAGATCAAGTTGAAGCTGTAATGATGAAAATGGAATGGAGACTGCAGTCTTTATATCTCTGCAGGTCTACTGTCTTCTTGTTGAGCAGGTCCTTTAGTTGGAGTGAAGCATGTTTAGAAACAAATAATTCTCATGAGTCTCTGAAGCTTCTTGTAGGTGAATAGCCAGGAGGTTGGTTCTCAGGTGGCCTTGGAAGCTGGAATAAGTACAGTACTGTGGCTGCAGTGGGAGACATTCAGCTCTGCTGTTTCAGCTGGTTCCTGGTACTTCAGATGCTTCTCACACACACATTTGCTTTGTTCAGGGTTTATTATACTGCATCCCTGACTATTAACTGCAGGGTTAAAACTCAGACCCAGAACACCGCGATACAATAGCAGTTTACGATGCTCACTCACGCTTATCTCTGCCCCAATTCGAGCTCATTCTCCTGTGTTCAATATGACACTTGGAGACCAACAGTCCCGAGATTTCATATTCCTCAAATGCTTGTTCATCCTGACACAACGAGACATTTAAGCTTCACAGGTGGCTGCAAAGTTTCCTTACTCAGATCCGTGTTAACTAAATATTGGTCACAGAATCGAATGTTGCCCACAGTTTAATGTCCATAATAACCTGTTAAGTTGCAGCCATCTTGGCAGAGTTTGTGGATCTTACAGTCTATAATATCTAGTATCCTTGTGCTGAGCGTGACATCTTGAATCTACTCTTGGGTCTGATTAAAACAGTGCATTGTCGCTGGGTGGGATCGGAGGCATGGTAGCACAGTGTATAGCACTGCTGCTTCACAGCTCCAGGGTCCCAGGTTCGATTCCCAGCTTGGGTCACTGTCTGTGGAGTCTGCACGTTCTCCCCGTGTCTGCGTGGGTTTTCCTCTGGGTGCTCCGGTTTCCTCCCACATGTCCCGAAACGTGCTGTTAGGTAATATGGACATTCTGAATTCTCCCTCTGTGTACCCAAACAGGCACCGGAATGTAGCGTCTAGGGGTCTTTCACAGTCACTGGCACTGTTTATTAAAAAAATTAAAAATATTTTTTCTATTCTCCTCCTTTTTCACATTTTCTCCCAAACTTACACCCACCAACAATAAACAATAATCAGTAACAAATATGTCAATCCCCATATCAATAACAACGATCCCATCCTCCCACCAAACCCCAAACATTAGCCCGCATGTTCACACAAACAAATGACAAAAAGGAATTAGGAATCACCCATAGTCGCCATTAACACACACACACACCCTCCCCCCAACCCTCCCACCCACCCGCCCCAACTAATGTTCTATGTTATCACCTTCTTGAAAGTGCATAATGAATAATGCCCATGAATTGTAGAACCCCTTCATCCTTCCCCTCACTTCAAACTTAACCTTCTCAAGAGTCAATAATTCCAATAGGTCCCCCATCACGCCAGGGCACAGGGTGGAACGGTTGCTCTCCAACCTATCAGGATCCGCCTTCGGGTGATCAACAAGGCGAAGGCTACAACATCTGCCTCCGCACGCGTTTCCAACCCTAGGTGGTCCGACACCCCGAATAGGGGCCAGTTTCACGTGCATCACTTTAGAAATTATCCTAAAATCCTCCTTCCAATACTCCTCTAGCTTTGGACAGGACCAAAACATATGAACATGATTAGCAGCCCCCCCCCTCCCCCCCCCCCCCCTCCCCCGCCCGCCCGCAACGTTCACACACATCTTCTACTCCTTCAAAGAATTGGCTCATTCTCGCCCTCGTGGGGTGTGCTCTGTATACCACCTTCAGCTGCACCAGCCCCAAACTTGCGCATGAGGTGGAGGCATTCTCTCTCCGGAGCACCTCACATCAGAACCCCTCCTCCATATGCTCGCCCAACTCTTCCTCCCACTTTGCTTTGATCCCTTCCAGTGGTGCCTTCTCCTCTTCCAAAATAGCCCTGTAAACCGCCGACACTATCCCCTTCTCCAGTCCCCCTGTCATCGGCACCTCCTCCAGCAATGTGGAGACCTGCTCCACCGGGAAGCTCTGTATCTCCTTTCTGGCAAAATCCCGAACATGCATGTATCTAAACATTTCCCCTTGCTCCAGCCCATACTTCGCTTCCAGCTCCTTCAAACTTGCAAACCGACCCTTCAGAAACAAATCTTTTAGCATCTTAATCCCCTTCTCCTCCCATTTCCGAAAATTTCCATCCCACTTCCCTGGCTCAAATCTGTGTTTTCCCTGAATCGGCATTTCCCTTGACCCTGCCCCCAACCCGAAGTGTTGGCGAAACTGCCTCCAAATTCTCAATGAAGCTATTATTACGGGACTCCCTGAGTATTTCCCCGGGGCCATCGGGAGCGGCGCTGATGCTAGTGCTTTCAATCCGGACCCCCTGCACAAACGCTCCTCCATTCGTCCATTCTGACCCACTGGGAATCAACCCCACTGACCCAGCTCCGCACCTTCTCCACATTCGCCGCCTAGTAGTAATACATCAGGTTCGGAAGACCCAAACCCCCTGCCTGCCTTCCCCTCTGTAGCAGCACCTTTCTAACTCTGGCCACCTTCCCTCCCCATATGAACAAAGTAATCCTTCCCTCAATCTCTTTGAAAAAAGCTTTTGGCAGGAAAATCGGCAGGCATTGAAAAATAAACAGAAATCCCACAAGGGAAAACAACCTCCTAAGAAGCTCTCTGAGAATCTTTCATGTCTCGATTCGGCTGCCTTCATTCCTCTAAACTCCAATAAGTAAAACCCAGCCTACTTAACCTCTCCCCATAAGAAAATCCCTCCATACTCGGGATCAACCTTGTGATCCTTCTCTGGACTGCCTTCAAAACCAATTGTCTTCCTTAGATAAGGGCACCAAAACTATTCAAAGTATACCAGGTGCAGTCTAACTAATGCCTTGTATAGTTTTAGCTCGACTTCCCCATGTTTATATTCTATTCCCTTTGAAATAAATGTCAACATTCAATTTGTCTCCATATTACCTGCAGAACTTGCTTTGTGTGGTTTCTGCACGAGGACCCCCAATTCCCCCGTTCCTTTAGCTTTCTACAGTCTTTCTCCATCTAAATAATATTCCGTTATGTTCTTCCTCCTACCAAAGTGTCTAACCTCACATTTTCCGACATAATGTTTCATCTGCCAAGTTTTTACTCAGTAAGTTACGCTGTCTCTGTCCCTCTGTGGATATTCTGTAATCCTCACCACTTGCCTTTCTATTTTTGTATCTGCAGCCATGGCAATAGTACATTCACTTATTAAACACAGTTTTGAAATTCATGTATATCACATCTACTGGTCCCCCTCTCTCTCGCCTTCTCGTTATCACCTCAAACAATTGGAATACATTTGTCAGGCATGATTTACCCTTCACGAAGCCGGGCAGACCCAGCTTGATTACACTCTGTATGCTTAAATGCTCAGCTGTTAATGTCCCTGGCCTATAGTTACCTGTTTTTGATTCCCTCCCTTTTCAATAAGGGTGTTCTTCCCAATCCTCTTGGGGTAAGGTGGGAGGAGCCTGGGGTGGAGTTTGTACACCAGCACAGAACAGGCGGGCCGAATGGCCTGTTTCCCTGCTGTACACTTTCTGAAACTTTCGAATCCAATAACCGTAAATTCTCAGGGTAAAGGCTTGTGTCCACCTCAGCTCCGAGCTGGGAAACCGGACAGATCCCAAACAAATGGAAACCTTTAAAATCGAACAAAAAACACATTTCTCCCACATCTAACCCGCGGTTCCATTGTCTCCGGAATTCCCCATTTTATTGACATTTATTGTACATTTTCTGCCGATCCCCATCCGCGGGAACCGTCCGTCTCTGTCCTCCTGCCCTCGGCTGAAGACGTCTCCGCTCAGAGATTCATCTCCCTCAGCTGCTTCGTGAGAGGTTTCTCCCCCCGAGAGATCTTCGTCAAGTGGACCGTCAATGACAAGCCGGTGAATCCCGGGAACTACAAGAACACCGAGGTGATGGCGGAGAACGGCAATAGCTCCTTCTTCATGTACAGCCTGTTATCCATTGCAGCGGAGGAGTGGGCCAGCGACGCTTCTTGCTCCTGTGTGGTGGGACATGAAGCCATCCCCTTGAAGATCATCAACAGAACGGTTGATAAATCCAGCGGTAAACCCAGTTTTGTGAACATTTCCCTCGCTCTGATGGACACCGTTAATTCATGTCAATGAGTATCTATTGGTTATATTTGCAACTAAAATAAAAATAATAAAGGTTTTTTCCTCCAATTGTGATTTAAATGCACAGCCACTTAATTAATGGAGCTTCTACTTTGCTAAGGTCAGATCTGTTCAATGAGACCCGGATTTCTACAGGTCTGGTCCCCAAGTCTCATACAACCAGTGCTCCCAGCTCAGATACACCCTGGGTTAGAGACAGAGCAAAACTCATTCATTCCAGGATTCAGCAAAATATCTTCATTGACTTTCCTCCCGCTGAGGAGAAATAGGATACTTTCCCATTTCAGACACACACACACATCATATTTAGATCTCGGTGTTCCTGCTTCTCTCATTGTCCATCCCATTAAAATTAATGTCAGCTTTAAGTTGCTGCATCACACCCATTGGGAACTGAATTGAGGGTCACACAGAAACACAGACCAATAATCCCTAGTCAAAGAGAGGGGAAAGGGAAATTGTTAATCCACTGTCTCCCCACTTCCCCAACAAAGAGAGGTGGGTGGGCATTATTTAATCCACTGTACCCACACTTCCCCAACAAAGAGAGCAAAGGGGCAATACTGACCCATTTTACCTCCACTTTCCCGACCAAAAGAGGAGGAAGGTGATGAGTGAACTTTCTGTATCTCCACCTCCAGCAGGGAGAACCCAAAGGCAATTTGCTGAGCTGACCAGAGAGAGGGAGATTATTAACTCAATATCTTCCCAGTCCCCAAGCAGGGAGTTTGGAAGTAAACGGTTCTCTAGACTAAGAACTCAGTTACTGACATTACAAGACGGCATGTAGCTTACTGGCTGAAGGGTTTAAAAGGCCATAATGATAAAGATGTCTGAAAGTATCTATTTGTGCAACATCATTGTTTTAGCACTCTTGTTCGTCTTATCAGTATGCTAAAACCGATTCCCCATAATCCAAATCCAGACTGGTGATTGAATTCTCCCTGGGTTTTCACTGTTCTCTCCTGAGGCACCTCCTTGTATTTTTGCATTCGGTCACCTGATGTCAGCTTGCAACTCACAGAAAACACATTTATAAGCAGAAAGTTCAACATATTCTACATCGGTATCAATAATACCCACAAATGGCAACGCTACAGGCAGCTGATACAAATACACAGACAGATTAAGACACAAACACTACACATACATGCACACAGACCCACACACGCTCACACGTAGTCACAAACACACACATAGACACACATAGAAACACATGCATAAACATACACCCAGGCATAACGAACCACACATATTTTGACACAAAAACACACGCAAAAATTCACAAACATGCACCTAAACACAAGAAAGCACATGTTTATACACACAGACACACGTGCACATACACACACACATCCACACACACAAGCGGGTACACAAATGTACACAGACACATACAACCACATGTCCACACAGATACACAAACATATGAAACGAGACAAGCAGATTGACAGAAGAATATGGAACACAAATATAACCAATAACATGTACATTAGCAGAATTTCACGATGACAGAAATATTTCCATTCAAACAGAGACAATAATCCACGTTAGCACACTAATCAGGTGGACACATATTCGCATACACTTACACTCATTAACACGAACACACATGAATACACAGAGAGTCGTCAATACACATCAATAGATAGTTATACACAACCATCAGCGCATAAATAGCACTGCTGCCTCACAGCGCCCGAAACCCGGGTTCAATTCCAGCCTTGGGGGATTGTCGGTGTGGAGTTTCCACATTGTCCCGTGTCCGTGTTTCCTCCGCGTGCTCCGGTTTCCTCCCACAGTCCAAGGATGTGCAGGTTAGGTGGATTGGCCATGCTATATTACCCCTTAGTGCCCACAACGTTAGGTGGGGTTACGAGGTTCTGGAGATAGGGCAGGGGCATGCGTCCAGGTAGAGTGCTCTTTCGGAGGGTCGGTGCAGACTGAATGGGCCGAATGGCCTCGTTCGGAACAGTAGGGATTTTACGATAATGATTCTATGATGAAACACACGCATCAACAAACACACAAACGCATTTATCCAGACACAAACATTAAGACACTGACATGCATGTTGAACGTATAAAGACACATTAACACTTTCATTACTGGGCAGTGAAGTATAAACTTATATACAGTAGGGATTAATATATAAACATAGACTTCAACACACAAACACACACAATAAAACACTCATACATACAGATTAACAGAAGATAAACAAAGTTCACAGACAGGCGCTGACACACAAATACACAGATCAATACTCATTGACACATGAACACACACAATGACACTTACAAAGACATCGGGACACACAAAAGAAGAGTAAAGCAAAACACGAATTTCGCATCTACACAGACACAAAAGATAAAGAACAAACACAAACGGCAGGCAATGGCGGCACGGTGGCATAGTGGTTAGCACTGCTGCCTCGCGCCACCATGGACCTGGGGTTGATCCCGCTCCTGGGTCTCTGTCCCAGTGGAGTTTCTCCGTGACCCGTGGGTCTCACCCCACAACCCAAAGATGTGCAGGGGAGATGGATTGGTCACGCTAACTTGCCCCTTACTTGGAAGAAACAAGTCACAGAGATCGATTTCTGAGTGTCACAAACTCAACAGTAGATATGCAATGACAAATATATTAAAGAATGAATTAGCAGCGGGAGAAAATGAAGCGAGAATATTAAAAATATATCCTGGATTAATAAACAATCTGATTATATTTATTTGCTCTATCCTCGTAGATACCACAGACCACACCTGGACTGAAGACTATGAGGATGATAACGGGAACATCTGGACAACCGCTTCCACATTCATCACCCTGTTCTTCCTGAGCATTTCCTACAGCGCTGCAGTCACTCTGGTGAAGGTGAGAAGATTCAATCCACTCACACTTCAAACTGACAGAAGCCGTTTCAAAAATCTCTAAATGTTTGATTGATTAAAAACTCAAACATCAATGTCCCAGATCATAAACATCTGCTTCGTCATTTTCTCTCTCTTTTACAGATCAAGTGATCGGTTGACTTTCGGACGCTGTAGATTTTCCTCAACTATTTATTGTGATGTGCGTGTGACAGAAATACAATATCTCCTCTTGGTGACTCTCACAGTAAAATTCTCTCAGTTTATTATTCTGCATCTGTAACTGAGACAATCATGGACAGTATTTCTGTTTTTCAGTTTGAAATGTACGAGGTAATTTTGGCTGTAATGTAATTGTAGCTAATAATTTCTCTCAATGTCATGTCTAAATAAGTAACTTATCTCGTACCTTATTTACAACAGTTGCCTTCCCTTTATGTTGAGCTCCTGTTCTCTCTTTCTGATGTCTGTTACAGTTGTACATACATTTGGCAGCTCAGAGGGCATGTGTTCTGTTCTCAGTGTGACCCTCAATCATTATGTTCCCTTTTGTTAATTCAAAATAAGCTTTTCTGTAATATTTTCTCTGAAATTGTAATAAATATTGAATGAAAAATTAAGAAAATAAGACTTTGCCGAACTCCTTTCTCGAAGGTCCTTCGGGAGCGCTCCATTTCCCCGATTATATAGTTTTCTCCCCTTTCCCAGACAGATATTTCTCACCAGTCCCGTCTGGGATGTTACTGAACTCATGGCCCCTCAGTGAAAGCGCCACTGCGCCACCAAGCGGCCCATCCGGGTAAAGCCAACTTCACCTTTGCCTTATTTTGGTAAACTCCAGAGACAGAATGCCAGCTAAAGAATTCCAGATTCACTGCCCTCTGAGAGAAGAAATGTCTCCTCATCTCGGTCCTAAATTTGAGATCCCTTACTCTGAGATTATGCCCTTTGGTCTTAGACTCTCCCACAAGAGGAAACAAGATGATTTTTCAGGCTGTGTAACTGGTTAAAGCTCTTTCCACAGTCAGTTCACTGGATCACTCCCACTCAGGTGTGTGTGTGTCTCGGGGCTTTTCCAGTCACACTGATGTTTGAAATATCTTCCCACAGTCAGAACAGACAAGCACATTGACAGTTTTAGATGCTAATGAATTGAGTGACTGTCAGATCTCGATGTTATATTTGGTTCGAGTTGCCAGGCTGCCAATCCTCCCGTTCTAATGCCTGAAAAAGAAGTTTACAAAAACTATCATTTTAAGAATAGGATAGAAATTCACAACAGATCATTCTAGTTTCTATCGAACCTTCTTTCCTCTCTTGCTTTTCCCAAGCATGTGGTCCAGTCAAAATAAAAGACCCAAATCAGCTAGAAGTCCCAACAAAAGTGTTGGGAACCTTCCTAACTGAACCAGAATATTGTTCCCAGTGTCTCTGAAACACTCTGTCCGCTGAGGTGTCCACTGGTTGTGGAAGGTGTCAAACATTCTGGTGGATAGCGCATGCTCCCTCTGCAGGGCCACTGGGAATAGACAAGACCACAGAACAGCGGTCGGCAGCCAGAGTAACCACCCATCCGCCTCCATAATAATATTAATAATAATCTTTATTGTCACAAGTAGCCTTACATTAACACTGCAATGAAGTTTCTGTGAAAAGTCCCTAGTCACCACACTCCGGCGCATATTTGGGTACATAGAGGGGGAATTCAGAATGTCCAATTCACCCAACAGCATGTCTTTCGGGACTTGTGGAAGGAAACCGGAGCACCCGGAGGAAACCCACAGGGAGAACTTGCAGACTCCACACAGACAGTGATCCAAGCTTGGCATCGAACCCGGGACCTTGGAGTTGTGAAGCAACAGTGCTAACAGTGCAGGGGCTGTTTAGCACAGGGCTAAATCACTGGCTTTGAAAGCAGACCAAGGCAGGCCAGCAGCGCGGTTCAATTCCAGTACCAGGCTCCCCGAACAGGTACTGGAATGTGGCGACTAGGGGCTTTTCACAGTAACTTCATTTGAAGCCTACTTGTGACAATAAGTGATTTTCATTTTAATTTCATTACCACTGTGCTACCGTGCCGCCCACACCACCCAGCTACAATGCACTGTTTTAATAAGACTCAAGAGTAGATTCAGGATGTCACGCTCAGCACAAGGATACTAGATATTATAGACTGTAAGATCCACAAACTTTGTCATGATGGCTGCAACTTAACAGGTTATTATGGACATTAAACTGTGGGTAATATTCGATTCTGTGACCAATATTTAATTAAACACGGTCCCGAATAAGGAAACTTTGCAGCCACCTGCGAAGTTTAAATGTCTCGTTGTGTCAGGATGAACCAGCATTTGAGGAGCATGAAATCTCTGGACTGTCGGTCTCCAAGAGCCATATTGAACACCGGAGAATGAGCTCGAATTTGGACAGAGATAAGCGTGAGTGAGCATCGTAAACTGCTATTGTATCGGGTGTTCTGGGTCTCAGAGTTTTAACCCTGCAGTTAATTGTCAGGGATGCAGTATAATAAACCCTGAACAAAGCAAATGTGTGTGTGAGAAGCACCTGACGCACCAGGAACCAGCTGAACCAGCAGAGCTGAATGATTTCCAGTGCAGCCACAGTACTGTACTTATTCCAGCTTCCAAGTCCACCTGAGAACCAACCTCCGAGCTATTCATCTACAAGAAGCTTCAGAGACTCATGAGAATTATTTGTTTCTAAAAACGCTTCACTCCAACTAAAGGATTAGCTCAATAAGAAGACAACAGACCTGCAGCAATATAAAGACTGCAGTCTACATTCCATTTTCATCATTACAGCTTCAACTTGATCTGTATCTAATTTCTGTTTATGTGTCCGTGAGTGTAAATAAGACAGACTGAGATGTTCAAACATCCAGGGAAATTGTGTGACAATAAATAACCATCTTCGGTTTAAAAATCACCAGTCAGCCTGCTGCTTAAATGTATTTTAAATAAAGAAAGATCACTCTGAGGGTAAGAAAATATCACACAAACATCCCAATAATGAACTGGAAAGGATCATGAAATGTAATCAAACGCTGTATAACCGCCTTCAGGTAACTATACAGAGGCTGCAGCCTCTCACACTGAATGTCTACGTGATCCACAGACACCTCCAGGCCACAAACATCAACTTCAGTTTGGGAGTGGGTGAAATTTTTTGGAACCTGTTTACCAAAGACCAACTGTGCGGGCGCTAGGACCCGGCTGGAGAACAGAAACCTTCAGGCCCCGCCTACTAACTGTTGCATCGACAAGACGCTAGCGCATGCGCTCTGCTTCCCCAAGATGGCGGCTGTGAACCAGGGCCTGGTCCCGGGAGAGAGCTGACCGGCGGTGATGTGACCTGAGGATCGCCACACCTCAGGCAAGGGGCCAGGTTGGGAAGGCGGTGCCTTCAGGAATAACTGGGAAGGTGATGTTTGGTCAGTTGCTGCAGTCTGTGTAGTGAAGGTGCTGTCACAGTGGTGTGAGGTGAGGAAGTACAGGATTATCACCCAGCAATGATCAATTAAGGGGAATGTAAATCCAGCTCAGGCTGCTTTCAGATTGGAAAGGGAGCGAAGGTGTGTCCTCAGAGCTGGTGAGTGTTGAGGCTTTGGCAGTTTCTCTATAAAGTCCCTCTCTTTACAGCACGGAAAGAGGCCCTTCGACCCATTCATAATAATCTTTATTATTGTCACAAGTAGGCTTACATTAACACTGCAATGAAGTTACTGTGAAAATCCCCCAGTCGCCACACTCCGGCGCCTGTTCGGGCACACAGAGGGAGAATTCAGAATGTCCAATTCACCTACTAAGCTCATCGTTCGGGACTTGTGGGAGGAAACCGGAGCACCCAGAGGAAACACACGCAGACACAGGGAGAATGAGCAGACTCCACACAGACAGAGAACCAAGCTCGGAATCGAACCTGGATCCCTGGTGCTGTGAAGCAGCAGTGCTAACCACTATGCTACCGTGCCGCCCAGTAAGTTTATTAGATTACTAGCTCTGGATGAATTGTGTCCCAGGATGCTGTTGGAGGCGAGTGAGAGATTGCAGAGACTCAGACCCAAAGTTTTAACCACAAATTAGGCCTGTTTTTGCTGGAATTTAGACATTTAAGGTGTGATCTAATTGATGTATTTAAGATATTAACAGGGAAAGACAGGGTAGATAAAGATCAACTATTTCCACTGGTTGGAGATTCTAAAATTAGGGATCATTGTCTAAAAATTAGGGCTAGACCGTTCTGGAGAGATGTTCGGAAGAACATCTTCACACACAGGGTGGGAGAGGTTTGGAACTCTCTCCCACACACAGCAGGTGAAGCTGGATCAGTTGTTAAGTTTAAATCGGAGGTAGAGTTTTGTTAAGCAAAGATATTCAGGGATATGGAGTTAGGTCACAGATCAGCCATGATCTCACTAAATGGCAGGACAGATGCGAGGGGATGAATGGCCTACTCCTGTCCCTGTGTGTATTTCTGTGATTCTGAAATTCAGACAACGATACCATGATAGGGCGAAGAGTCCTGATTAGCACCTGAGTTAGTTCGAGCTGCAAACCATCCCTTCAGATCCTTGCCCTTCATGGATTTCATGAAGGCCAAGGTAATAGTTGGATTATTGAAAGACTTGTCGGAGTTGTTGGATACCATTTTTCGGGTCTCAGGATAACGCACAACGTAATTCACGCCGCACAGCCTTGCGTTGCCTTTGAACCTCATCGAGGCCTCGACGCTTCCTTTGTGTTGCTGCCGAAATTCCTGGAAGAAGTAAATCCTCACTCCTTCCTGCAGCCAGGTTCCACCTCATCGTTCCCTCTCCAGGACATTCTCTCAAGTTGTGGAAGCGAATGATTACAGGCCTGGGATGAAAACTATCCCTCGGCCTCAAAGACCGATGCTCCCTTTCTAATTTGGAATGCCCAGGCTTCACATCCAGCTCGAGAAAACGTGGCAGTCGATCCTCTAAGAACCTAACGGGAGTCTTACTCTCCACACTAAATGGACAGAAAATATCATAATTTATGGGCACCACAGTGGTAGATCCAGGGTCCCAGGTTCGATTCCCAGCTTGGGTCACTATCTGTGCGGAGTCTGCACATTCTCCCCGTGTCTGCATGGGTTTCCGCCGGGTGCTCAAGTTTCCTCGCACAGTCCAAAGATGTGCAGGTTCGGTGGATTGGCCACGATAAATTGCCCTTCGTGCCCAAATAAAAGGTTAGGTGGGGTTACGGGGATGGGGTGGAGGTATGGGCTTGGGTGGGGTGCTGTTTCCAAGGCGCAGACTCGATGGGCCGAGTGGCCTCCTGCACTGTAAATTCTATGATGACCATCTGACAGGCCAATGACTCGGATGTTCTTTCTCCGAACCTCAGTTCTCCAGGACCTCCGCCAGCCACTTGACTGGTTTTCAAAGGATTGAATTCGACGGAAGCATCTTGCTGAATGTTCAGGATTCTCTCCTCCGGACCATCGAGCCTCTTCATGGCGTTTTGGAGCTGGGCCTCATGAGGTCACAGATATTGAGTCAGCATACTCCGCCTCTGGTCAGTAACACGGATAATGTTGACAGTCATCATTTTTGCTGCCTCCCAGAGAGCCCCAGAGAGCGTGGGGTCGAGAGACCTCCTAGCGGTCGAGAGACCTCCTGAGGGTCAGGCCGCCATGTTGAAAAGGCGGCTCCATTCCCACTGAATCCACCTGTGCTGTTTTATCAATGCATTTCTTCACTTTTTCCAGCATAATCCTACCAATCCGAACCCTGAAATCTTCCAGGGACACGATCCCATTGAATGGATCAGGCTCGATGGGCCGAATGGCCGACTGCAGCTCATATTTGTTATGATCTGGACAGGAAGCTGTGCGCTTGGATTTGTCAATCAACCTGAATCAGCACCTTCAGGAGAATTAGGAGGGTCAATATGAGATACAGCAGAGTGAGAATGGAGGGAATGTGTGGTATGGACATTTACAGCTTTCGGGGAATAAGAGAGAGGAAAAAAAGTGACATAGAAACTAGAATTGTCTGTTCTGAGTTTCTATCCTGTACTGACAGTGATGAATTTTGTAAATTGTTTTTACAGGATATTAGACGAGGAGGAATTACAGACAGAAATCTCAAACGTTACGTCTTGATCTGACAGTCACTTCTTTCCTTAGAACCTGGATATCATCGGGCTTTGAATCTAGAAGGAGAAATGTTTCCCCGAACAGTCAGCTAAATATTTCAACCATCAGTGTGACTGGAAAAGCACCGAGACCCACACAACACACACCCGGGTGAGAGTGTTCCAGTGAACTGACGGTGGAAACATCAGTGTGACTGGAAAAGCACCGAGACCCACACAACACACACCCGAGTGGGGGTGTTCCAGTGAACTGACTGAGGAAAGAGCTTTAACCAGTGACACAATCTGAAAAACATCACAATATTCAGAGCGGGGAGGGACCGTACTCGTGTTGTGGACGAGGCTTCAACTGATTGTCCTGCCTGGAGAGATGTCAGGAGACCCAAAACATGGAGAAACCGTGGAAATGTGGGGACTGTGGGAAGGGATTCAGAGCCCCATCTCTGCTGGAGCTTCATCGGCGCAGTCACACTGGGGAGAGGCCATTCACCTGCTCCAAGTGTGGGAAGGGATTCATTCAATTATCCACCCTGCAGACACACCAGCAACGTCACACTGGGGAGAAGCCATTCACCTGCTCTCAGTGTGGGAAGGGATTCAATGATTCATCCACCCTGCAGAGACATCAGCAAATTCACACTGGGGAGAGGCCATTCACCTGCTCTCAGTGTGGGAAGGGATTCACTCAGTTATCTCACCTGCAGACACACCAGCGAGTTCACACTGGGGAGAGGCCATTCACCTGCTCTCAGTGTTGGAAGGGATTCACTCAGTTATCTCACCTGCAGACACACCAGCGAGTTCACACTGGGGAGAGGCCATTCATCTGCTCTCAGTGTGGGAAAGGATTTGCACATTTATCCACCCTGCAGACACACCAGCGAGTTCACACTGGGGAGAAGCCATTCACCTGCTCTCAGTGTGGGAAGGGATTCACTCGGTTATCTCACCTGCAGACACACCAGCGAGTTCACACTGGGGAGAGGCCATTCACCTGCTCTCAGTGTGGGAAGGGATTCACTCAGTTATCTCACCTGCAGACACACCAGCGAGTTCACACTGGGGAGAGGCCATTCACCTTCTCTCAGTGTGGGAAAGGATTTACTCTATTATCCAACCTGCGGAGACACCAGCGAGTTCACACTGGGGAGAGGCCATCCACTTCTCAATGTGAGATGTGATTGCATGTTTCATTGGACTTGCTGTGACACCAACAATTTCATAATCGATTACAGGGCTTGGATTCTGCTGTTATTGTTTCTGCTCTACACCCAGGACTGCATTTTGTTAATTCTGACAGGTGGTCAGTGGGATGGTCGGAGGGTTTCTTTATGCTGGACTGGCCGGTCTCACCACCTTGCCTCCAGTGGGCTGATTCTCTTTGAGCCTGGTTGCTAAAACCTGGCTTCAAAATTGCACAAGGATCACAGAGTAAAAGGATGTTTGGAAGTTTGAAGATATTTAGTTTCCATATCTGTTTCAAACCCCCCAAAGCATGCCACGTTGCCATGGAGATGGGCCCTGGTGGTTACATGGTTACTTTGTTTAAGTTATCTGGGTGTCCCTGACAGAAGGAAACTATCAGGCTATCAGCGTCAAGTTGCCTGAGGTGGACTAGGAAACTGATTGGTACAGGGAATACCTAATATTTAAGGAATTATTACGTATTTATCAGGGGTCGGTTAGCTCAGTTGGCTGGACGGCTGGTTCGTGACGCAGAGCAAGGCCAACAGTGAGGATTCAACTCCCGTACTGGCTGAGTTTATTCATGAAGGCCCCGCCTTCTCAACCAGGCCCCTTGCCTGAGGTGTGCTGACCCTCAGGTTAAATCACCACCAGTCAGCTCTCTCTCTGTCAAAGGGAGAGCAGCCTATGGTCCTCTGGGACTTTTGCAACTTTTATTTCACATATACACAACAAATATAGATTCCTTTCAGAAACAAAAATCCAACAGGAAAAGTGATGCAACCGTGACTAACAAGAAAAGTTAAAGATTCCATGAGATCCATTAGAATTCAGCAAAGGAGGACCAAGAAACTGATGAGAGCAAACTGGCGAGAAACATAAAAACTGACTGGAAAAGCTTCTGCAGGAATGTGAAAAGGAAAAGATTAGCAAAGACCAATGTGGGTCCATTCCAGGCAGAGACAGGAGAGTTTAGAATGGGGAATGAGGAAATGCAGAGAAACTAAACAATGTGTGTCTGTCTTCACAGAGGAAGATACAGAAATTGTCCCCAAAACACCAGAGAACCAAGGGACTGGTGGAGATTAGTATTGGTAAAGAAGTCGTACTGGAGAAATGAATGGGGTTGAAAGTGAATAAAACTCCAAAAGCTGATGATCCACACCCCAGAGTGTTGAACGAGGTGGCTGTAGAGATCTCTATTCCTCATTCTAAATTCTCCTGACTCTATCTGGAACAGACAAACCTTTGTTTGAGCCAAACGTTTCCTTTTTACGTAGCCACAGAAGCTTTAACAGTCAATCTTTATGTATTTTGCCAATTCACATTCTATTCTATTCTCCCTTTGTTTCTCAGTGTCTTGGTTGAAGAACTGAAGTAAATCCTCGGGAATGAATTATCACTTTGGACAGGTTCTGAGACAATTAAATTTTGACTTCCAGGACAGAGTAACTATAATCGTGGAGTGTGATTGTCGGTTATGTAAAAGGGGAAAGTTCTATTTTATAGTTCATGTGTAGGTTTCCAAGTTAAAGTAGCTTCTAGTTTGTTTGTTTGTTGTATTAAAAGTCATAAAACTTGAAGTCCCGTCGTGTGATCCTTTAATTTGTTGACTGGGGATTTGAATTTTTTATAAGAAGTTGCTGAACTTTATGGGGGTCCAGATCCACAAGTTATGTCTTCCTATTTGACCCTCTGGCACCTTTCTGTCTCTATTGCTCATGTCACTGACAGCCAGTTGATGGAGCTGAGGGCTGAATTTAGCTGAGAATAATGGGACCTGTGCCACATTGGGAAACTGCCATGGGCGTCGCTAATAGAGACAGGAAGGTGCTGGAGGACCGGGTGGGAACTGCACCACCAACCAATCGGGGTTCAGGGGCAAGGGTGACCGGTGCTGATGGTGGTGTTACCCCCAGGGTTCAGTGCCCCCTTGTCCAAAGCGGGGAGTCATGGGAACAGGGTACAGAGGAGCCGAAGGGAAACCATTTGGGTCCAGAACATTGTGAACATCCTGTTACTCTGGTTATCTTTGATCCTCAAGTAATTTTCTGTTAGTTTTTTTTAACCATGTTCTGTTTCGTCAATAATCTTTTAACAGGAAAATATTTGAATTTGTTGGACATTTCCTGATTAAATCTGCTCACTTTCAGGAAAGTGGGTGAGAGGTTAACAGAAAATGAGTCCCTCTAAGGTAATTGGCAAAGGAGCCGGAGGGGTAGAGGGGATTTGAATTTTCTTTTGACACTGTTTGAAAATGGGTTCAGGGAATCAATCGTGACTAATTTATCAAGGTTCTCTGAGGAAGTAACAAGGGATGTCAATAAAGGAGAACCTGTAGATGTGCTTTGTCTGGATTTGCAGAAGGTATTTCCCAAGGAGCCACATCAAAGATTATTACACAAAATATGAGCTCATGGTGTGGGGGCAACATATCAGCATGGATAGAGGATTGGTTAGCGAACAGGAAGCAGCCAGTAGGTATAAATGGGTCATTTCTGGTTTGGTAAGATGTGACAAGCGGAATGTCACCAGGATCAGTGCTGGGCTCTCACCCATTTACAATCTGTATGAATGTGTTGGATGACGGGATTGAATGGCGGCTAAATTTTCTGATGCTTAAAGACGGGTAGGAAAGTAATTTGTGAAGTGGATTTAAGGAGTCTGCAAAGGACTACAAATAGGTTAAGTGAGTGGGCAAATGACAAATGGAGCATAACTTTGGAAAATGTGAATTGTCCACCTTGTCAGGAAGTGTTAAATAAAACTATTATTTAAATGGAGGGAGATTGCAGAACTCTGAGGTACAGAGGGATCCCGGTGCCCGATCCCAAGTTAGTCTGCAGGTACAGCAAGTGATTAGGAAGGTCAGTGGAATATTGTTGATTGCAAAGAAAATCTAATATAAATGTAGGGATGTTTTGCTGCAGTTGTATAGAGTCAGAGAGGTTTACAGCATGAAAACTGGCCCTTCGGCCCAACTTGTCCATGCCGCCCAGTTTTTACCACTGAGCTCGTCCAAATTGCCCGCATTTGGCCCATAACCCTCTATACCCAGCTTTCCCATAGAACTGTCTGATACTCGCAAGCCTCTGTGTGAAAAAAATTCCCCTCTGTACTCTTTTATATCTCTCCCCTCTCATCTTAAACCTATGCCCTCTAGTTCTAGACGCCTCTACCTTTGGGAAAAGATGTTGACTATCTACCTTATCTATGCCCCTCATTATTTTGCAGACCTCTGTAAGATCACCCTTAAGCCTTCTATTCTCCAGGGAAAAAATTCCTAGTCTATCCAGCCTCTCCTAACTCAAACCATCAAGTCCTGGTCGCATCCGAGTAAATCTTTTACGCGCTCTTTCTAGTTTAATAATATCCTTTCTATAATAGGACCAGAAATGTGCACAGTGCTCTAAGTGTGGCCATACCAATGTCTTGTACAAGTTCAGCCAGACGTCCCAACTCCTGTATTCAATGTTCTCACCAATGAAACCAAGTATGCCGAATGCCTTCTTCATCACCCTGTCCACGTCTGACTCCACTTTCAAGGAGCTATGAACCTGTACTCCTAGATCTCTTTGTTCTTTCACTCTCCCCAACTCCCTCCCATTAACTGAGTAGGTCCTGCCCCGATTCGATCAACCAAAATGTATCACCTCACATTTATCTAAATTTAATTCCCATCTGCCATTGATCGGCCCACTGGTCCAATTGATCAAGTTCTGATGCAATCCTAAATAACATTCTTCACTGAATCTTGGTGTCATTTGCAAACTTACTAACCATGCCTCCTACATTCTCCTCCAAATCATTAATTTCAATAACAAATAACATTGGACCCAGCACTGATCCCTGAGGCACATCGCTGGTCACAGGCCTCCAGTTGGAAAAACAACCTTCTACAACTACCCTTTGGCTTCTGTCGCCAAGCCAATTTTGTATCCAATTGACTACCTCATCCTGGATCCCGTGAGATTTAACCTTGTGCAACAACCTACCATGCAGTACCTTGTCAAAGGCCTTGCTCAGGTCCATGTAGACTAGGTCAACTGCACTGCTCTCATCTACCTTGTTGGATACCCCTTTAAAAAACTCAACCAAATTTGTGAGGCATGATTTTCCACTCACAAAGCCATGCTGGCTGTCCCTAATCAGTCCTTGCCTCTCTAAATGCCGGTAGATCCTGTCTCTCAGAATACCTTCCAACAACTTACCCACCACAGACGTGAGGCTCACCAGTCTGTAGTTCCCAGGCTTTTCCCTCTGGCCTTTCTTAAACAAAGGCACAACATTTGCTACCCTCCAATCTTCAGGCACCTCACCTGTGGCTGTCGACGATTCATATATCTCTGCTCGGCGACCCGCAATTCCCCCCCCCCCCCCCCCCCCCCCCCCCTTGCTAACCTGCCTGTGTATCTGCACCTGCCAGTGTTTGAGGATAGAGGGGAACTGGAGCTTCACTCCGTATCTAACCCCGTGTTGTACCTGTCCTGGGAGTGGTTGATGGGGGTCAGTGGAGAGGCAGCTTTACTCTGTATCTAACTCTTGTGTTGTACCTATGCTGGGAGTGTTTGATGGGGTCAGTCTATAAGGAGATTTTTTCTGAATCTAACCTCGTGCTGCACCTGGCCTGGGAGTGTTTGATGATAGAGTGTAACTGGAGCTTGACTCTGTATCAAACTCTGTGTTGTACCTGTCCTGGGAGTGTTTGGTGGGGACAGTGCAGAGGAGGATATACATTGTATCTAACCTTGTGTTATACCTATTGTGGGAGTGTTTGATGGGGACAGCATCGAGGGAGATTTACTCTGTATCTAACACCATTTTGTGTCTGCCTTGGGAGTGTTTCATGGGGCAATGTAGAGGGAGCTGTGCTGTAACTGATTGGAGAATGGTTCAAGCTGGCACTTGGTACTCAGCTTTTCCAGTACAGACACCCTTCACTTTAAAAATAACATTTCATTCAGAGCTAAGAGAAACCATCACCGGTGCGTCCACTGTCCGTCCCCCCCCCCCCCCCCCCCCCCCCGTCCGTCCGTCCGTCCCGTCCCCCGTCCCCCCTTCCCACAAACACACACCCCGCAGGCCCAGAGGGACAGTGAGGGTCTTGAACATTGTTGTACAGTCTGATTGATATTTCATATGAGACTTTTTCAGTTCCATAGAATCACTATGGTGCAGAAGGAGGCCATTTGGCCTATCAAGTCTGCACCAACCCTTCAATGCGGCACCCCACTCGGGACCACTCCTCCACCCTATTCCCAGAACCTCACCTAACCTTTGGCCACTCAGGGGAAATCTTTTAGAATGGCCAATCCACCTAACCTGTGCATCGTTGGACTGTGGGAGGAAACCGGAGCACCTGGAAGGAACCCACGCAGACAAGGGAGGAAGTGTAAACTTTACACAGTCACCCAAGGCTGGAATCGAACCCCCCACCCTCTGATCTACAGTCAGCCTTTGTTCGAATGAAAAGAGCCCCAGTTTCTCTAATCTCTCCTGGTAACTAAAGCCTCTCTTCCCTGGGATCTTAGAGTCTTAGAAAATACAGCACAGAACAGGCCCTTCGGCCCACGATGTTGTGCCGAACCTTTGTCCTAGATTAATCATAGATTATCATTGCATTTACAGTGCAGGAGGAGGCCATTCGGCCCTTTGAGTCTGCACCGGCTCCTGGAAAGAGCACCCTACCCAACTCAACACCTCCACCCAACACCAAGGGCAATTTTGGACATTAAGGGCAATTTATCATTGGCCAATTCACCTAACCTGCACATCTTCGGACTGTGGAAGGAAACCGGAGCACCCGGAGGAAACCCACGCAGACACGGGGAGGACGTGCAGACTCCGCACAGACAGTGACCCAAGCCGGAATCGAACCTGGGACCCTGGAGCTGTGAAGCATTGTGCTATCCACAATGCTACCGTGCTGCCCTTGAGAACAAATAAATCTAAACTATATCATTTTACTGTAATCCATGTACCTATCCAATAGCTGCTTGAAGGTCCCTAATGTTTCTGACTCAACTACTTCCACAGGCAGTGCATTCCATGCCCCCACTACTCTCTGGGTAAAGAACCTAGCTCTGATATCCCTCCTATATCTTCCACCTTTCACCTTAAATTTATGTCCCCTTGTAATGGTTTGTTCCACCCGGGGAAAAAGTCTCTGACTGTCTATCTGTTCCCCTGATCATCTTATAAACCTCTATCAAGTCGCCCCTCATCCTTCTCCGTTCTAATGAGAAAAGGCCTAGCACCCTCAACCTTTCCTCGTAAGACCTACTCTCCATTCCAGGCAACATCCTGGTAAATCTTCTTTGCACCTTTTCCAAAGCTTCCACATCCTTCCTAAAATGAGGCGACCAGAACTGTACACAGTACTCCAAATGTGGCCTTACCAAAGTTTTGTACAGCTGCATCATCACCTCACGGCTCTTAAATTCAATCCCTCTGTTAATGAACGCGAGCACACCATAGGCCTTCTTCACAGCTCTATCCACTTGAGTGGCAACTTTCAAAGATGTATGAACATAGACCCCAAGATTTCTCTGCTCCTCCACATTGCCAAGAACTCTACCGTTAACCCTGTATTCCGCATTCATATTTGTCCTTCCAAAATGGACAACCTCACACTTTTCAGGGTTAAACTCCATCTGCCACTTCTCAGCCCAGCTCTGCATCCTATCTATGTCTCTTTGCAGCCGACAACAGCCCTCCTCACCATCCACAACTCCACCAATCTTCGTATCGTCTGCAAATTTACTGACCCACCCTTCAACTCCCTCATCCAAGTCATTAATGAAAATCACAAACAGCAGAGGACCCAGAACTGATCCCTGCGGTACGCCACTGGTAACTGGGATCCAGGCTGAATATTTACCATCCACCACCACTCTCTGACTTCTATCGGTTAGCCAGTTCGTTATCCAACTGGCCAAACTTCCCACTATCCCATGCCTCCTTACTTTCTGCATAAGCCTACCATGGGGAACCTTATCAAATGCCTTACTAAAATCCATGTACACTACATCCACTGCTTTACCTTCATCCACATGCTTGGTCACCTCCTCAAAGAATTCAATAAGACTTGTAAGGCAAGACCTACCCCTCACAAATCCGTGCTGACTATCCCTAATCAAGCAGTGTCTTTCCAGATGCTCAGAAATCCTATCCTTCAGTACCCTTTCCATTACTTTGCCTACCACCGAAGTAAGACTAACTGGCCTGTAATTCCCAGGGTTATCCCGAGTCCCTTTTTTGAACAGGGGCACGACATTCGCCACTCTCCAATCCCCTGGTACCACCCCTGTTGACAGTGAGGACGAAAAGATCATTGCCAACGGCTCTGCAATTTCATCTCTTGCTTCCCATAGAATCCTTGGATATATCCTGTCAGGCCCGGGGGACTTGTCTATCCTCAGGTTTTTCAAAATGCCCAACACATCTTCCTTCCGAACAAGTATTTCCTCGAGCTTACCAATCTGTTTCACACTGTCCTCTCTAACAATATCGCCCCTCTCATTTGTAAATACAGAAGAAAAGTACTCGTTCAAGACCTCTCCTATCTCTTCATCTCAATACACAATCTCCCGCTACTGTCCTTGATCGGACCTACCCTCGCTCTAATCATTCTCATATTTCTCACATATGTGTAAAAGGCCTTGGGGTTTTACTTGATCCTAACCGCCAAAGATTGTTCATGCCATCTCTTAGCTCTCCTAATCCCTTTCTTCAGTTCCCTCCTGGCTATCTTGTATCCCTCCAATGCCCTGACTGAACCTTGTTTCCTCAGCCTTACATAAGTCTCCTTTTTCCTCTTAACAAGACATTCAACCTCTCTTGTCAACCATGGTTCCCTCACTCGACCATCTCTTCCCTGCCTGACAGGGACATACATATCAAGGACACGTAGCACCTGTTCCTTGAACAAGTTCCACATTTCACTTGTGTCCTTCCCTGACAGCCTATGTTCCCAACTTATGCACTTCAATTTCTGTCTGACAACATCGTATTTACCCTTCCCCCAATTGTAAACCTTGCCCTGTTGCACGTACCTATCCCTCTCCATTACTAAAGTGAAAGTCACAGAATTGTGGTCACTATCTCCAAAATGCTCCCCCACTAACAAATCTATCACTTGCCCTGGTTCATTACCCAGTACTAAATCCAATATTGCCCCTCCTCTGGTCGGACAATCTACATACTGTGTTAGAAAAGCTTCCTGGACACACTGCACAAACACCACCCCATCCAAACTATTTGATCTAAAGAGTTTCCACTCAATATTTGGGAAGTTAAAGTCGCCCATGACTACTACCCTATGACTTCTGCACCTTTCCAAAATCTGTTTCCCAATCTGTTCCTCCACATCTCTGCTACTATTGGGGGGCCTATAGAAAACTCCTAACAAGGTGACTGCTCCTTTCCTATTTCTGACTTCAACCCATACTACCTCAATAGGGTGATACTCCTCGAACTGCCTTTCTGCAGCTGTTATACTATCTCTAATTAATAATGCCACCCCCCACCTCTTTTACCACCCTCCCTAATCTTATTGAAACATCTATAACCAGGGATCTCCAACAACCATTTCTGCCCCTCTTCTATCCAAGTTTCCGTGATGGCCACCACATCGTAGTCCCAAGTACCGATCCATGCCTTAGGTTCACCCACCTTATTCCTGATGTTTCTTGCGTTGAAGTATACACACTTCAACCCATCTCCGTGCCTGCAAGTATTCTCCTTTGTCAGTGTTCCCTTCCCCACTGCCTCACTACATGCTTTGGCGTCCTGAATATCGGCTACCTTAGTTGCTGGACTACAAATCCGGTTCCCATTCCCCAGCCAAATTAGTTTAAACCCTCCCGAAGAGTACTAGAAAACCTCTCTCCCAGGATATTGGTGCCCCTCTGGTTCAGATGCAACCCGTCCTGCTTGTACAGGTCCCACGATATTGGGAGATATTAACATAACATGGCTGAAATACATTGACATCCAATGTCTGATATAATGTGTGTTCTAGGAGAGAGAAGTTTAGTCTGAATTATAAACTCAAGCAGGCGCTTCACTGCAGAAAGGTCACCGTGGAAACGCTGATGAGACATTCCATTCCACAGAATCGACTCATTGGAAACTAATCGGATCGGGGAGAGGACAGAGTTTGTCTGTTATCAAGTCAAAAGGTAACAGGGGCGTGGATGAGGTTTCAGCAGCAGTTGGGGTGGGGATGGACACAGGTGACATTATGGAGATTGAAATATCTGGTATTAGTGATGGTGTGGATATGGGGTCAGAATCTCAACTTGGGGTCAGATCTGACACGGAGATTGTGCAGAGTGTGGTTCAGCCTCAGACAGTTCCCAGGGAGAGGGATGGACTCGGGAGTTAGGAAACGGAATTTGTAATGGTGACTGAAGACAATGGCTTTGATCTTCCCAATTTTTAATTGGAGGAAATTTCTGCTCATTCAGTACCGGATATGGGATAAGTAGTTTGATAATTGAGTAACAGTGGAGGAATGGAGAGGGATGGGGGTGAGGGAGAGCTGGGTCTCGTCAGTGTACATGTGAAAACTAACACGGTGCTTTTGGATGATGTCACCTACTGGAAGCGTGTTGATGAGAAAATGGAGGGGCCGAGGACAGATCCTTGGGGGACACCGAGTACAAGGAGTTGGAGAGGAAAGGGAGGTTTTGATGTGGTAGTTGCAATGATGGTGGGGTTAAATATTGTTTTAGGATGGGTGATGATGGTGCATTTAAAGATGAGCGACAGGACGAAGAGAGAGAACTATGAACAATATCACACAACATGGAGAAGGTGAATGGTCAGCAGTTTTGTGAGAATGTGGTGAAATAGTAATAATCAAACACCTTTATTTGTGTCACAAGTAGGCTCACATTAACACTGCAATGAAGTTACTGTGAAAAGCCCCTAGTCACCACACTCCAGTGCCTGTTCGGGTACACAGAGGGAGAATTCAGAATGTCCAATTCACCTAACAAACACGTCTTTCGGGACTTGTGGGAGGAAACAGGAACACCCTGGGAGCAGACACGGGGAGAACGTGCAGACTCCGCACCGACAATGACCCAAGCCGGGAATCGAACCCAGGACCCTGGCGCAGGAGGCAGGTCTAATGGAGAAGATGAGCTCTGATGAAGATAGGAGGTAGGAGAGAAACTGGAGAAAGAGGAGTTCAGAGCTCAGACCAGGTGGAATTTTCGAGACAATTTGGCCCATTGGTAGAGAGGAAAGCAGCAGAGGCAGCTCATCAAATTGTCTCAATCTCAGTGAGAAAGAAGCTTCATGAACTCCACACACTTGAGGTGAGGATGGAGGAGACAGGGGCGAGGGAGACCTTCAAACAGAACTAACTTGTGATGGGATGTTAAAAGATTCGACACACTTGTGTTAAATAATTGACTTTTATCCAGAATATTATCCCTTATAACTGGATTAGCGTTTATAAATATGAGTCCAACCCGAGTCCAATGAACATGCTTCAGTCCTGGATGTGATTAACAGCAAAATCCAATCACATCAGTTACTTGTGAACCCACTGGTGTCTCAGCAGGTTGCCTGAGTGAATGAATCCCTTTCCACACTGGGAGCAGGTGAATGGCCTCTCCCCAGTGTGAATCCGCTGGTGTAGAGTGAGTTGAGATAATCGTCTGAACCCAGTCCCAGTCAGAGCACCTGAATAGTTTCTCGTCAGTGTGAACATGCTGGTGTGACACCAGTTCCCGAGAACTATTAAAGCGCTTCCCGCATTTTCTGCATTTAAAAGGTCTCTCATCATTGTGAATCGGCTGGTGTGTCAGCAGTTGGGATGACTGAGTGAATCCATGCCCACACTCTGGACAAGTGAAAGGCCTTTCCCCAGTTTGAACTCACTGGTGCATCAACAGGCTGTATGACTGAGTGAATCCACGCCCACACTCGGGGCAGGTGAAAGGCTTCTCCCCAGTGTGAATGTGTCGATGGGGTGCCAGGTCAGATGGGTAATTGAACGCTTTGCCACAGTCCCCACATTTCCATGGTTTC
Organism: Scyliorhinus torazame; assembly: GCF_047496885.1. Taxonomy (NCBI): domain Eukaryota; kingdom Metazoa; phylum Chordata; class Chondrichthyes; order Carcharhiniformes; family Scyliorhinidae; genus Scyliorhinus; species Scyliorhinus torazame. The sequence continues at coordinate 78,476,571 of NC_092711.1, forward strand.
TCCCGACTGTGAACTGTGCTTTTTCCTTCCATGTTCAAAATCTGATGATATTTAGGTTACGATCAGTTACACGACTGTCAGATTTTGATGTGGTGCTTGGTTGGAGTTTCCCAATTGCACATCCTTCCCTGCTGATACCCTGTGAAATTGAGTTAAAACAAACAAAAGGGAGAGAGAGATCCCACAAAAACACAAAGGCAGGTTGTGAAATTGAGCTGAATCAATCTGGTAACTTGTGGGGCTGGCACTGGGAAAAAGTGACCACGAAAACTGTTGAACCTTTTGTGAAAAGTGAACTAGTTTGTTAATGTCCTTCAGGGAAGGGAACCTGCCACCCGGTCTGAGCCCACACAAGATTTGGGCCTCTGCAAGAACACAAGAAATAGGAGCAGAAGTAGACCATTCGGCCCTTCAAACCTGCTCTGCCATTGAACACATTTGTGGCTGATCTCAGTCTTCAATTCCACTTTCCCGTTAGCTCTCTATGTCCTTTGACTTCCTGAGAGACCAAAAACTCACCATCTCAGCCTTATATATATTCACTGATGGTCACAGTAACTTCATTGCAATGTTAATGTAAGCTTACTTGTGACAATAATGATTATTATTAACATCCACAACCCTCTGGGCTAGAGAATTTAATATGAGAAACAGAGTGAGAGAAAGAGAGCGAGTAGTGGGGGAGAGAGAAAATCAAAAAGATTGATGGAAAGGGAGAGAGTGAGAAAGGAGTGAGGGTAACAGCAAGCAATGGACCAACAACTGAATCACAATTTGACAGAATCTCCTGAACCCTTAACCTCCACCACCTGGATGGAGCAGGACAGCAGATGTGTGTAAACATCACCACCTGCAAGTTCCTTTCCAAGACACACACTGTTGAACTTGTCTGACATCCAGGGCTGGATGAGCAGAACTTTCCTCCATTTAAATATTGACAAGACTGAACCCATTCCCTTTCAACCCCGCTACAAACTCCAGTCCCTTGCCACCAATTCCATCCCTGTCCAATGTCTGAGGCTGAAGCGGACTGTTCACAACCATGGTGAAATATTTCACCCCTAGATGAGCTCTTGACCACAGATCCACACTGTCACCAAGATTGCCGATTTCCACCTCAGGAACACAGCTCGACTCCACCTTTGTCTCTGTTCATCTGCTGCAGAAACCATCATCCATTCTTCTGTTACCTCTCAACCAAATTATTCCAACGCACTCACAGCCGGACTGCAACATTAAACAACCCCCTCCATCCCATCCCAAACTCTGCTACCCAAGTGCTTACTCACACCAGCCCCTGTGCCCACTGATCTGCAAATGCTTCCTTTTAAAAGGCACAAAGAAGTTTAAATTTTTCATTCTTGTCCTCCATGATAATGATCATCCTGATCACTGTAATCTCCTCCACACACACCCCTTTGAGATCGCTGCACTCATTTAATTCCAGCCACTTGAGAATTCCTCATTTTAATCTCTCCACCATTACTGAGTTGCCAAGGTCTCAATTTCAGGAATTTCCTCCTTAAAACTCTCCGACTCTCTGACTCAATTTCTTCCATTAAGATTCTCCTTCAAATCTAATATCTCCTCATGCGGCTCAATGTCAATTGTTATTTTGTAACGTTTCTCTGAAAGTCTTAAAAGTTATATTCTGTTCAAGTCACAATATAAATTCGAGTTATTGTCACTGCCCTCGGCATATATTCTGCCCCATAAATAAGAATTTGTAACTCAGAGGGAAAGTCTGTCATGAAGACATTACAAAAATGTTGCCCCCAACAATGATGGCGACTGAGCCTGCGCTCTGCTGCTCGTGCCCCAATAAAGATGGTGGGTGCGGGTGCGCGTGCGCACATCTGCCAGTGAGCCAAATAACGAGGGCGCATGCGCACCGCTGCCAGTACCAAATAAAGATGGCGGGTGCACAGGCTCGTATGTAACAAAGCTGCAGCCTCCGCCCAGATCCCCAGGTACCGGTGGTTTATTTTGTCAGATGTTCAGTTCATATAACATGTTTACGAAGCGTGCCTAACAACCCGCATGATTCAGCTCCCTCCGTCCCGCCATTCCCACCTTCACGGATTGTGGATCCGAGAAAGAAACTTTTCTGCGTCGCCATTAATCACACTGCGCATGCTTCACTCGGCCCAGTCCCGCCCCTGATTCACTCCGATTGGCTGGAGGACCTGTCACTTCCAACCCCCCCCCCCCCCTCCAGGACCCGTCCACTCTTCTATTGGTCGCGCGATGCCGTCAATCATTGTCCGGGAATTATGAGGGGTCAGGTGAGAGGTCAGTGTTGGGGGCGGGGTTTACAAATCCCGAGTGCGGCCCCAGAGCTGAACAATGAACATTCTCCACTCTCACTGTCCACCACTTCCGGCTTCTCTCCACAAACAACCTCCTGGAGACCAGGGGGGAGACACTGACCCAGTGACCATGTCACTTCATTAGTCACCCAGAGAGACAGGAAAATGTTCTGGGGACATTACATTAATAAAATCTGGAATTTAAAGTTCGTTTCAGTGATGGTGACTGAGGGTCACTGAGAAAATCTCCAATGTCACTGGATTAGGTCAAAAAGGCAGAAAGTAGGAAACTAGTTAGTTTAAAGTCTGTTGTTGGAAAACTGTTAGAATCTATTATTGAGGAAGCAGTATCTGGACATTTGGAAAGTCAAACTGCAATCCATCAGAGTCAGCGTGGTTTTGTGAAGGGTAAATCGTGTTTGACTCATTTCTTGCAGTTCTTGGAAGATGTAACAAGCCAAGTGGATAATGGGGTCCTGTCGATGTTTTTTGACTCCCAGAATACATTTGATAAAGTGTCACATAAAAGGTAATAATCAAGGTAAAATCCCACGGGGTTGAGAGATATTAGCTTGGATAGAGGATTGGCTAACCAACAGACAACAGAGAGTGGGGTTAGATTTATTGACACATGTACTGAAGAAAAATGTTTTTACCCAGAGGGTGGCGAGGGTCTGGAATGCACTGCCGAGGAGGGTGGGAGAGACGGTTGTCTCACATCCTCTAAAAAAAGTACCTGGATGAAGACTGGCACGTCATAACATTAAAGGCTATGAGCCAAGTGCTGGCAAATGGGATTAGGTAGGTGGGTCAAGTTTATCATGTGTTAGTGCAAACTCGATGGACCGAGGGGCCTCTCCTGCACTGGGAAATAAATGAAATGAAAATTGCTTATTGTCACAAGTAGGCTTCAAATGAAGTTACTGTGAAAAGCCCCTAGTCGCCACATTCTGGCGCTTGTTTGGGGAGGCTGGTACGGGAATTGAACCGTGCTGCTGGCCTGCCCAGTGTGCTAAACCAGCCCCTCTGTGTTGCTGATGATACAAAGTTCGGTGGCATCACAGACAGCATAGATGATTGCATTATATTGCAAGAAGATATTGACAGACAAGGGCAATGGGCAAGATTGTGGTAATGTAAACATGTGTGAGGTTATCTGTTTGGAACCAAAAAAGGATAGAACTGAGTACTTTCTAAATGGAAAGATGTTAAGTATAGTGGATGTCCAAAGAGATTTGGGGTTCATAGAATCTATGGCACGGAGACCGGCCCTTCAGCCCAAACCGGTCCATGCCAACCAAAAAGCTCATCTAGGTCAATCCCATTTGCCTGCATTTGGCCCATATCCCTCTGAACCTTTCCTAACCATGTATCTGTCCAAATGCCTTTACAATCTTGTCAATGTCCCTGCCTCAACTACTTCCTCCAGCAGCTCATTCCGTACCATCCTCTGTGTAAAACCATTGCTCCTTCGGTTCCCATTAATTCTTTCCCCTCTGAACTTAAACCAAAGCCCTCTAGTTCTAGATTACCCAACCCTGAGAAAAAGACTGAGTGTATTCACCCTGTCCACGCCTCTCATGATCTTATACATCTCGATAAGATCACCCCTCAGTCTCCTACGCTCCAAAGATAAAGGTCCTGGCCTGTCCAATCTCTCCCTTTCACTCAGTCTCTCGAGTCCTGGCAACATCCTTGTAAATCTCTTCTTCACTCTCTCCAGTTTAATAACATCTTTCCCATAGCAAAGCAGCCAAAACTGAACACAATACTCCAGGTGCGACCTCACCAACGTCCTGTACAACTGCAACATAACTTCCCAACTTGTATACTCAGTGCCCTGACTGATGAAGGTCAGCACGCCAAAAGCCTTCTTCAGAGAATTTATAGTGCAGAAGGAGGCTATTCGGCCCATCGAGCCTGCACCGGCCCTTACAAAAAGCACCCTACTCAAGCCCACTTATCTACCCTATCCCCGTAACCCAGTAACTCCCACTTAACCTTTTTTTTGGACACTAAGGGCAATTTAGCATGGCCAGTCCACCGAACCCGCACATCTTTAGACTGTGGGAGGAAACCAGGGAACACACGCAGACACGGGGAGAACGTGCAGACTCCGCACAGACAGTGACCCAGCTGGGAATCGAACGGGGGTCCCTGGAGCTGTGAAGCAACTGTGGTAACCACTGTGCTACCGTGCTGCCCTATCGACCTGTGACTCCACCTTTAGAGAACCGTGCACCTGAACTCCAAGATCCTTCTGTTCCATGATACACCCTCAGGCCTTACCATTCACTGTGAAAGTCCTACCTTGATTTCTGAAATGCAACTCCTCACACTGATCTGTATTGAATTCCATTTGCCATTTCTCGGCCCACTTCCCCAGCTGATCAAGTGCCTGCTGCAATTTTTGATAACCTTCCTCACTGCCGCCAAGACCACCTATTTTAGTGTCATCTGCAAACTTACTGATCATGTCTTGTACATTCTCATCCAAATCGTTGATTATATATATAAACAGCAATCTCCTAGTTACTGATCTCCGAGTTACTCCCTATTTAGTTAATTACTCCAGTTTCTCAAATTTAGAACAGATTCCCAATCAGCCAATCAGCTTTACTCTGAGGTAAGTTATTTATATTTACTGTTCAAAGCTTCTCCTCCCCGGATTCGGGCCAAATCCGCTCCCTGCCGAATAGGCCGTGAATCCCCGAGGTAAGTTATTTATATTTACTGTTCCGAAGCTGCTCCTGCCTGTGTTCGCACCAACTCCACTCCCTGCATTGGTGAGATTCATACCTGGGTGTCTGGAAAATCGTTAGGACAGTAACTGTCCTGTAAGGTAATGAGTCATTTTGCTTCCCAATTGGCCGAGGAAGGCAGTGTGTCACAAGGATGGATGTGTTGACCGATTAATGGCTGGAGGATGGGGGCAGGTCATGTGATCAAACCTCCAGGAATACATTTAATCAAAGTTGGCAAGGAGAGAATGTTGTGAATTTCTATCCTAAACTGACAGTGAGGTTTCTGTAAATTTACAGGATACTGGAAGTAGAGGTTTAACAGACGGGAAACGCAAACCAAACGTCACATCGCGATCTGACAGAGTCACTTGGTTCATTAGAAACTGAATTTCAGCAGCATCTGGGTGTGGAAGGTAAAAGGTTTTTCTGTTGTGTCTGTGAGGGAAGATTTCAGGTCTCAGTGTGACTGCAAAAGCCCCGAGATTCACAAACCCTGGTTCGACCAAACCTGGAGAACTGTGTTCAGTTCTGGGCAATAAACCTGAGGAAGGATAGAATGGCCTCGGAGGGAGTGTAGCACAGATTTACCTGAGTGATATCTGAACCCCCTGGGGTTAAATTACAAAACTAGATTACACAAAGGAGTCAGAGACATGATGGCACAAAGGGCATTCGGCCCATTGAGACCATGCTAGCTCACTGGGGCAATCCAGTCAGTGCCATTCCCCTGCTCTATCCCTGTATCCTCACAGTTTTATTTCCCTCAGATGTCTATCCAATTTCCTTTTGAAATCAAATCATTCATTGTGTCTATTTTCAAACTCCCTCATAGGCAGCAAGTTTCAGGTCATTGCCACTCGCTGTGTAAAAACATAAATCTCATATCTCCTGTACCTTTGACATACAAACTCAGAACAGGCCACTCGGCCCCTCGAGCCTGCTCAGCATTCAATAAGATTGCAGCTGATCTCATTCTAACGTTAACTCCACATTCCTGCCTACCCCTGATGACCTTTCACCCCCTTGCTCATCAAGAATCTATCCAGCTCTGCCTTAAAAATATTCAAGGTCTCTGCTTCCACTGCCTTTTGAGGACGTGAGATCCAAAGTCTTACAGCCCTCAAAAGAATACAAAATCCTCATCTCCATCTGAAATGGGTGACCCCTTATTTTGCAACAGTGGTGCCCTCGTTCTCGATTCCCCCACAAGAGGAAACATCCTCTCCACATCCACCCTGTCAAAACCCCTCAGGATCTTATATAGATCAATCCAGGTTTTACCCAAAACTTTAAATCTTTGTCCCTAGTTCTTGGACGATCAGTGAATGGAAACAGAGTTTCTTTATCCACCTGATGGAAACCTGGCATAATCTTGAGTTCCTGAATCAAATCTCCCCTCAACCTTCTTTGCTGGAACCATTCTGCAAAATCTCCTCTGCACCTTCTCCAAGAACCTTCAGATCCTTCCTGAAAAGTGGTGACCAGAGCTTTAGAAAGATTCATCGAATAGAATTGGAATCATAGAATTCCTACAGTGCAGGAGGCCACTCAGCCCATCGAGTCTGCACTGATTCGCTGAAAGGACACCCTGCCTCGGTCCACACCCCCACCCTGTCCCTGTAACTCCATAGCCCCACATAACCTGCGCATCCCTGGACACTAAGGGGCAATTTATCAAGGCCAATCCACCTAACTTTCCCTTCATTGGACTGTTAGAGGAAACCTGAGCACCAGGTGGAAACCCACGCAGACACTGGGAGGAAGTGCAGACCCCACACAGACAGTCACCAAGGCCGGAATTGAACCCAGGTCCCTGGCACTGAGAGGCAGCAGTGCTAATCACCATGCCACCAGAAGCATAGTTCTGTTTATGAAGCTCAAGGTCGAATTTGCGTTGCCAACTATTCTCTTTAGTATGACTTGTAGATATACTAAATCCCTCTTCACCTCTTTCTCTCTCCTCCCAAAGAGGCCAGTTGGGTTTTTATGACAATCCAGCAGTTTTCATGGTCACTTTTTCCCAGTGCCGGCCCCACAAATGACCAGATTCATTCAGCTCAATTTCACAACCTGCCTTTGTGTTTTTGTGGGTTCTCTCACTCCCTATTTTCTGTTTTAAATCAGTTTCACAGGGTGTTCGAAGGGGAGGCTTCAAAGTCCGGAAACTCAAACCAAGCATCACATCAGGATCTGACAGAATCCTCAACTTATCATATCCTGAATATCAGCAGATTTTGAACATGGAAGGAAAAAGCATCATTCACACTGCAGGGAAACCGTACACGTGTTGTGTGTGTTGTCGAGGATTCAGTCAATCATCAGGCCTCACAAGCCACAAATGCAGTCACACTGAGGAGAAACCGTGGAAATGTGCGGACTGTGGGAAAGGATTCACTTCCCCATCCCAGCTGGAAACTCATCGACGCAGTCACACTGGGGAGAGACCATTCCCCTGCTCCAAATGTGGGAAGAGATTCACTCAGTCATCCGCTCTGTCCACACACCAGCAAGTTCACACTGGGGAGAGACCATTCACCTGCTCCAAGTGTGGGAAGGGATTCACTCGGTCATCCGCTCTGTCCAGACACCAGCAAATTCACACTGGGGAGAGACCATTCACCTGCGCCGAGTGTGGGAAGGGATTCAGTGATTCATCCAACCTGCAGAATCACCAGCGAGTTCACACTGGAGAGAGGCCGTTCACCTGCTCAGAGTGTGGGAAGGGATTTGCTATTTCAGCCCACTTGCTGAGACACCAGCGAGTTCACACTGATGAGAGACCGTTTAAATGTCCAGACTGCGGGAAGCGCTGTAAAAGTTCAGGGGATCTGATGTACCATCAACGTGTTCACACTGATGAGAGACCGTTCAGGTGCTCTCACTGCGGGACTGGGTTCAGACGATCATGTGACCTAACTGTACATCAGCGAATTCACACTGAGGAGAGGCCATTCACCTGCGCCGAGTGTGGGAAGGGATTCATTCGGTCATCCGCTCTGTCCACACACCAGCGAGTTCACACAGGGGAGGGACCATTCACCTGCTCCGAGTGTGGGAAGGGATTCACTACTTCACCCAACCTGCTGAAACACAAACGAGGCCACAAGTAACCACAGTGATTGGATTTTGCTGTTCCTCACATTCAGGACTGAACCATGTTCATTTGGGTCTCTTTCTGCTGATAACAAACTCCAGCCCATTTACAGGGGCTAATATTCTGGCTTATAAAGTCAAATAAATTGACTGAAGACCATAAGACATAGGAGTGGAAGTAAGGCCATTCGGCCCATCGAGTCCACTCCACCATTCAATCATGGCTGATTTCAACTCCATTTACCCGCTCTCTCTCCATCGCCCTTAATTCCTTGAGAAATCAAGAATTTATCAACTTCCGTCTTAAAGACACTCAATGTCCCGGCCTCCACCGCCCTCTGTGGCAATGAATTCCACAGACCCACCACTCTCTGGCTGAAGAAATTTCTCCTCATTTCTGTTCTAAAGTGACTCCCTTTTATTCTAAGGCTGTGCCCCGGGTCCTAGTCTCCCCTGCTAATGGAAACAACTTCCCTACGTCCACCCTATCTAAGCCATTCATTATCTTGTAAGTTTCTATTAGATTCCCCTCAACCTCCTAAACTCCAATGAATATAATCCCAGGATCCTCAGACGTTCATCGTATGTTAGGCCTACCATTCCTGGGATCATCCGTGTGAATCTCTGCTGTACCCGCTCCAGTGCCAGTATGTCCTTCTGAGGTGAGGGGCCCAAAATTGCTCACAGTATTCTAAATGGGGCCTAACTAATGCTTTATAAAGCTTCAGAAGTACATCCCTGCTTTTATATTCCAAGCCTCTTGAGATAAATGACAACATTGCATTTGCTTTCTTAATTACGGACTCAACCTGCAAGTTTACCTTTAGAGAATCCTGGACTAGGACTCCCAAGTCCCTTTGCACTTCAGCATTATGAATTTTGTCACCGTTTAGAAAATAGTCCATGCCTCTATTCTTTTTTCCAAAGTGCAAGACCTCACACTTGCCCACGTTGAATTTCATCAGCCATTTCTCCATCCCAGCTGGAAACTCATCGACGCAGTCACACTGGGCAGAGACCATTCACCTGCTCCAAGTGGGGGAAGGATTCACTCGGTTATCTACTCTGCCCACACACCAGCGAGTTCACACAGGGGAGAGACCATTCACCTGCCCCAAGTGTGGGAAGAGATTCACTCAGTCATCGGCTCTGTCCACACACCAGCGAATTCACACTGGGGAGAGACCATTCACCTGCTCAGAGTGTGAGAAGGGATTCAGTGATTCATCCAACCTGCGGAAACACCAGCGAATTCACACTGGGAGAGACGGTGGCGTTCGCGAGCGGAGCGGCCGCGATGAGGAGAAGCTCCTGCTGGTCCACAATATCGCGGTCTTTTTCGGGGGGCTCCCCGCTGTTTAAAATAAAATTAAACTTCTCCGGGGTCGGCCTTGCCTCCCTCGCCCAAGTGTCAAAGCTCCATTTCAGGGAGCCGGAGGGTTAGAAGGGGGAGGGGGGAGGGGGGGGGGACTGGTCCCGGTGGGTTCGGTGGAGCGGCTGCACGTGGAGGAGGAGCGGGACAACCTGAAAGCCGGACCTGAAAATTTGAAAGGAGCAGCGGGGGCGGAGCCAAACAGGCCGAGGCGGCAGGCCCAGAGCCAGGGCGTGATGTAGGTGAGATGTCCCACATCGGATGTCCCGCCTAGAATGTGGTAAGAAGACTGAAGCCCGGTCCCAGGGAAATTCTGGAGGAATACAAAAAACAAGAGAAAGATGTTTTAAAGAAATTTGGTTGAAAAAAATGTTTTCTCCCTTTTTTTATGAAGGAAGAAATGTTTTTGTTTTTTCGATTTATAAAAAAAAAAGGATTGAAGAAGGAAAGAAGGTGGGAAAAAAAAGGAAAAATAATAAGCCGTTAAAGGATGCGAAAAGCAGCATTGAGAAAGGTTGGAAACACGGGCTCGCCGTTGAATGAGAAGACGAGCAAAAGTGCTGATGGCGGATGCCGGACCGCGTGGTGGGTCAGCACTACTTATGGTGGAGAAGATGACCGAGGTGATGGTGGTGGAGCTGGAAAAGCAGTTTGTGAGGCACATGGAGGCGTTGAGGAAGGAGACGGCGATCGCATTGAAGTCATTGGTGGAGGAGGCAATCGCCCCGGTGAGGATAGCTGTGGCAATGACATCGGCCGAGGTGAGAGAGCAGGACGAGAAGATGAAGGAAGTGGAGGAGGGCGTGTCGCAGCACGACGACCAGCTCACCTCGATGGGGGACGAGCTGCGGAGGGTGGTGGAGGTCAACAGAGAACTCCGAGCAAAGCTCGAGGACTTGGAGAACCGCTCGAGGCGGCACAATCTGAGAATTGTGGGCTTGCCCGAAGGGACAGAGGGTGCAAGGCCAACAGAGTACTTCGCTAAGAAGCTGGCGGAGTTGATGGGGGTGGGTGAGAACCCTCCCGGTACGAGCTGGACCGAGCTCATAGGTCATTAAGGCTGAAGCCCAAAGTGAATGAGCCGCCAAGAGCAGTAATTATCTGCTTCCATAAGTACTGCATGAAGGAGAAGATGTTAAGCTGGGCGAAGGAGAGGCGCAAGGTGCAGTGGGATGCTGCTGGAATTTGGATCTACCAGGACGTGACGGTGGAGTTGGCAAAAAGACGAGCGGCGTTCTGGCGAGTGAAAGCGGCACTGTACAAAAAGGGGGTGCGAAGCTGAGGGTGACGTATGATGCCAAAGACTTTTATTTCGAGACAGCGGAGGCGGCTGAGGCATTCGTGCGGGCAGAAGGCTTGGGACTGACGTGAGGAGCGGAGCTGGAAGAGGGACTGGGCTGTGATTGGGGAGCTGGAAAATGTATCAATGCTATAACTTTCTTTTTACTGACGTGTATTGTAATTTAATTCTCTTCACATTGTTCCAGAGTTCAGGTTATTGGTTGGGTTGATTGGCATTCTGTGTTGCGACGGTTATATCTTAGTTTAGTGAATTGTATGGGTTGGATTGTTGTTCTTGCTTTTTCTTTCTCTGGGACTGGGTAGGAGGGGCCGGTATTTCTTGGCGGGGGAGCCACTCGCGCTAGCTAATTAAAGTCAGCTAGTGAACGGAGGTGAGGTGCGAGGAGGGCTGCGGACATTGGAGCCTGGTTAGCAGGTTTCAATGGGCCTACGAGGCAAGCGAGGGGGGGGCGGGGGGAGGGGGGGGGAGAGATTGATGCTGGGAGATGTTTTTTCGAGAGGAAATGTTGGGGGGGATTTGTGGGGGGGGGAGGGGTTTGATGTTAATGGATAGGGGCGGGTCAGGCTCATGGGGCAGGGCCCGGTGGTATGATGATGGCGGATAAGAAGGGTGGGGCGGGGTGAGAAACCCCCAGTTGGGATAGTCATATGGAATGTGAGGGGGTTAGAAGGTCCGGTCAAGAGGTCAAGGGTGCTTGCGCATCTTAAAAGTTTGAAAGCAATGTAAAAGATGTAGCAATGCTGCAGAAGACTCACTTGAGGGTGAAGGATCAGGTGAGACTTAAAAAGGGCTGGGTTAGTCAGGTGTTTCACTCTGGATTTGACGGAAGGGCTCGAGGGGTAGCGGTGCTGGTCAGCAAAAGGGTACGCTTCCAGATGGAGAAGGTGGTGGCAGATCAGTGGGGTAGGTAGATATGTGATTGTGACAGGGACACTGGAGAGGAGGTTTGTTGCGCTGTTCAGTGTATATGGCCCCAATTGGGACGATGTGGGATTCGCAAAGAAGGTGCTTGGGGCCATCTCCGACTTGGACACACACAAACTGTTGGTGGGGGGGACTGGAACTTGGTGCAGGAGCCTAGGTTGGACAGGTCACGGCCGCGCTTGCTTGTCCCATCAGGGGGGGCAAAGGCGCTGGCTGGGCTAATGGTGGAAATGGGAGGGGTGGACTCTTGGAGGTTTCTGCATCCAAGGGAATGGGAGTACTCGTTTTTCTCAGCAGTCCATAAGGTCTCGCAGATCGACTTTTTCGTGGTGGGAAAGGCTTTGCTGGCTGGGGTTAAGGGGTCGGAATACTCGACAATTGCAGTATCAGATCACGCTCCACATTGGATGGATATGGTACTGGAGAAGGGGGCAGCGCAGAGACCGGGGTGGAAATTAGATGTGGGACTTTTGGGGAACGAAGTGTTCTGTGACAAAATTGAAAAGGTAATTAAGGAATATGTAAGTTTCAACTGATGAGATGTTGGAGGTAGATAGGAGTTATGCAGAAGATGGGGACTAAGCAAAGCTGGAAAAGAGGAAGGAACTACAGGCGAGCTTTGACCGACTATCTACCAGGAAGGTGGTGCACCAGCTGAGACGAGCAAGGGATGCAGTTTACGAACATATGTTAGCAGGTCAGCTCCGGGGGGAAGCAGCGGCAAGGGAAATAGTTCAAATGAGGGATAGGGCGGGGAAGTTGGTGGTAGCTCTGCAACTGATTAACAAGGTTTTTGAGGAATTTTATGAGGGGTTGTCCAGGTCAGAGCCACCTGGGGGAGACCGTGAGATGCAGGAATTTCTAGATGGGTTGGAGTACCCGAGGTTAGGGGAGGGGAACAGGACTACATGAGAGGGAGCGATAGTGGAGCAGGAGATAAAGGATGCGATTGGGAGGATGCAATCGGGGAAGGTGGCAGGGCCGGATGGGTTTCCGATGGAATATTATAAAAAATTTAAGGATAGGCTGGTACCCCTGATGGTGGGGATGTTTGAAGAGGCGACAGGGAAGGGGGTGTTGCCACAAACTTTGGGGCTGGCATCGATTTCACTGTTGCTAAAAAAAGATAATCCGATGGAGTGTGGGTCGTATAGGCTCGTATCGCTTCTGAATGTGGACGCAAAAGTATTGGCGAAGGTACTGGCCGGTAGGCTGGGGGAGTGCCTCCCGAAGGTGATATGTGAAGATCAGACGGGGCTCGTGATAGGGAAGCAGCTCTTTTCAAATGTTAGAAGTGTATTGAACGTCGTTATGGCGCCGGCAGAGGGGAAGGAAACAGAGGTGGTTGTGGCATTGGACGCTGAGAAAGCGTTTGACCAAGTAGAATGGGGGGACTTGATGGCAGTTCTGCACCGATTTGGGATTGGACCAAAATTTGTGGACTGGGTAAAGCTACTGTATAAGGAGCCGGGGCGAGTGTCCGCACAAACAACATCAGCTCGAGATACTTTTCTCTCCACCGTGGGACTAGGCAGGGATGTACTATGTCCCCCCTGCTGTTTGCACTTGCGATTGAGCCGTTGGACATCACATTAAGAGGTTTGGGGGTATGGAAAGGAATAGTGCGGGGGTGGGGTGAATAGAGCATAGGGTGTCCTTATATGCCGATGACTTGCTGTTACACGTGTCGGAACCGAGTGTGTCGATAGGGAGAATATTGGAGCTGCTTCGGGGGTTTGGGTCTTTCTCGTGGTATAAACTAAATCTAGACAAGAGTGAGTATTTTGTGGTGTCTTGGCGGTGGGTGGGGGCCGGTGTGTCGGGGCTGCCATTCCGTAGGGCAGGGACTCACTTTAGATACCTGGGGGTGCAGGTTGCCCGGGAGTGGGGGGGGAGGGGGGCTCCGCAAGTACAACATTTCTAGTTTGGTGGAGAGAGTGAAAGCTGATCTGGCAAGGTGGGATGGTCTCTGTCACTGGCGGGTCGGGTACAGCCGGTTAAAATGAACGTATTGCAGCGATTTCTGTTTATTTTCCAATGCCTGCTGATTTTCCTACCAAAGGCTTTTTTCAGAGAGATTGAGGGAAGGATTACTTCATTTATAATGGAGGGAAGGTGGCCAGAGTTAGAAAGATGCTGCTACAGAGGGGAAGGCAGGCAGGGGGTTTGCGTCTTCCGAACCTGATGTATTATTACTGGGCAGCGAATGTGGAGGAGGTGCGGAGCTGGGTCTGAGGGGTTGATTCCCAGTGTGTCAGAATGGAGGAGCGTTTGTGCAGGGGGTCAGGATTGAAAGCACTAGCAACAGTGCCGCTCCCGATGGCCCCGGGGAAATACTCAGGGAGTCTGGTAATAATAGCTTCATTGTAAATCTGGAGGCAGTTTTGCCAACACTTCGGGTTGGGGGCAGGGTCAAGGGAAATGCCGATTCGGGGGAACCACAGATTTGAACCAGCGAAGTGGGATGGAAATTTTCAGAAATGGGAGGAGAAGGGGATTAAGTCACTAAAAGATTTGTTTCTTAGGGGTCGGTTTGCAGGATTGAAGGAGCTGGAAGCGAAGTATGGGCTGGAGCAGGGGGAAATGTTTAAATACATGCAGGTTCGAGATTTTGCCAGAAAGGAGATACAGAGCTTCCCGGTGGAGCCGGCCTCCACATTACTGGAGGAGGTAGTGTCAGCGATGTAAGGAGCTATTTTGGAAGAGGAGAAGGCACCACTGGAAGGGATCAAAGCAAAGTGGGAGGAAGAGTTGGGAGAGGATATGGAGGAGGGTTCTGGTGTGAGATGCTCCGGAGAGTGAATGCCTCCACCTCGTGCACGAGGTTGGGGCTGATGCAGCTGAAGGTGGTATACAGAGCACACCTCACGAGGGCGAGTATGATCCGATTCTTTGAAGGAGTAGAGGATGTGTGGGAACGTTGTGGAGGAGGTGTGGGGGGGATCACATTCATATGTTTTGGCCCTGTCCAAAGCGAGAGGATTACTGGAAGGAGGTTTTAAGGATAATTTCTAACATGGTGCACGTGAAACTGGACCCGGGTCCCCGGGAGGCCATATTCGGGATGACGGACCAGCCAGGGTTGCAAACGGGTGCGGAGGCAGATGTTGTAGCCTTCGCCTTGTTGATCGCCCAAAGGCGGATCCTGATAGGTTGGAGAGCAACCATTCCACCCTGTGCCTTGGCGTGGTGGGGGGGACCTGTTGGAATTCTTGACTCTTGAGAAGGTTAAGTTTGAACTGAGGGGAAGGATGGAGGGGTTCTACAATTCATGGGCATTATTCATTATGCACTTTCAAGAACTGAATAACATCGAACATTAGTTGGGGCGGGTTGGGGGGAGGGGGCTGTGTGTTAGTGGCGTCTATGGGTGATCCCTAATTCCTTTTTGTCATTTGTTTGTGTGAACATGGTTTAGTGGGAGGATGGGATCGTTGTTATTGGTATGGGGATTTACATATTTGTTAGATTATTGTTTATTGTTGGTGGGTGTAAATTTGGGAGAAAATGTGAAAAAGGAGGAGAATAAAAACAAATATGTAAAAAAAAAAAACAGTGCCAGTTACTGTGAAAAACCCCTAGTTGCCACATTCTGGTGCCTGTTTGGGTACACAGAGGGAGAATTCAGAAAGTCCATATTACCTAACCGCACGTTTCGGGACTTGTGGGAGGAAACCGGAGCACCCGGAGGAAAACCGACGCAGACACGGGGAGAACGTGCAGAATCCACACAGACAGTGACCCAAGCTGGGAATCGAAACTGGGACCCTGGAGCTGTGAAGCAACAGTGCTATACACTGTGCTACCGTGCCGTCCATCCCACCCAGCGACAATGCACTGTTTTAATCAGACCCAAGAGTAGATTCAAGATGTCACGTTCGGCACAAGGATACTAGATATTATAGACTGTAAGATCCACAAACTCTGCCAAGATGGCTGCAACTTAACATGTTATTGTGGACATTAAACTGTGGGCAACATTCGATTCTGTGACCAATATTTAGTTAAACACGGACCTAAATAAGGAAACTTTGCAGCCACATGTGAAGTTTAAATGTCTCGTTGTGTCAGGATGAACCAGCATTTGAGGAATATGAAATCTCTGGACTGTTGGTCTCCAAGTGTCCTATTGAACACAGGAGAATGAGCTCGAATTGGGGCAGAGATAAGCGTGAGTGAGCATCGTAAACTGCTATTGTATCGGGGTGTTCTGGGTCTGAGTTTTAACCCTGCAGTAAATTGTCAGGGATGCAGTATAATAAACCCTGAACAAAGCAAATGTGTGTGTGAGAAGCATCTGAAGCACCAGGAACCAGCTGAACCAGCAGAGCTGAATGTTTTCCAGTGCAGCCACAGTACTGAACATATTCCAGTTTCCAAGTCCACCTGAGAACCAACCTCCTGCCGATTCATCTACAGAAAGCTTCAGAGACTCGTGAGAATTATTTGTTTCTAAAAATGCTTCACTCCAACTAAAGGATTAGTTCAACAAGAAGACAACAGACCTGCAGCGATATAAAGATTGCAGTCTACATTCCATTTTCACCATTACAGCTTCAACTTGATCTGTACCTAATTTCTGTGTATGTGTCAGTGAGTGTGAAAGAGATGAGGAGCTGAGATGTTCAAACATCCAGGGAAATAGTGTGATAATAAATAAACTTTATTTCTTTAAAAATCACCAGTCAGCCTGCTGCTGAAATGTATTTTAAATAAAGAAATATCACACTGAGGGTAAGAAAATATCACATAAACATCCTGATAATGAACTGGAAAGGACCACTAAATGTAATCAAACGCTGTGTAACCCCCTTCAGGTAGCTAGATAGAGGCTGCAGCCTCTCACACTGAATGTCTACGTGATCTATAGGCACCTCCAGGCCACAAACATCAGCTTCAGCCTGGGAGTGGGTGAAACATTTAAAAAAACGGTTGCCTTTTAACAGGTCACCGGGCACTAGGACCCGGCTGGGAACAGAAACTTTCAGGCCCCGCCCACTCGCTGTTGCATCACCAATACGCCAGCGCATGCGCTCTGCTTCCCCAAGATGGCGGCTGTGAACCAGGGCCTGGTCCCGGGAGAGAGCTGACCGGCGGTGATGTGACCTGAGGATCACCGCACCTCAGGCAAAGGGCCAGGTTGGGAAGGCGGTGCCTTCAGGAATAACTGGGAAGGTGATGTTTGGTCAGTTGCTGCAGTCTGTGTAGTGAAGGTGCTGTCACAGTGGTGTGAGGTGAGGAAGTACAGGATTATCACCCAGCAATGATCAATTAAGGGGAATGTAAATCCAGCTCAGGCTGCTTTCAGATTGGAAAGGGAGCTAAGGTGTGTCCTCAGAGCTGGTGAATGTTGGGGCTTTGGCACGTTCTCTATAAATTCATTCCCTCCCTCCCTCTACCTCTATCTTTAAAGTCGTAGAATTTTACAGCACGGAAAGGGCCCCTTCGGCCCATTCACAATAATCTTTATTATTGTCACAAGAAGGCTTACATCAATACTGCAATGAAGTTACTATCAAAATCCCTGAGTTGCCACATTCCGACACCAGTTCGGATGCACTGAGGAATAATTCAGAATGTCCAATTCACCTAAGAAGCTTGTCTTTCGGTACTTGTGGAAGGAAACCGACGCAGACACGGGCAGAATGTGCAGACTCCGCACAGACAATGACCCAAGCCAGGAATCAAACCCAGGTCCCCGGCGCTGTGAAGCAGCAGTGCTAACCACGATACTACTGTGCCGCCCATAAGATTATTAGATTAGTAGGTCTGCATGAATTGTGTCCCAGGATGCTGTGGTAGGCAAGGGAGGAGATTTCAGGGGCTCTGACTCAAACTTTTAATTTCTGGCCACGAGGGGAGTTGCCAGGTGACTTGAGAACAGCTAATGTGGTCCTATTATTTAAGAAAGGTTGTAGAGATAAGCCAGGGAACTGCAGTCCAGTGAGTCTTACATCAGTGGTAGGGAAACTATTGGAGAAAGTTCTGATGGACTCTATTTCCACTTGGAGAGGTTTGATCAGGAATAGTCAGCATGACTTTGTCAGAGGGAGGTCATGCCTAACAAATTTGATTGTATTTTTTGAGCATGTGACCAGGTGTGTAGATGGGGTTGTGCAGTTGATGTAGTTTACATGGATTTCAATAAAACTTTTGACAAGATCCCACATGGAAGACTTGCGGATAACTCAAAGATTGGTCAGATGGTTAACAGTGAGGTTGAGTGTCTTGGGTTACAGAAAGATATAGACGGAATGGTCAAATGGGCAGAAAAAGTGAACTGACACACTTTGGAAGGGGTAATGTGACCAGGAAGTATTCAATGAACAGCATGACACTGGGAAGTTCTGAGCAACAAAGGGACCTTGGCGTGTTTGTCCAGAGATCTCTGAACATGGAAGGGCAGGTTAATAGGGTGGTGAAAAAGACATATGGGACATTACTGTTCGCATTTCTGGTTGCCACATTATAAGAACTAGAAGCAGGAGTAGGCCATCTGGCCCCTCGAACCTGCTTCCCCATTCAATGAGATCATGGGCTGATCTTTTGTGGACTCAGCTCCACTTTTCGGCCCGAACTCCATAACCCTTAATCCCTTTATTCTTCAAAAAACTATCTATCTTTATCTTAAACACATTTAATGAAGGAACCTCTACTGCTTCACTGGACAAGGAATTCCATAGACTCACAACCCTTTTGGTGAAGAAGTTCCTCCTAAACTCAGTCCTAAATCTACTTCCCCTTATTTTGAGGCTATGCCCCCTAGTTCTGCTTTCACCCGCCAGTGGAAACAACCTGCCCGCATCTATCCTATCTATTCCCTTCACAATCTTTTATGTTTCTATAAGATCCCCCCTCATCCTTCTAAATTCCAACGAGTACAGTCCCAGTCTACTCAACCTCTCCTCGTAATCCAACCCCTTCAGCTCTGGGATTAACCTAGTGAATCTCCTCTGCACACCCTCCACTGCCAATACGTCCTTTCTCAAGTAAGGAGACCAAAACTTAACACAATACTCCAAGTGTGGCCTCACTAACACCTTATAAAATTGCAGCATAACCTCCCTAGTCTTAAACTCCATCCCTCTAGCAATGAAGGACAAAATTCCATTTGCCTTCTTAATCACCTGTTGCACCTGTAAACCAACTCTTTGCGACTCATGCACTAGCACACCCAGGTCTCGCTGCACAGCAGCATGTTTTAATATTTTATCATTTAAATAATAATCCCTTTTGCTGTTATTCCTACCAAAATGGATAACCTCACATTTGTCAACATTGTATTCCATCTGCCAGACCCCAACCCATTCACTTAGCCTATCCAAATCACTATACAGATTTCCAGTATCCTCTGCACTTTTTGCTTTACCACGTATATTAGTGTCGTCTGCAAACTTGGACACATTGCCCTTGGTCCCCAACTCCAAATCATCTATGTAAATTGTGAACAATTGTGGGCCCAACACTGATCCCTGAAGGACACCACTAGCTACTATTTGCCAACCGAGAAACACCCATTAATCCCCACTCTTTGCTTTCTATTAATTAACCAATCCTCTATCCATGCTACTACTTTCCCTATAATGCAATGCATCTTTATCTTATGCAGCAAACTTTTGTGTGGCACCTTGTCAAAGGCTTTCTGGAAATCCAGATGTACCACATCCATTGGCTCCCCGTTATCTACTGCACTGGTAATATAGTCAAAAAAACTACGCTAAATTAGTTAGGCACGACCTGCCCTTTATGAACCCATGCTGCGTCTGCCCAATGGGACAATTATAGGAAGGATATGATTGGAGAGGGTGCAGAGGAGATTCACCAGAATGTTGCACGGGATGGAACATTTATGAAGAGAGGTTGGATAGAACAAACAAAGAACAAAGAAAGTTACAGCACAGGAACAGGCCCTTCGGCCTTCTCAAACCTGCACTGATCATGCTGCCCGTCTAATCTAAAACCTTCTACTCTTCTGGGGTCCCCCATCCTATTCATCTATTTGTCAAGGCGTCCCTTAAATGCCACTGTTATACCTGCTTCCACCACCACCTCTGGCAGTGAGTTCCAGGCACGCACTACCCTCTGTGTAAAAGAATTTCCCTCGTACATCTCTAAACTTTGCCCCTCTCACCTTAAACCTGTGTGCCCCAGTAATTGACTCTTCCACCCTGGAAAAATGTTTCTGACCATCCTCTCTGTCCATGCCCTTCATAATTTTGTCGACTTCTGTCAGGTCACCCCTCAACCTCCGTCGTTCCAGTGAGATCAAACTAAGTTTCTCCAACCTCTCCTCATAGCTAATGCCCTCCATACCAGGCAACATCCTGGTAAATCTTTTCTGTTTCCTCTCCAAAGTCTCCACATCTTTCTGGTTGTGTGGCGACCAGAATTGAACACTATATTCCAAGTGTGGCCGAACTAAGGTTCTGTAAAGCTGCAACATGACTTTTCAATTTTTAAACTCAATGCCCCGGCCGATGAAGGCAAGCATGCCGTATGCCTTCTTGACTACCTTCTCCACTTGCGATGCCATCCTCTTAATGGTTCTGCCATTTGCTGTATCTTTCCCTACTGTATTAGACCTTCCAGAATGCGTTACCTCACATTTGGCTGGATTAAACTCCATCTGCCATCTCTCTGCCCAAGTCTCCGACCGATTTCTATCTTGCAGCATCCTCTGACGGTCCACACCACTGTCCGCAATTCCACTAACCTTTGTGTTGTCTGCAAACTTAGCAATCAAACCAGTTACATTTTCCTCCAAATCACTCATATATCCTACAAACAGCACAGGTCACAGCAGTGATCCCCACGAAACACCACTAGTCACAGCCTTCCACTGCTACCCTCAGTCTTCTATGACCGAGCCAATCCTGTATCTATCTTACCAGTTCAGCTCTGATCCTGTGTGACTTCACCTTCTGTACCAGTCTGCCAAGGGGCTTACTACCTTCATCAATCATCTTCGTCACTCCCTCAAAAAACTCTTATCAAGTTAATGAGACACTACCTCCTCTTCACAAAACCGTGCTGCCTATCACTAATACGTCCACTTGCTTCGAAATGGCAGCAAATCCTGTCTCGAAGAATCCTCTCCAATAATTTCCCTACCACTAATGTAAAGTTCACCGGCTTGTAATTTTCTGGATTATCCTGCATTTTTCTTTTAATTTTCTGGGTTATCCTTAGGCTTGGATTGTTTTCATTGGAGCCGAGAAGGGGGCCGTTGCATGTGTGTGTGTGGGGGGGTTGTGGTGGGGGGGGTTGGGGTGTTGTGGTGGGGGGGTTGGGGGGTTGTGGTGGGTTGGGGGGGGGGCTGCTGATTGAGGTGTACAAGATTATTAGGGGCTTGGACAGGGTGGATAGGGAGCAGCTGTTCCCCTCAGTTAAGATCAGTCACGAGGGACACAAGTTCAAGATGAGGGGAGAAGGTTTAGGGGGGTTTTGAGGAGAAGCCTTGTTACCCAGAGGGTGGTGATGGTTTGGAACCCACTGCCTGGGAGGGTGGTAGAAGTGGGTTGCCGCACATCCTTTAAACACTTGGCACGTCATAACATTCAAGGCTATGGGCGAAGTGCCGGCAAATGGGAATAGATAGGTAGGTCAGGTCCTTTTCACGTGTCGGTGGCCATTCAGACTCAATGGGCCGAAGGGCCTCTTCACTGTTGCTGATGATACAAAGTTCGGTGGCATCGCAGACAGACTAGATAATGGCATAAAATTGTAAGAAGATATTGACAGACTCGGTGAATAGGCAAATTTGTGGCAAATGGAATTCAAAGTAAACAAGTGTGAGGTTATACATTTTGGACCAAAAAAGAATAGAAAAGAGTACTTTCTAAATGGAAAGAGGTTCGGTGCAGTGGATGTCCAAGCTGCAAACCATTCCTCCAGATCCTTGCCCTTCATGGATTTAATGAAGGCCAAGGCAATAGTTGGATTATTGAAAGACTTGACGGAGTTGTTGGATACAATTTTTCGGGAGCAGGATAAAGCCTGACGTAATTCACTCCCCACAGCCTTGAGCTGCCTTTGAACTTCATCGAAGTCTCGAAGCTTCGGTGTTGCTGCCGAAAAGTCTTGAATCCTCACTCCCTCCTGGGGCCAGGTGCCACCTCACCGTACCCGTCTCCAGGACCTTCTTTCAACTTGGGTCACTATCTGTGCAGAGTCTGCACGTTCTCTCCTGTCTGCGTGGGTTTACTCCGGGCTCTCCAGTTTCCTCCCACAGTCCAAAGATGTGCAGGTTAGGTGGATTAGCCAGGATAAATTGCCCTTAGTGTCCAAATAAAAGGTTAGGTGAGGTTACTGGGTTCCGGGGATGGGGTGGAGGTATGGGCTTGGCTGGGGTGCTGTTTCCAAGGCACAGACCCGATGGGCCGAGTGGCCTCTTTCTGCACTGTAAATTCTATGATGACCATCTGACAGACCAATGACTCGGATGTTCTTTCTGTGACCCTCAGTTCTCCAAATCCTCCAGGACCTCCGCCAGCCACTCGGCTGGTTTTCAAAGGATTGAATTCTTAGGCGGGATTCTCCACCCCCACGGCGAAGTGGCTGCGCCGTTGTGAACACCGTCGAAGTTCACGACGGTGCGGAACGGCCCCGGTCCCGACCGATTCAGGCCCTGACAATGGGCCAGTATCGGGGCCGCGTCATCTACCCGCGCCAGGCCTTGTCGCCCACATAAAAGCGGCGCTGCATAGATGACGCGGCCGGCGCCGCATAACGGACATCATCCGCGCATGCACGGGTTGGTCAGCGCCAACCCGCGCATGCGTGGTTGCCGTCCTCTCTAAGTCCGCCCCTCAAGAAGATGGCGGACGGATCTTGCGGGGCCGCAGAAGGAAGGAGGTCCTCCTTCAGAGAGGATGGCCCGAAGATCGGTGGGCACCGATCGCGGGCCACCCCACATCTGAGGTACGCCCCGGTGCAGGATCCCCCCTCGCCCCCCCCGCAGGCCGACCCCCCCAGCGTTCACACACAGCCCACGACTGCAGCGACCAGGTGTGGACGGCGCCGGGGGGAACCCGCCGTTTTGGCCTGGCCGCCCGGCCCATCCGGGCCTCAGAATAGCGGGGGTGCCGGAGAATCGCCATTTTGGGTGCCTCCAGCGATTCTCCGGCCTGCGGCCCGCGAAACTCGACCGGGCCATTCCTGCTGCTTGGGAGGAATTTTGGCGGCCCAGGCGATTCTCCCAACCGGCGTGGGAGTGGAGAATCGCGCCCCTTGTCTCCGTCGAGGAGGCATCTTGCTGAACATTCAGGATTCTCTCCTCCGGATCATCGAGCCTTTCATGGCGTTTTGTAGCTGGTCCTCATGAGGACACAGATATTGAGTCAGCACACTCCGCCTCTGGTCAATAACACGGATAATGTCGGCAGTCATCATTTTCACCGCCTCCCAGAGAGCGGGGTCGAGAGACCTCCTGAGGGTCAGGCTGCCATGTTGAAAAGGCGGCTCCTTTTCCGCTGAATCCACCTGCGCTGTTTTATCGACGCATTTCTTGACTCTTTTTGGCATAATCCTACCAAACTGAACCCTGGCGTCTTCCAGGGACTTGATCACAATATTAATTCAAGGATTAGGTAGATGAGTGCCAGGCAATCAGGTAAGTGACAGATTATAGGTGAGTGGTGCCAGAACCTGCGGAAAAACAGCTACTCCCGCACCCATATCATAAACCCGACATCCCCCCCCACAACACAGACTTCTGATTGATGAGGGTTATGTGGAACTGGCAGGTAAATGGAGAGAACGCTGAGATGAGGAGGGATTTCTTTACTCGAGGATGTGGTGAAGCTTTGGAATTCTGTACCCCAGAGGATTTACAGTGCAGAAGGAGGCCATTTGGCCCATTGATTCTGCACCGCCCTTGGAAAGAGCACCCTACTTAAGCCCACACCTCCACCTATCCCCGTAACCCAATAACCCCATCTAACCTTTTTCACACTAAGGGCAATTTAGCATGGCCAATCCACCTAACCGGCACATCTTTGGACCATGGGAGCAAACCGGAGCACCCGGAGGAAACCCACGCAGACACAGAGAGAACATGCAGACTCTGCACAGACAGTGACCCAAGCCGGGAATCAAACCTGCAACCCTGGAGCTGTGAAGCTACAGTGCTAACCACTGTGATATGGGGGATAGTGTGGGAAAACAGTGCTGAACTTGGTCAGCCAATGATCCCATTGAATGGTTCAGGCTCGATGGTCCGAATGGCCGATTGCAGCTCATATTTGTTGTGATCTCCTGGATAGGAAGCTGTGAGCTGAGCTTGGATCTGTGTAGGAATCTGTAATTGATGGGATCTTAACCTGTCGAACTACGCCAAGTTTGGGGGAAGTTTAGTTGATGAATCAAAGTCCTGGCGCAATACGACAAGTTGTAAGATTTGTAATATTTTTGGACTATGCCAAGTTGTTCGATTCCTTGTATTATTCGACTGTGTAAAGTTGAAGGAATTTATATTATCTCTGCTATTCGGTTACCAGTAGCACTTTGCGAATACTGGGACTCAGCAGAAACTTCAGTCAAACTTCTCAGGTGCCAAAAAGAATTGTTTTATTTGTAGTCGCTTGATTACAATTTGAAAGTCATTTAAAAGGCAATTCATAGACAATTCGAAGCTTTCAGAGAATTACAGGCATTATCTCTTTTGCTTAGGCAGACAGCTCGAAAGTAACTTTTAAACGGTCAAAGTCTGGCAATGAAACATGAAAAGAGAGAGAGAGCTAATCTTCAGCTAAACTCAAACTCAAAAGTAGACTAACAGACTGACAGAACCCCCCAAAAGACATCTCACATTAACAGACAGAAAGACTATTAAGGACAAAACTGACTAAACTAACAGAAAGACAACACAACACAAAGACACTACAGAAAGACACACTGACAGAATCAAAGACAGAAATTAAGGACAGACAACACCCAAAAGACAACACCCAAAAATGGCGGGGGGAAACTTTTCAGTTATACACTTTCATATCTGTCTTAAGTCATCTAATCACACCCCAATATAATCCTAATTGGTTTAGGTTAGACTCAAACACATTTGATTTGATGGCAAGCCGTCCATCTTCAATGTGCAACATCAGCTTTTTAATTGTTTCATGTCTACATGTTATGGAATGTGATATTCTGCTAATCTTTACCAGTAATAGACTGGTTGTAAACTGGCTTGGCTAATGTAACAATTGAGACTTCATATCGAGAAAGATTGAGTGAAATATATATGATTCAATGCTCTTACAAACTGCATTGGACTCCTGCCACCTCGTTGCCATGGAATTCAGTCCTTGTCCTTGACAATTAGCACAAGCAGTGTCAAATTGTCTTGCAACTGTGC
This sequence comes from Scyliorhinus torazame, assembly GCF_047496885.1. Lineage (NCBI taxonomy): Eukaryota > Metazoa > Chordata > Chondrichthyes > Carcharhiniformes > Scyliorhinidae > Scyliorhinus > Scyliorhinus torazame. The sequence goes on from NC_092711.1 coordinate 78,501,667, forward strand.
TGTTATAACCTATAGTGGAATTTTATGCATTTGCCAGAACAACGGACTTCCGTAAAAGTGAATTATGCTGTATAAATGGGTATTTAAAACTGGGGCCTAATATTTATGCTTAAACAGCTATCTTTTACCTATACTAGTTGTATTCGAAATACCTGGCTTCTACAATCTGTCAATCAGCCTGAATTAGCACAATCAGGAGAATTAGGAGGGTCATTGGATACAGCAGAGTGAGGATGGAGGGAGAGTGTATAGGAGGGAGATTTACAGCTTTCGGGGAATAAGAGAGGAAAACATGTTCCATAGAAATGAGAATTGTTGTTCTACGTTTCTGTCCTGTACTGTCAGTGATGAATTTTGTAAATTGTTTTTACAGGATATTCCATGAGGAGGAATTACAGACAGAAATCTCAAACATTACGTCTCGATCTGACAGTCACTCGATTCCCTGGAACCTGAATATCATCGGCCTTTGAATCTAGAAGGAGAAATGTTTGCCCGAACTGTCAGCTAAAGATTTCAAACATCAGTGTGACTGGAAAAGCACCGAGACCCACACAACACACATCCAAGTGAGAGAGTTCCAGTGAACTGACTGTGGAAACATCAGTGTGACTGGAAAAGCACCGAGACCCACACAACACACCCGAGAGAGAGAGTTCATAGACTCCCAGAATTTTCAGTGCAGAAGGAGACCGTTTGGCCCATCAAGTCTGCACCATCCCTTGGAAAGATCACCCTGCCTAAGCCCACACCTTCATCCTATCACCGTAACCGAATAACCCCATCCAACCTTTTTCAACACTAAGGGCAATTTAGCATGGCCAATCCACCTAACCCGCACATCTTTGGACTGTGGGAGGAAACGGAGCACCCGGAGCAAACCCACGCAGACACGGGGAGAACGTGCAGACAGTTCCAGTGAACTGTCTGAGGAAACCAGTTACACAGCCTGAATAAACATAACATTCACAGCAGGGAGAGACCATACACGTGTTGTGTCTGTGGAAGAGGTTTCAATTGATCATCCAACCTGGAGAGACACGAGGCAACCCAAATCATGGGGAATCCGTGGAAATGTGGGGACTGTGGGAAGGGATTCCAAGCCCCATCTCAGCTGGAGATTCATCGACGCAGTCACACTGAGGAGAGGCCATTCTCCTGCTCTCAGTGTGGGAAGGGATTCATTGATTCATCCACCCTGCGGAAACATCAGCGAGTTCACACTGGGGAGAGGCCGTTCACCTGCTCTCAGTGTGGGAAGGGATTCAGTCAATTATCTAACCTTCAGGCACACCAGCGAGTTCACACTGGGGAGAGGCCATTCACCTGTTCTCAGTGTGGGCAAAGATTCACTCACTTATCCCACCTGCGCACTCACCAGCGAGTTCACACTGGAGAGAGGCCATTCATCTGCTCTCAGTGTGGGAAAGGATTTACTGAGTTATCCGCCCTGCAGAGACACCAGCGAATTCACACTGGGGAGAGGCCATTCACCTGCTCCCAGTGCGGGAAGGGATTCATTGATTCATCCACCCTGCGGATCCATCAGCAATTTCACACTGGGGAGAGGCCATTCACCTGCTCTCAGTGTGGGAAGGGATTCACTCAGTCATCCGGCTTGCAGTCACACCAGCGAATTCACACTGGGGAGAGGCCATTCACCTGCTCTCAGTGTGGGAAGGGATTCACTCAGTTATCCACCCTGCAGAAACACCAGAGAGTTCACACTGGGGAGAGACCGTTCACCTGCTCTCAGTGTGGGAAGGGATTTACTCAGTTATCCAACCTGCATTCACACCAGCGAGTTCACACTGGAGAGAAGCCATTCACCTGCCCTCAGTGTGGGAAGGGACTCACTCGGTTATCTCACTTGCGGACACACCAGCGAGTTCACGCTGGGGAGAGGTCCTTCACTTCTCAATGTGCGATGGGATTGCATACTTCATCGCACCTGCTGTGATGCCAAGAATTTCACAATTGAGTACAGTGGTTGGATTCTGCTGTTACTGTTTCTGCTCTACATCCAGGACTACGTTTTGTTCATTCTGACAGGTAGTCAATGGGGATGGTTGGAGGGTTTCTTTCTGCTGGACTGACCAGTCTCATCACTTTGCCTCCAGTGGGCTGATGCCCTTTGAGCTTTGTAGGTAATACCTGGCTTCAAATTGCACAAGAATCACAGAGTGAAAGGATGTTGGGAAGTGTGAAGATATTTAGTTGCTATTTCTGTTTGGAACCCCCAAAGCATGCCACGTTGCCATGGAGATGGGCCCTGGTGGTTACATGATTCTTTTGTTTAATTTATCTGGGCGTTCCTCACAGAAGAAAACTATCAGGGTGTGAGAGGTATGTTGTCGGAGGTGGTCTGGGAAACTGATTGGTACAGGGAATACCTAATATTTAAGGAATTATTACATATTTATCAGGGGTCAGTTTGCTCAGTTGGTTGGACGACTCTTTGTGATGCAGAGCAAGGCCAACAGTGAGGATTCAACTCCCGTACAGGCTGAGTTTATTCATGAAGGCCCCACCTTCTCAACCAGGCCCCTCGTCTGAGGTGTGCTGACCCTCGGGTTAAATCACCTCCAGTCAGCTCCCTCTCTGTCAAAGGGGAGAGCACCCTATGATCCTCTGGGATTTTTGTGACTTTTAATTTGCATATATACAACAAATATAGATTCTTTTAAGGAACAAAAATCCAACCGGAAACGTGATGCAACCATAGCGAACAAGAAAAGTTAAAGATCCCATGAGCTCCATTAGAATTCAGCAAAGGAGGACCAAGAAACTGATGAGAGCAAACTGGTGAGAAACATAAAAACCGACTGGAAAAACTTCCACAGGAATGTGGAAAGGAAAAGATTAGCAAAGACCAATGTGGGTCCATTCCAGGCAGAGACAGGAGAGTTTAGAATGGGGAGTAAGGAAATGGCAGAGAAACTAAACAATGTGTGTCTGTCTTCACAGAGGAAGATACAGAAATTGTCCCCAACACACCAGAGAACCAAGGGACTGGCAGAGATTAGTATTGGTGAAAAAGTAGTACTGGAGAAATTAATGGGACTGAAAGTGAATAAATCCCCAAAAGCTGATGATCTACATCCCAGAGTGTTGAAAGAGGAGGCTGTAGAGATCTCTATTCCTCATTCTAAATTCTCCTGACTCTATCTGGAATGGACAAACCTTTGTCTGAGCCAAACGTTTCCTTATTACGTAGCCACAGAAACTTTTACAGTCCATTTTTACATATTTTGCCAATTCACATTCTATTCTATTCTCCCTTTGTTTCTCAGTGTCTTGGTTGAAGAACTGAAGTAAATCCTCGGGAATGAATCATCACTTTGGACAGGTCCTGAGACAATTAAGTTTTGACTTCCAGGACAGAGTTACTAAAATCGTGGAGTGTGAATTTAGATTGTGCAAAAAGGCAAAGTTCTTGTTTATAGTTTACTGTGTAGGTTTCTGAGTTAAAGTAGCTTCTAGTTTGTTTGTTGCATTAAAAGCCAGGAAACTTGAAGTCCCGTCATGTGATCCTTTAATTTGTGGACTGGGAATTTGATTTTTTCCAAGAAGTTGCTGACCTTTATGGGGGTCCTAATCCACAAGTTTTGTCTTCCTATTTGACCCTCGGGCACCTTTCTGTCTCTATTGCTCGTGTCAATGACAGCCAGGTGATGGAGCTGAGGGCTGAATTTAGCTGAGAATAACAGGGCTTGTTCCCCAGTTGGGAAACTGCCATGGGCGTCGCTAATAGAGACAGGAAGCTGCTGGGGGACTGACTGGGAACTGTACCTCCAACCAATCAGGGGTGAGGGTGACCGGGGCTGATGGTGATGTGACCCCCAGGGTTCAGTGCCCCTGTGTCCAAAGCGGGGAGTCATGGGAACAAGGTACAGAGGAGCCGAAGGGAAACCATTTGGGACCAGAACATTGTGAACATCCTGTTACTCAGGTTGTCTTTGATCCTCAAGTAATTTTCTGTTAGTGTTTTTAACGATGTTCTGTTTCGTCAATAAACTTTTAACAGGAAAATATTTGAATTTGTTGGACTTTTCCTGATTAAATTTGTTCACTTTCGGGAAAGTGGGTGAGAGGGTTTAACAGGCTCTTTAACAGAAAGTGAGTCCCTCTAAGGTAATTGGCAAAGGAGCCAGAGGGGTAGAGGAGATTTGAATTTTCTTTTGACACAGTGTTTGAAAATGGGTTCAGGGAATCAATCGTGACTGACTAATTTGTCAAGGTTCACTGAGGAAGTAACAAGGGATGTCAATAAAGGGGAACCTGTAGATGTGCTTTATCTGGATTTCCAGAAGGTATTTCCCAAGGTGTCACATCAAAGGTTAGTGCAGAAAATAAGAGCTCATGGTGTGGAGTCAACATATCAGCATGGATAGAGGATTGGTTAACTGACAGGAAGCAGCCAGTAGGTATAAATGGGTCATTTCTGGGTGGGTAAGATGTGACAAGTGGAATGTCACCAGGATCAGTGCTGGGCTCTCACCCATTTACAATCTGTATGAATGTGTTGGATGATGGGATTGAATGTCTGGCGGCTAAATTTTCTGAAGCCTCAACAACAGGTAGGAAAGTAATTTGTGAAGTGGGTTTAAGGAGTCTGCAAAGGACTACAAATAGGTTAAGTGAGTGGGCAAAAACCTGACAGATTTTTGAGCATAATTTGGGAAAATGTGAATTGTCCACTTTGTCAGGAAGTATTAAATAAAACAATATTATTTAAATGGAGAGAGATGCAGAACTCTGAGTTACAGAGGCATCGGGGGTGCCCAATCCCAAGTTAGTCTGCAGGTACAGCAAGTACAGGAAGGTCAATGGAATATTATTGTTTATTGCAAAGGAAATCTAATATAAATGTAGGGATGTTTTGCTGCAGTTGTATAGAGTCAGAGCGGTTTACAGCATGAAAACAGGCCCTTCGGCCCAACTTGTCCATGCCGCCCAGTTTTTACCACTGAGCTAGTCCCAATTGCCCGCATTTGGCCCATATCCTTCTATACCCAGCTTTCCCATATAACTGTCTAAATGCTTTTTAAAAGACAACATTATACCCGTCTCTACTACTGCCACTGGCAACTCGTTCCAGATACACGCCACCCTCTGTGTGAAACAATTGCCCCTTTGAGCCCTTTTGTATCTCCCCTCTTACCGTAAACGTATAGACTTATATAAGATCACTTCTGAGCCTCCTGCACTCCAGGGAAAAAGTCCCAGCTTCTCCTTATAACTAAAACCATCAAGTCCCGGTAGCATCCGAATAAATATTTTCTGCACTATTTCTAGTTTAATAATATCCTCTCGAAAAAAGGTTGACCAGAACTGTACACAGTACTCCATTTGTGGCCTTACTAATGTCTTATACAACTTCAGCAAGACGGCCCAACTCCTGTATTCAATGTTCCAGCAAAGATCAGTGGGAGACTAGAAGACTGGGAAATCTTTAGGGGGCAACAGAAAGCTACTAAAAAAGCTATAAAGAAGAGTAAGATAGATTATGAGAGTAAACTTGCTCAGAATATAAAAACAGACAGTAAAAGTTTCTACAAATAGATAAAACAAAAAAGAGTGGCTAAGGTAAATATTGGTCCTTTAGAGGATGAGAAGGGAGATTTAATAATGGGAGATGAGGAAATGGCTGAGGAACTGAACAGGTTTTTTGGGTCGGTCTTCACAGTGGAAGACACAAATAACATGCCGGTGACTGATGGAAATAAGGCTATGACAGGTGAGGACCTTGAGAGGATTGTTATCACCAAGGAGGTAATGATGGGCAAGCTAATGGGGCTAAAGGTAGACAAGTCTCCTGGACCTGATGGAATGCATCCCAGAGTGCTAAAAGAGATGGCTAGGGAAATTGCAAATGCACTAGTGATAATTTACCAAAATTCACTAGACTCTGGGGTGGTCCCGGCAGATTGGAAATGAGCAAATGTGACATCACTGTTTAAAAAAGGAGGTAGGCTGGAGATGGCGTACTGTAAGGGAACGAGCCTAAAAGCGCTGGTGATGGCGCCGCTACCGTTCTCCCCGAAAAGGTACACCACAAACCCAGTGGTGGTGGCGACCTTGAAGATCTGGGGGCAGTGGAGACGACATAGGGAAGCGACGGGTGCCTCAGTGTGGTCCCCGATAAGGAATAACCATAGGTTCGTCCCGGGGAGGATAGGTGGGGGATTTCAATGTTGGCAGCGAGCAGGAATTAGGAAGCTGAAGGAACTGTTTGTGGACGGGACGTTTGCGAGTTTGTGAGCATTGGAAGACAAATATAACTTGCCACCAGGGAATGCTTTCCGATACATGCAAGTGAGGGCGTTTATGAGGCAACAGATAAGGGAATTTCCACGGCTCCCGACGCAAGGGGTCCAGGATAGAGTGATTTCGGGGGCATGGGTTGGAGAATGTAAAGTGTCTGAAATATACAGGGAGATGAGAGACGAGTGGGAGGCGATGGTAGAGGAGCTGAAGGGAAAATGGGAAGAGGAGCTGGGGGAAGAGATTGAGGAGGGGCTGTGGGCAGATGCCCTAAGTAGGCTAAATTCCTCGTCCTCGTGTGCCAGGCTTAGCCTGATTCAATTTAAGGTTCTACACAGAGCGCATATGACGGGAGCAAGACTGAGCAGGTTTTTTGGGGTGGAGGACAGGTGTGGGAGGTGCTCGGGAAGCTCGGCGAACCACACTCACATGTTCTGGTCGTGTCCGGCACTGCATGAGTTCTGGGAAGGTGTGGCAAGAGTGAGCTCAAAGGTGGTGGGGGTCCGGGTCAAACCAAGCTGGGGGTTGGCTATATTTGGGGTTGCAGAAGAACCGGGAGTGCAGGAGGCGAGAGAGGCCGACGTCTTGGCGTCTTGGCCTTTGCGTCCCTAGTATCCCGGCGAAGGATTCTACTTATGTGGAAAGAAGCGAAGCCCCTGGGCGTGGAGGCCTGGATAAACGACATGGCAGGGTTCATAAGACTGGAACGAATAAAATATGCGTTACGAGGATCGGCTCAGGGGTTCACCAGGCGGTGGCAACCGTTCCTTGACTATCTCGCGGAACGATAATGGAAAAACAGAAAAGACAGCAGCAGCAACGTCGGGGGGGGGGGGGGGGGGGTGGTAGTAGTATTATTCCGTGTTTTTGTTTTTTCTTAGTTAATTGTTGATATTTGCTTTTTGTTTATTTTTTTTCCATCTGTTGTTAGTTTAATATATTATTTAAATAACGTTTAATGTATATTCTTTTATTAAGTTGTAAAAACGGAAAATCTTTGTTTGAAAAACTTCAATAAAATATATTTTTTTAAAAAGGAGGTAGGCAGAAAGCGGGTAATTATAGACCAGTGAGCTTAACTTCGGTAGTAGGGAAGATGCTGGAATCTATCATCAAGGAAGAAATAGCGAGGCACCCGGATGGAAATTGACCCATTGGGCAGACGCAGCATGGGTTCATAAAGGGCAGGTCGTGCCTAACTAATTTAGTGGAATTTTTTGAGGATATTAACAGTGCAGTAGATAACGGGGAGCCAATGGATGTGGTATATCTGGATTTCCAGAAAGCCTTTGACAAGGTGCCACACAAAAGGTTACTGCATAAGATAAAGATGCATTGCATTAAGGGGAAAGTAGTAGCATGGATAGAGGATTGGTTAATTAATAGAAACCAAAGAGTGGGGATTAATAGGTGTTTCTCTGGTTGGCAATCAGTAGCTAGTGGTGTCCGTCAGGGATCAGTGTTGGGCCCACAACTGTTCACAATTTACATAGATGATTTGGAGTTGGGACCAAGGGCAATGTGTCCAAGTTTGCAGACGACACTAAGAGAAGTGGTAAAGCAAAAAGTGCAGAGGATACTGGAAGTCTGCAGAGGGATTTGGATAGGCTAAGTGAATCGGCTACGGTCTGGCAGATGGAATACAATGTTGACAAATGTGAGATTATCCATTTTGGTAGGAATAACAGCAAAAGGAATTATTATTTAAATGATAAAACATTAAAACATGCTGCTGTGCAGCGAGACCTGGGTGTGCTCGTGCATGAGTCGCAAAAAGTTGGTTTACAGGTGCAACAGGTGATTAAGAAGGCAAATGGAATTTTGTCCTTCATTGCTAGAGGGATGGAGTTTAAGACTAGGGAGGTTATGCTGCAATTGTATAAGGTGTTAGTGAGGCCACACCTGGAGTATTGTGTTCAGTTTTGGTCTCCTTACTTGAGAAAGGACGTACTGGCACTGGAGGGTGTGCAGAGGAAATTCACTAGGTTAATCCCAGAGCTGAAGGGGTTGGATTATGAGGAGAGGTTGAGTAGACTGGGACTGTACTCATTGGAATTTAGAAGGATGAGGGGGGATCTTATAGAAACATATAAGATTATGAAGGGAATAGATAGGATAGATGCGGGCAGGTTGTTTCCACTGGCGGGTGAAAGCAGAACTAGGGGGCATAGCCTCAAAATAAGGGGAAGTAGATTTAGGACTGAGTTTAGGAGGAACTTCTTCACCCAAAGGGTTGTGAATGGGCTAGGGTCTGTGAATCTATGGAATTCCTTGCCCAGTGAAGCAGTAGAGGTTCCATCATTGAATGTTTTTAAGGTAAAGATAGATAGTTTTTTGAAGAATAAAGGGATTATGGGTTATGGTGTTCGGGCCGGAAAGTGGAGCTGAGTCCACAAAAGATCAGCCATGATCTCATTGAATGGTGGAGCAGGCTCGAGGGGCCAGATGGCCTACTCCTGCTCCTAGTTCTTATGTTCTTATGTTCAATGAAACCAAATATGCCGAATGCCATCTTCACCACCCTGTCCACCCGTGACTCCACTTTCAAGGAGCTATGAACCTGTACTTGGAGATCTCATTGTTGTATAACTCTCCCCAACTCCCGACCATTAACTGAGTAGGTCCTGCCCCGATTCGATCAACCAAAATGTATCACCTGACATTTATCTAAATTAAACTCCATCTGCCATTCATTGGCCCACTGGCACAAATGATCAAGATCCCGTTGCAATCCTAGATAACCTTCACTGTCCACTATGCTACAAATCTTGGTATCATCTGCCAACTTACTAACCATGCCTCCTACATTCTCACCCAAATCATTAATATAAACAACAAATAACAGTGGACCCAGCACCGATCACTGAGGCACACCGCTGGTCCCAGGCCTCCAGTTTGAAAAAAACCCTCTACAACCACCCTGTGTCTTCTGTCGCCAAGCCAATTTTGTATCCAATTGGCAACCTCACCCTGGATTCCGTGAGATTTAACCTTGTGCAAAAAACTACCATGCTGTACCTTGTCAAAGGCCTTGCTAAAGTCCATGTCGACAACGTCAACTGCACTGCCCTGATCTACCATCAAAAAATTCAATCAAATTCGTGAGACATGGGGCAGGATTCTCCGAGCCCCGGGCCGGAGAATTGCCGCAACTGCGCCACGCCACCCCGAGGAGCGGAGAATCGGTGCCATTTGCGCCAATGCGTTTGGCGCGCTGCTGGTCGCGGGCCGCTGTCCACATCTGGGCCACCGATTCTGCGGCCCGGATAGGCTGAGCGGCAACGAGAGTCCCGCCGGCGCTGTCCACATCTGCTCACAGCCGGCAGGAACTCTGGTCGCTGGGTTGGGGGGGGGGGGGGGGGGCTCCGTTCACGGGGAGTGCCTCCGATGGGGTCTGGCCCGCAATCGGGGCCCACTGATCAGCGGGCTGGCCTCTCCCTCCCCGGGCCTACTTTGTTGCGCACCGGCCCCTGAACCCCTGCACCATGTTATGTAGTGGGCCGGCGCGTTCAGTAAGGCCACTGCGCATGTGCGGGTTGGCGTGGTGCCACTGCGCATGCGCGGGTTGGCGCGGTGCCCAGTTGGCACCGGGAAGGGAGGCTGGAGCGGCATGAACCACTCCAGCGCCATGCTGGCCCCCTGTGGGGGCCAGAATCGGTAGTCTCTGCGGCCAGTTCACGCCATTGTGAAACACGACGGCTTTTCCGACGGCGTGAACACTCTGCCACCATATGGGAGCATCCCGCCCATGATTTTCCACTCACAAAGCCATGCTGACTGTCCCTAATCAGTCCTTGCCTCTCTAAATGCCTGTAGATCCTGTCTCTCAGAATACCTTCTGACAACTTATCCACCACAGACGCAAGGCTCACAGGCCTGTAGTTCCCAGGCTTTTCCCTCTGGCCTTTCTTAAAAAAAGGCACAAGATTTGCTACCCTCCAATCTTCAAGCACCTCACCTGTGGCTGTCGATGATTCAAATATCTCTGCCAGGGGACCCACAATTTCCCCCCTCGCCTCCCACAATGTCCCAGAATACATTTTTTCAGGTCCCGGGGATTTATCTAACTGGATGTGCTTTAAGCTTTATCTAATCCCATTCCCCCCTCCCCACCCTCCCCCTCCACTTTGTGGGTAATCTGCAATCCCAAAACCAAATTTTAACAGTCCCAGCTCCCCATACCTTCCATTCTGTCTCTCCTAGCCTTGGCATCCAGGGATGGTTTTGCGAACCTGCCTGTGTATCTGCCCTGGCAGTGTTTGATGATAGAGTGTAACTGGAGCTTTACTCGGTATCTAACCCCGTGTTGTACCTGTCGTGGGAGTGTTTGATGGGGACAGTGCAGAGGAGGATATACGTTGTATCTAATCTTATGCGAGACCTATCGTGGGAGTGTTTGATGGGGACAGCATCGAGGGAGATTTACTCTGTATCTAACACCATTTTTTATTAGCCTTGGGAGTCTTTCATGGGGCAATGTGGAGGGAGCTGTGCTGTAACTGATTGGAGAATCGTTCAAGCTGGCACTTGGCACTCAGATTTTCCAGTACAGATACACTTCACTTTAAAAATACATTTCATTCAGAGATCAGAGAAACCATCACCAGTTCCTCCACTGCACCCCCCCCCCCCCCCACCCCACCCCCGCGGCAGGCCCAGAGGGACAGTGAGAGTCCTGAACATTGTTGTACAGTCTGCTTGATATTTCATATGAGCCTTTTTCAGTTCCATAGAATCCCTTCAGTGCAGAAGGAGGCCATTCGGCCCATCGAGTCTGCACCGGCCCTCCAATACGGCACCCCACTCAGGGCCACTCCTCCACCCTATCCCCGTAACCCCACCTAACCTTTGGACACTCAGGGGAAATCTTTTAGAATGGCCAATCCACCTAACCTGTGCATCGTTGGACTGTGGGAGGAAACCGGAGCACCCGGAGGGAACCCACTTGGACATGCGGAGGAAGTGCAAACTCTACACAGTCACCCAAGGGCGGAATCGAACCCCCCTCCCTCTGATCTCCAGTCAGCCTTTGTTCGAATGAAAAGAGCCCCAGTTTCTCTTATCTCTCCTGGTAACTAAAGCTTCTCTTCCCTGGGATCATCTCTGTGAATCTCTTCTGCACCCTCTCCATGGCCTTGACATCCTTCCTGGTGTAAGATCCCCAAAACCTGATCTAATATTCTAACTGCAGAATAACCAATGATTTGTACAGGTTTACATGACCTCTGTCCTTTTGTGGTCCACACCCAGAATTATAAAACCTTGGTTCACTTTTTCAACTTGTCCTCCCACATTTAAAAGTTTGTGTATCTGAACTCCTTTTAGGGTTTGGGAGATACTAACATAGCATGGCTGAAATAATGTGTGTTATGGGAGAAAGAAGTTTAGTCTGAGTTAGAAACTCAAGCAGGCGCTTCACTGTTCCCGTAACAGCCTCCCCGAACAGGCGCCGGAATGTGGTGACTCGGGGCTTTTCACAGTAACTTCATTTGAAGCCTACTTGTGACAATAAGCGATTTTCATTTTTTTTCATTGCAGACAGGTCGCCGTGGAAACGCTGATAAGACATTCCTTCACTGCAGACAGATCGCCGTGGAAACGCTGATAAGACATGCCTTTCCACAGAATCGACTCATTGGAAACTCAAATCGGATCGGGGAGAATTAAATTCTAATGTGTGATGTTTATAGCTACAGTAATGGAATTATCAGAAATAATCGAATTAACAGGCAGGGTAGTTTCGGGAAAATGAGGAAATTACTGAAGAAACTTAACTGCTGGGAATCAAGAATGTGTCCTTGTAAATCACAGATTAGAGAAATTCCTGCTGTCTTTTCCTCACTTGCTGTATGAACTGTATTCCGTACTGGGCCCCAAACCTCAGGCAAGATATAATGCACTTGGTAACTGTCCAGTACACATTGACCATGATGAAGTGAGGCTGGTGACCTGAGTGAATCCCTTCCCACACACGGAGAACATTAATGGTCACTCCTCAGTGTGAACAGGTCGATGAATCTCCAGCTCTGATTAAATCTATTCCACAATCCCCAGATTTCCAAGGTTTTTTCCAGCGTGACTATATATCGTTCGAAAGGTCAGACCATCGGCTAAAACGTCATCCACATTCCGAACACATGAACTGTTTCTCCCACATTGAACAGGGTCTTTGAACAAAGAACAATACAGCACAGGAACAGGCCCTTCGGCCCTCCAAGCCTGAACCGGTCATGATACCAACCTTTCCCAAAACCCTTAGATCTGCTTTGTGCCGTATCCCTCTATACCCATCCTATCCATGTGTTTGTCAAGTTGCCTTTTGAACGCTATTAATGTATCTACTTCCACAACCTCCCCTGGCAATGCGTTCCGGGCACTCACCACCCTCTGCAAAACAAAAAAGACCTGGCTCGCACATCTCTAAACTTTGCCCCACGGACCTTAAACCTATGCCCCCTGGTGACTGGCCCCTCCACACCGGGAAAGAGTGCCTGCCCATGCACTCTATCCATGCCCCTCACAATCTTGTCGACCTCTATCAGGTCGCCCCTCAACATCTGTCTTTCTAATAAAAACAGTCCGAGTCTCTTCAGCCTGTGCACATAGCTAACACCCTCCAGACTAGGCAATATCCTGATAAACCTCCTCTGCACCCTCTCCAAAGCCTCCACGTCCTTCTGGTACTGTGGCGACCAGAATTGTCGACAATATTCCAAGTGTCACCTGAACAAGGTTCGATACAACTGTAGTATGACTTGCCAGTTTTTATACTTGATGCCCCGTCCAATAAAGGCAAGCATTCCGTATGCTTTCTTGAGTACCTTGTCCATTTGTGCTGCGAACTTCCAACATCTGTGCACATGCACACACAGATCTCTCTGACTTTCTATATTCCCAGGAGTTTTGCCATTTACGGTATATTTCCCCTCATAATATAATATTCTCCTTAACCAGTAATGCTACTCCCCCACCCCTTTTACATTCCTCTCTATCTCTCCTGAAGCATCTATATCCTCCAACGTTATGGGACTGGTTTAGCACACTGGGCTAAATCGCTGGCTTTGAAAGCAGACCAAGGCAGGCCAGCAGCACGGTTCAATTCCCGTATTAGCCTCCCCGAACAGGCGCCGGAATGTGGCGACTAGGGCCTTTTCACAGTAACTTCATTGAAGTCTACTTGTGACAATAAGCGATTATTAGGGGCTGGTTCAGCACACTGGGCTAAATCGCTGGCTTTTAAAGCAGACCAAGGCAAGCCAGCAGCACGGTTCAATTCTCGTACCAGCCTCCCTGAACAGGCGCTGGAATGTGGCGACTAGGGGCTTTTCACAGTAACTTCATTAGAAGCCTACTTGTGACAATAAGCGATTTTCATTTTTCATTTCAGTTACCAATCCTGCCCTTCCTTTAAACATGTTTCTGTGATAGCCACAACATCCAAGTACTTGAGTGTTCTAAGTTCATCTGCCTTCCCGCTACACTTCTGGCATTGAAACAAATACACTTCAAACCACTGTGTTTGAGCAGACAGGGTGATGTTGTTCTCTTATTTTTGTTCTCCAATTCCCCTTCAGTTATTACACCTTATACCCCAGCGCTCTGGTTCCCACCCCCCTGCCATACTAGTTTAAATCCTCCCGAGTGACTCTGGCAAATCTCGCAAATTGGTGACCCTCCAGTTTTGATGCAACATGTCCTTCTTGTACAGGTCACACCTACCTCAGAAGAGATCCCAGTGGCTGTTCACCCTCCCCCTTCAGGATGTCCTGTGTTCGTTCAGGGACATCCTGGACCGTGGCACCAGGGAGGCAACATACCATTCGGGAGTCTCTTTCCCATCCACAGAAGCGCCCATCTGTGCCCCTTACTATAAAGTCCTCTATGACTATTGATCTCCTGCATTTTGCCCTCCCCTGCTGAGTAACAGAGCCAGTTGTGGTGCCACTGTTCAGGCTGCTGTTGATGTTTTCCCCACTGGGCTATCTCCCCAAACAGTATCCACAACGGTATACCTGTTAGAGAGGGGGACAGCCATAGAGGATTCCTGCACTGCCTGCCTGCCCTTTCTCGCAGTCACCCATCCGTCTGATCCAGTGAACAGACTGTGGACATAACTTTAACCAGTCACACAGCCTGAAAAAAATCAGCATACCATTCACAGCAGGGAGACACCATGCACGTGTCCTGTGTGGACGAGGCTTCAACTGATCATCCAACCTGGAGAGACACAAGGACACCAGCACCATGGAGAAAGTGTGGAAATGTGAGGACTGTGCAAAATGGTTCAATGTTCATCTCAGCTGGAAAATCATCAACGCAGTCACACTGGGGAGAAGCCAATCATCTGTTCTGTGAGTGGGAAGGAATTCAGTAGGTCAGCCAGCCTCATGTCACACCAGCAAATTCCCACTGAGGAGAGGCCATTCAGCTGCACTCACTGTGAAAAGAGGTTCAGGCAGTCATCTAACTTCAATGTATACCAGCATGTTCAGACTGTGGAAAGACCGTTCACTTGCTCTCGGTGTGGGAAGGGATTCATTCATTCATCCAGCTTTCTGATACACAAGCAAATACATACCGAGGAGAATCCACTTACTTGTACTCAGTGTAGGAAGAATTTCAGGCAGTCATCCACTCATTGCACTCCACCATATTCACACTGGGGAAAGACCGTTCATCTCCTCTGTATGTGGGAAGAGATGCTCTCAATCCTGCAGCCTGCTGTTTGTTACAGACACACACTCACACAGGGGAGAAGACGCTCATCTGCTCTGTGTGTGGAAAGGGATTCACTCAGTCATTTAACCTCTTGCTACGTCAACAGCTTCATGAGTGACTGAAGAGACTGGATTCTGCTGTTATTGCTGCTGTTAATCACAGACAAGATCGACAGTCTTACAATATTTGGTTTATTTCTGCTGATGTCAACAACCCCTATAACTGGCTGCAGTTTAATATTCTGGATTCGTCACTGAATTTGGGGCTGCAGAGTCTCTTTTTAAAAACATCTTTCCTCTTTATTCAAGGTCTCTCCCAGGAACACACTTGCTATAGCGTTATGAAATGTTACTTTAATCCTAAATAGTTTTTTGTGCAAAATCTATAATTCAGTTTCTGAAACATTCCACTGATCTCCAAGTGGAAAATGCTGATTAATCCTTGCTGACAATTCTTTCTGACTTACACATTCTTCACTGTGACACCAGCATTATGAAATTAAATTATCAACATGAAATAAAACCAGAAAATATTTCACAGGCTCATCAATAGAAACTTAATCAATCAACATTATTATTGATGAAGTTTGGAAGTTGCTGAGTTGAATAATTTCTGACACAGCAGCAGCAACATTTGGTAAAGGTGGAACCCACAATAAAGACGGTTTTGAGACCCACTCAGCAGAGATGAAATCTGTCATTGAAGCATAAGGCAAAGCCTACCTGATGCCCAACATAAACCCAAGAGCTAAAACAGTGCATCACTTGGGACTTGAACATTGCCAAAACCTTTCCGTAAAAGATGGAGATGCTGTGCAAATAAACACTGGAGCAGCCTACGTCAAGGAATCTGAAACAAAAGATAGTTTCATATTTCTTTTGGTTTCAGATTCCAGCATCTGCAGTAATTTGCTTTTATCAAGGAATCTGAAATGCCTTTGATGATGGATTTTTTTTTTTAAATTTAGAGCACCCAATTAATTTTATCCAATTAAGGGGCTATTTAGCACAGCCAATCTATTTGCCCTGCAGGTTTTGGGGTTGTGGGAGCGAAACGCACGCAAACACGGGGAGAATGCCAGATGGGATTTATCCTAGAATTCTCTGGGAAGCTAGGGAGGAGATTGCTGAGCCTTTGGCTTTGACCTTTAAGTCATCTTTGTCTACAGGAATAGTGCCAGAAGACTGGAGGATAGCAAATGTTGTCCCCTTGTTCAAGAAGGGGCGTAGAGACAACCCCGATAACTATAGACCAGTGAGCCTTACTTCTGTTGTGGGCAAAATCTTGGAAAGGTTTGTAAGAGATAGGATGTATAATCATCTGGAAAGGAATAATTTGATTAGAGATAGTGAACACGGTTTTGTGAAGGGTAGGTCGTGCCTCACAAACCTAATTGAGTTATTTGAGAAGGTGACCAAACAGGTGGATGAGGGTAAAGCAGTTGATGTGGTGTATATGGATTTCAATAAAGCGTTTGATAAGGTTCCCCACGGTAGGCTACTGCAGAAAATACGGAAGCATGGGATTCAGGGAGATTTAGCAGTTTGGATCAGAAATTGGCTAGCTGGAAGAAGACAAAGGGTGGTGGTTGATGGGAAGTGTTCAGACTGGAGTCCAGTTACTAGTGGTGTGCCACAAGGATCTGGTTTGGGGCCGCTGCTGTTTGCCATTTTTATAAATGACCTGGAGGAGGGCGTAGAAGGATGGGTGAGTAAATTTGCAGACGACACTAAAGTCGTTGGCGTTGTGGATAGTGCGGAAGGATGTTACAAGTTACAGAGGGACATAGATAAGCTGCAGCGCTGGGCTGAGAGGTTGCAAATGGAGTTTAATGCAGAAAAGTGTGAGGTGATTCATTTTGGAAGGAATAACAGGAAGACAGAGTACTGGGCTAATGGTAAGATTCTTGGCAGTGTGGATGAGCAGAGAGATCTAGGTGTCCATGTACATAGATCCCTGAAAGTTGCCATTCAGGTTGAGAGGGTTGTTAAGAAGGCGTACGGTGTGTTAGCTTTTATTGGCAGAGGGATTGAGTTTCGGAGCCATGAGGTCATGTTGCAGCCGTACAAAACTCTGGTGCACCCGCATTTGGAGTGTTGCATGCAATTCTGGTCGCCGCATTATAGGAAGGATGTGGAAGCATTGGAAAGGGTGCAGAGGGGATTTACCAGAATGTTGCCTGGTATGGAGGGAAGATCTTATGAAGAAAGGCTGAGGGACTTGAGGCTGTTTTCGTTAGAGAGAAGAAGGTTAAGAGGTGACTTAATTGAGGCATACAAGATGATCATAGGATTGGATAGGGAGGACAGTGAGAGCCTTTTTCCTCTGATGATGATATCTTGCACGAGGGGACATAGTTTTAAATTGAGGGGAGATAGATATAAGACAGATGTCAGAGCTAGGTTCTTTATTCAGAGAGTAGTAAGGGCGTGGAATGCCTGTCTGCAACAGTAGTGGACTCGCCAACACTAAGGGTATTCAAATGGTCATTGGGTAGACATATGGACGATAAGGGAATAGTGTAGATGGGCTTTAGAATGGTTTCACAGGTCGGCGCAACATCGAGGGCTGAAGGGCCTGTACTGTGCTGTAATGTTCTATGTTCTAATGTGCAAACTCCACACGGAGATTGACTCGGAGCCAGGATCGAACCAGGGACCGGCGCCGTGAGGCAGCGGTGCTAACCACTGCGCCACCGTGCTATCCTGATTATGGATTTGGGTGAAGTTGTCACCAACAGATGTACACATATCCCGCTGGGTTGAACAAGACTGTGAGCTGTACCCCTGTGAGAAGGACTCCTCCCAGTCTCTTTGACTGCAGCTTCCTGTCATGGTTGAGTTGGACAAGAAATCCTCATCACTTGAACTGGGAAAGGCCATTGATTGTTGAACAAGCAGAAAGGCACCTAGCAAGGATGGCATTCCAGCTGAACTGTTCAAACACACAGTCCCATCGACTGTCACACCTTCATGACCTGCTCCTCCTCTGTTGTTGGCTGTTCCTCATTTCGAGGATGACATCTCCTCAGAGTCATGTGTTTTCTCTTGTGGTCTTTTTGCGATTGGAGAAGGTGTTTCTCGACCCGCACATCTTTGGCAGAGATCCCTCTCTGTTACTCTCTGCCTCTTCATTGAGGCATTGGAACTCAAAAGTAATAATAATAATCTTTATTATTGTCATACGTAGGCTTACATTATCACTGTAATGAAGTTACTGTGAAAATCCCCCAGTCGCCACACTCTGGCGCCTGTTCGGGTGACTAATTCACCTAACAAGCAGGTCTTTTGGGGAGAATGCACAGACTCTGCACAGAAAGTGACCCAAGTGGGAATCGAACATGGGAACCTGGGACTCTGAAGCAACAGTGCTAACCACTGTGCTACCATGGTGCCCTAATGATGCAGTTTGGTGGGCATGTTGTCACTATAGTGACTGATTGGCAGCTATTCGATAGGAGCTGAGGAGCATTAAGTGGGAACAATTGTTCTTGGGAAATGCACAACAGTAATGTGGGGGTTGTTTAAGGAGCACTTGCTGCGAATGCTGGATAGTTTTGTCCCACTGAGACGAGGAAGGAATGGTAAGGTGAATGAGTCTTGGATGACAAGTGAAATGGAGTTGCTAGTCAAGAGGAAGAACAAAGCTTATGTAAGGTTGAGGAAGCAAGGATCTAGCACGGCTCTAGAGGGTTACAAGGTAGCCAGGAAGCAACTCAAAAATGGACTGAGAAGGGGGCATGAAAAAGCCCTGGTGGGAAGGATTAGGGAAAACCCCAAGGCGTTCTACACTTATGTGAGAAATAAGAGGATGATCAGAGTGAGAGTAGGACCGATCAGGGATAGTGGAGGGAACTTGTGCCTCGGGTCTGAGGAGATGGGGAGGCCCTAAATGAATATTTTGCTTCAGTATTCACGAGAGAGAGGGGCCTTCTTGCTCATAAGAGCAGTGTGAACCAGGTTAATAGACACGAACAGGTTGACATTAAGAAGGAGGATGTGCTGGAAATTTTGAAAAGCATCAAGATAGATAAGTCCCCTGTGCCAGACGGGATTTACCCAAGGTTACTACGGGAAGCGAGGGAGGAGATTGCTGCACCGTTGGCGATGATCTTTGCGTCCTCACTCTCCACTGCAGTAGTACCAGATGATTGGAGGGAGGCAAATGTTGTTACCCTGTTCAAGAAAGAGAATAGGGAAATCCCTGGGAATTACAGGCCCATCAGTCTTACGTCTGTGGTGAGCAAAGTACTGCAGTGGATTCTGAGAGATAGGGTTTATGATTGTTTAGAAAACCATAGTTTGATTAAAGATAGTCAGCATGGCTTTGTGAGGGGCAGGTCGTGCCTCACAAGCCTCATTGAATTCTTTGAGGATGTGACGAGACACGTTGATGAAGGTCGGGCAGTGGATATGGTGTATTTGGATTTCAGTGAGACAGTTTTCCCATGGTAGGCTCATTCATAAAGTTAGGGGGCATGGGGACACAGGGAAATGTGGCTGTCTGGATACAGAATTGGCTGGCCAGTAGAAGACAGGAAGGATATGAATGCTTTGGAGAGGGTACAGAGGAGATTTACCAAGATGCTGCCTGGACTGGAGGGCATTCCTTATGAAGAAAGGTTTAGTAAGCGAGGGCTTTCCTCACTGGAGCGAAGAAGGAAAAGAGGTGACTTGATAGAGGTGTACAAGATAATGGGAAGCATGGATAGAGTGGATAGTCAGAGACTTTTCCCCAGGACAGAAATGGCTGTCACATGGAGACATAATTTTAAGGTGATTGGAGGAAGGTATAGGGGAGATGTAAGAGGTAGGTTCTTTACACTGAAAGTGGTGGGTGGGTGGAATGCACTGCCAGCAGAGGTGGTGGAGTCAGAAACATTCGGGACTTTTGGCACATGGACAGCAGTAAATTGAAGGTTAGGTTGATCTGAGATTAGGATAAATGGTCGGCACAACATCGTGGGCCGAAGGGCCTGAACTGTGCTGTACTGTTCTATGTTCTAAACTCTTCCCAGTCATTACGGTCAATGCGTATTACATAAGTGGGGAGTGAACAGGAGTGGAGTAAATTCAGAGACAGGCAAGGAAGCACCCACATATTAGCCTTGACCAGAACACCAGCGTTTTCAGCATTGTTTCTCCAGAACTATTAAAGCTCTCGAAGGAAGGAAGCACAGGTTCAGGTGCTGGTGGAGATCCTGTTGCATCCTCAGTCACCAAGAGTAATTATATATAAAATCGAGGTCTTGAAATATGTGAAGGTATGATTGATAAGTTTGCAGATGGAAAATTGTTGGTGTGGTAACTAGCGAGGAGAAAGCCTTAAATTACAGGATGATACAGGTGGGCTGATCATATGGGCAGAACAGTGGCAAATGGAATTTAACCAGAAAAAGTGGCAGCTCTTGTACAGGGTCAGGACAGACATGGTGTGCCGAGTGACATCTGTGCTGGATCATTCTAGAAAACATTGAACATTCAGTATCACGAGCAAGAGGGAAGAAGATAGAGGAACTACTGATTCTGGGATTGAATCCAGCAAGAGTTTGCATCCTCTGGGGAGGAGAGAGGAAGGACCCATTGGGGAAAAAACTCCTTAAGTTCTGTATTGTTCCACAGGAGAGAAGCATTTAATCATTTTGAGAAATGGAAAATAGCAGATTACCTATTGACAATAATTTGTTTGATTATTTTTATCAATTGGTAACGAAGTTACTTTGTATTTACTGCTTGTGGTGACAATGGTGCGGCTATCACCCAACATTCACTGCGGCTGTGAATGTGCCCTATTCACTGCACAGGAGCCCAGTCCGCAGACGCTTGGTTTGGTGTAACGAGCATGCGCAGTGTCACTTTGCTCGGAGGTCTGCGAGTGCGGGAGTGGCTGTTTTGGGCGGTAAGGCAGAGGGAGGAATGGAGCCGGGAGTCGAGGTAAGGAGGGAGTGAAGGCGCCATAAACTCGCCCTGCTGGTCAGAAGGCCGGAATAAGACCTTGCAAGTCCAGTGTTTGCAGCTGCGGAGCTTTTATCGGGTGTCAGGCCCAGTTCCACGGCCGCCATCTTTGTTTAGCGGAGCTGAGGGGCCACCTTGATGACGTGTCAGAGGGGGTGCTTCAGGATCCCGGTGACTCTCACTTATTATTGGACAATCAGCGAGTCAGCCTGAGCCTGTGGCCGCATTCACCATCTGAAACTGTCACAATGCCCGAGTGATTGACGGTAGCTCCTGACCAATAGGAAGAGGAGTGGCGGTCTGGAGGACCGAGTCAGGGCGGCTGGTCCTCCAAACAATCGGAGTGAATGAGGGGCGGGACACGCTGTGATTGAAGCATGCGCAGTGTGGGTAATGGCGATGTCGAAGGGCATCTTCATTGAATTTACAGTGCTGAAGGAGGCCATTCGGCCCACCGGCCCTTAGAAAGAGAACCCCACTCAAGGCCACGCCTCCACCCTAACCCCAGAAGCTTGGACACTCAGGGCAATTGATCATGACCAATCAACCTAAACTGCACATCTTTTGACTGGGAGGAAACGGGAGCACCCGGACGAAACTCACGGAGACAAGGGGAGGACGTACAGACACCGCCCAGACAGTGACCCAAGCCGGGAATCGAACCTGGAACCCTGGAGCTGTGAAGCAACTGTGCTACTCACTGTGCTCCCATGCTGCCCTAACTTTTAATACTAAGAATCAAAGAAAAATTAACTATATTATACTGGAGAAAGAAGGTTGGAAAGATCTCAATACAAACACAAAAGTACAATTCAAATTCTTTCTTTTCTTTTACCCCAGTAATAGCCTTACAGAAACAACGGCCGTAATTCTCCATTCACATCGCTACCGTGAATGGAGTTTTGGATGAGTGCCAAATTCTCCGTTCTTCGTGAATTCCAAAATTGGTAAGAGGTGCTTAACAGTATGGAGGAAGCAAGTGATTGCAGGGGTGGGCGAAAACGTTGTGAAAAGCTGTTGTAAGCTGCAATCCTCGGAAAAGAGTTTCCGGGTCCCCATTTGTACCGAGCGGAGCTGCAGCTCCTCATGTTTGGCTCGGGTTAACGGCCGCCATCTTTATTGGATGTGCATCAGGGCACATGCGCGTTTGTCATCTTTGTCAGGGACGATGTTTCAATGAGTGGGAGGAGTTTGTTCCCCATTGTTCAGAATGGAGACAACTTGTCCATCAACCTGGATTAGTCCTTGAGTCTCAATGTCTTATTGATGATGCAAAGCGGTGGCAGAGATGGAAAGGAAAGGAAGCCAATCCTGCTCTCCGGATTTCACTGTCTTATTCGACATTCTGTCCCATGTGTCCAAAGCTCTGCGGCTCTGTTCAGCCACATGAAGACCCAGGGTAGAAATTCATAACCCTGAGTAGATGTCACCCTCAAATTAGGGGACTGCTGACGACAAGAGGGTCACTGTGCAGCGGGGGGCAAGAGCGGTCATCCTGGACCAGGAAGCAGGAGGGGAGAATGTTGTGGATTTCTATCCTGGACTGATAGTGATTAATTTTGGAAACTCCTTTTACAGGGGATTAGTCAGGGAGGATTTACACACAGCAAACTCAAACCAGTAGAAATATTTATCTTTCCTGAATTTCATTTCTGGACTGACAGTGATGGCTTTGTAAACTTCTTTCACAGGGGCTTAGAAAGGGATTCGCAGACAGGAAACTCACAACCAATCCTCACATCAAATTCTGTCAGCACCATTCGGTGCTGCAATCCTCGGAAAAGAGTTTCCGGGACCCCATTTGTACCGAGCGGAGCTGCAGCTCCTCATGTTCGGCTCGGGTTAACAGCCGCCATCTTTATTGGATGTGCACCAGGGCGCATGCGCGTTTGTCATCTTTGTCGGGAGACGTTTCAATGAGTGGGAGGATCTGGATCTGGAGATTATCGACCTTTGTGTGTAAGCATTGAGTTCCGTATCATTATCACTCACTGTATAAAATGACTACCTCCTTTCTCCCCTGTAGATCTTGTTCACAATCTTAAATCTGTGTCCCGTAATCCTTTTACAATCTACTGATGGGAACAGTTTTTAAAAATCTTTTGCTGGGTTTGCCGTTGTCGTTTCTGGTGTCGGGGTCGATGCCGGGTGTCTGTCTGCTTTCATTCCTTTTTCATGTTTTTGTAGTGGTTGAATCAGCTTGGACCAGTCCATTTAGGATCCAGAATACAATTGAAGTCTCCTCCAAGAACCAATTGATCTGTATCCAGGTCTGGGATGGATTCCAACAATTTTTTTACAAATGTTTCTGAGATCCCCTCATTAAAAAAAAGATAAAGAAGCAGAATTAAGCCATTCAGCCCATCGAGTTTTCGAGTTTGCTCTGCCATTCGATCATGGCTGATATGTTTCTCATCCCCATTCATCCTGTATTGTAGCTCTCTTGAAATGAATGCGAACATTGCATTTGCCTTTCTAACTGCCGACTTTCCTTTATGTGTTCTTGGGATGTGGGTGTCGCTGGCTGAGCCGGCATTTGCTGCCCACCCCTAATTGCCCTTGAACTGAGTGGCTTGCTCGGCCATTTCAGAGGGGGCAGTTTGGGAGGATGTGAGGCTGAAGTGAATAAATGACAAAGGGGATAATGGTGCAAGACAAAACTGGGTGACAATGAGATAACATATGGACGATAAGGGAATAGTGTAGATTGGCTTTAGAGTGGTTTCACAGGTCGGCGCAACATCGAGGGCCGAAGGGCCTGTACTGCGCTGTAATGGTCCATGTTCTAAGTAAATAAATTAATAGGACAAGAGAATAAATAAAAGACAGGTCCTGGTAAATGGCAACAGCAGAACCGTTACCAGCACCAACTGTCTAAAAATATCGGAGTGATGATTATAATCTGAAATTACTGAAATGAATGTTGTGTCTGGAAGGTCAGAAATTGCCTGATCAAGGATGCGGTTCTGTTCCTCGAGTTTCCTTTGAGCTTTATTGGAGCAGTGCAGGAGGCCGAGGACAGAGTGGGAGTGGGGCAGGGAATTAAAATATTAAATGATCAGAAGCTCAGGATTATGCTTGCTGACTGAATCGTGATGTTCCACAGTCACCAATCCAGATTTAATCTCCTCAGTGTAGAGCAGACCAAATCGTGAGCAGTGAATACACAATACTGGATAGCAAGAAGTACAAGTAATTCACTGTCACCTGGAAAGTGTGTTTGGAATCCTGGATTATGGGAAGGATGGCGATGAACTGGTGGTTGTTGCATCTGTTGTGTCTGCATGGAAATGACTTACAGTGATGTTCATAAGAACACAAGAAATGGGAACGGGTGTAGACCATACGGCTCATCGAGCCTCTGCATTTCTTGCTGGGTGTAACCTGCCCAATCAGGCATCATTCTGGTACACTTTCCTGTATCTACCCCAGTCCTTCAAGACCCATCTTATGATATGGAGACATTAGCCTCAACAATCCTGTGCACTAATTTAGTCTGGCCCAGTGACACCGAGCTGAAATCCAGTCTTTCTTTGACACATTATTCTTAATGCCACAACTGACAGGTTAAGAGTGAAAAAGTCAACTGTTTAGCAGTAAGGGGAAGAGGCAAGTTTGTAGATGCTCGACAGCGTTACAGACTCATTGGATCTGCTTCTTCTGTCCCATCTTATATTTAGCTAATGGAAAATGATTAAAATACTGCAACACACAGGCATTTGGGGGCAATTGTGAGTTTGCTGCTCAGATTAAGTAAAGTCATAAAATGGATCTAGAAGGACTGGAGAAGATGCAGGCAAATATATTTAAATTATGCCTGAACTGGCAGGTTTTACCCAGCAACAAAGGTTGGACAGGGTGTAAACCTTTTCTCTGGAAAAGGGAATGAAGGATGACCTGATCCTGTAAGATTATGAAAAGGTTTGATATGAGAGACAAGTGGAAGATGTTTCCATTGGATAAGAATGAATATGAGTTAGTCATTAATTGATCTAATGTGCAGTTCAGGAGCAGTTCAGAGGGAGATCACTCACACA
Organism: Scyliorhinus torazame; assembly: GCF_047496885.1. Taxonomy (NCBI): domain Eukaryota; kingdom Metazoa; phylum Chordata; class Chondrichthyes; order Carcharhiniformes; family Scyliorhinidae; genus Scyliorhinus; species Scyliorhinus torazame. The sequence goes on from NC_092711.1 coordinate 78,526,643, forward strand.
CTTTCTGGGCAGCACAAGTAGCTAGCACTGTGGCTTCACAGCGCCAGGGTCCCAGGTTCGATTCCCCGCTGGGTCACTGTCTGTGAGGAGTCTGCACGTTCTCCCTGTGTCTGCGTGGGTTTCCTCCAGGTGCTCCAGTTTCATCCCACAGTCCAAAGAAGTGCAGGTTAGGTGGATTGGCTGTACTAAATTGCCCTTTATGTCCAAAAAGGGTAGGAGGGGTTATTGGGCTATGGGGATAGGGTGGAAGTGAGGGCTTAAGTGGGTCGGTGCAGACTCGATGGGCCGAATGGTCTCCTTCTACACTGTATGTTCTATGTGCAAAGGGATTTCCTCAGTTTTCCCACTGGTTAACACTCCAACTTTAAAAGCTCAAACTATTTGATCCAATTTCAGCTCATTGTTATTGGCGAGGGGCAGTTTAACTGTGGTGGAGGGCCCATACTATTTAGGTGCTGTATTAATTGATTTAATGCATTTGTTCCCTTGGCCCAATGTTACTAATCGTAATCAGTTCGCAAAGCATAATTTCCTTCAAAAAATATCCATTTTAATGGCGGGTTAATAACCCAACATGCGTTGCAGCTGAGAATGTGCTCTATCCACATGACAGAAGCTCCTCGCCCATGTGCAGAGTCCGGCTGTGACTGGAGCATGCGCAGTTCGGGCTGTGATCGGCGCATACACATTTCAGATTGTCGCTGACGGTGCGAGGAGCGGGGAAGAAACAATCGAGCGACTTTCAGGATTGGAGCCGGTGGGTGGCCAGGGAGCAATAGAAGCTGCGGAGTGAGCCGGGAGGCTTCATAAACACCCCGTGGAGGCTTCAACTCCCGAGTAAAATGTTAATGGTCCTGTCTTAAACAGCACCGAACAGAGTGAGAGCTGAGCGGTGACAGGCCCGGGTTACCGGCCGCCATCTTTACAGAGGACAAGGTGCCGCAGGGCGCATGCGCTGCGAGCCTGGACCGGATGCCAACTCTCCCGGATTGACTGACTGGAGTCTCCAGCATTTTATTTTATTCATTTGTGGGAGTCAACATTTATTGCCCATTCCTAATTTTCCTGGAACCGAGCGGTTTGCTCGGCCATCTCGGAGGGCATTTAAAGAATCAACCACATTGCTGTGGTTTGGAATCGTGTCGGCCAGGCCAGGTAAGGATGGCAGATTTTCTTTTCTGTTCATTCACGGGATGTGGGTGTCGCTGGCTGGGCCAGCATTCACTGCCCAGCACTAATTGCCCTTGAACTGAGGGCATCTCAGAGAGCATTTTAAGAGTCAACAAGCTGACTGTAGATCTGGAGTCACATGTAGGCCAGACCAGGTAAGGATAGAAGATTTCCTTCACTGAAGGACATCAGTGAACTAGGTGGGTCTTTGCAACAATTGACAATGGTTTCAGGGTCTTCAGAAGACTTTAAATGAATTCAAATTTAACCTTCTGTCTTGGTGAGATTCGTGTCTGGGAAATCATTAGGACGGTAAAGAAGATTTTAATGTATTTTTCTTTTAACATTTCTCTTAAGCGGATATACAAATATTGAAAATGGGATAAAGGTTGTTTGGCTGACAGTCAATCACTGTCCTTTAAGGTAATGAGTCCTTTTGCTTCCCAATTGGCCGAGGAAGGCAGTGTGTCACAAGGATGGATGTGTTGACCGATTAATGGCTGGAGGATGGGGGCAGGTCATGTGATCAAAGCTCCAGGAATACATTTAATCAAACTTGGTGAGGAGAGAATGTTTTGAATTTCTATCCTAAACTGACAGTGAGGTTTCTGTAAATTTACAGGATACTGGAAGTGGAGGTTTAACAGATGGGAAACGCAAACCAAACGTCACATCGCGATCTGACAGAGTCACTTGGTTCATCAGAAACTGAATATCAGCAGCATCTGGGTGTGGAAGGTAAAAGGTTTGTCTGTTCTGTCTGTGAGGGAAGATTTCAGGTCTCACTGTGACTGGAAAAGCCCCGAGATTCACAAACCCTGGTTAGGCCAAACCTGGAGAACTGTGTTCAGTTCTGCGCAACAAACCTGAGGAAGGGGAGAATGGCCTCGGAGGGAGTGTAGCTCAGATTTATCTGAGTGATATCTGAACACCCACTGGGGTTAAATTACAAAACTAGATTACACAAACAAATCATACAGAGAAAAGCATTAGGTCCATTGAGTCCATGCCAGCTCTCTAATCGGCACGATAGCACAGTGGTTAGCACCATTGTTTCACAGCGCCAGAGACCCGGGTTTGTTTCCCGGCTTGGGTCACTGAATGGGCGGAGTCTGCACATTCTTCATGTGTCTGCGTGGGTTTCCTCCAGGTGCTCCGGTTTCCTCCCACAAGTCCCGAAACATGTGCTTGCGAGGTGAATTGGACGTTCTGAATTCTCGCTCAGTGTACCTGAAAAGAAGCTGGAGTGTGGCGACTAGGGGCTTTTCACAGGAACTTTATCGCAGTGTTAATGTAAGCCTACTTGTAACAGTCGATCATTTTTCCTCCGATAAGGACACCAAGGCCCTGTATAATTGCAGCAAGACATCCCTGCTCTTCGACTCAAACCCTCTTGCTATGAAGGCCAACAAACCATTTGCCTTCCTTACCGCCTGCTGTACCTGCATGCTTCCATACAAAGTAGAAGCAGGCCACTTGGCCCCTCGACCCTGCTCCTTACATACACATCAGGAGTCGGTCTCTCGAACCTGCTCCTTGCATACAGAGTAGGAGTCGCCCCTTGAGCCTGCTCCTAACACACAAACTAGGAGTTGGCCCCTTGAGCCTGCTCCATCATTCAATAATTTTAACCTCAATTCCACATTCCTGCCGACCCCGATAATATTTCACCCCTTTGCTTATCAAGAAGCTGTCCATCTCTGCCTTAAAAATATTCAAGAGCTTGACTTCCACTGCATTTTAAGGACACAAGTTCTAAGTCACAGAATCCCTACAATGCAGAAGGAGCCCAAGTCAGCACTAACCCTCTGAAAAAACACCCCACCCATCCCATCCACATATCCCACCCAACGTGCACATCGTTGGAGATGAAGGGGCAATTTAGCACCTAACCTGCAAATCTTTGAACTGTGTGAGGAAACCGGAGCACCCCGAGGATACCCACACAGACACGATGAGAACGTGCAAACTCCACAGAGTCACCCAGGGTCGGACGTGAACCTGTGTCCCAGGTGCTGTGAGGCAGCAGTGCTAACCACTGTGCCACCCCCTGTCTTCCATCCCTCAAGAGAAAAAAATCGTTATCCCCATCTGAAATGGGTGCCCCATTATTTTGCAACCTTGACCCCCTTGTTCCAGATTCTCCCAGAAGAGGAAACATCCTCTCCACATCCACCCTGTCAAGACCCCTCAGGATCTTATTTAGTTCAATCCAGGTTTTACCCAAAACTTTAAATCTGTGTCCCAACTGCTTGGACGACCAGTGAATGGAAACAAGAGTTTCTTTGTCCACCCGATGGAAACCTGGCATAATCTTGTGTACCTGAATCAAATCTCCCCTCAACCTTCTCTGCTGGAACCATTCTGGGAAATCTCCTCTGCACTTTCTCCAAGAACCTTCAGATCCTTCCCGAAGAGTGGTGACCAGAGCTTTATAAAGATTCATAGAATAGAATTAGAACCATAGAATTCCTACAGTGCAGAAGGGGGCCATTATGCCATCAGGTCGGCACTGATTCTCTGAAAGGGCACCCTGCCTAAGCCCACACCCCTACCCTGTCCCTGTAACCCCATAGCCCCACCTAACCTACACATCCCTGGACACTAAGGGGCAATTTATCAAGGCCAATCCACCTAACTTGCTCTTCTTTGGACTGTTGGAGGAAACCTGAGCACCAGGTGGAAACCCACGCAGACACGGTGAGAAAGTGCAAACTCCACACACACAGTCACCAAGGCCGGAATTGAACCCGGGTCCCTCGCGCTCTGAGGTAGCAGTGCTAACCTCCGTACCACCAGAAGCATAGCTTTTCTGTTGCGGTATCAATATTACTATTTATGAAGCTCAAGATCGAAGTTACTTTGCCAACTACTCTCTTAATATGTCTTGTCAATATATAAAATCCCTCTTCACCTCGTTCTCTCTCCTCCCAAAGAGCTCCTGTTAGACCGCATGACAGCTCTGGAGCTGCAGATGTACTCATTTTGGAGCATCCGCGATGCTGAGGATGTCGTGGATAGCACGTTTAGTGAGTTCGTACTGAGGGAGATAGAAAATGGGTGACCAAAAGACAGCAAGAGTAGGAAGACAGTGCAGGTGTCCCCCGTGGTCATTTCCCTGCAAAACAGATATACCGCTTTGGATACTGTTGAGGGGGATGGCTCACCAGGGGAAGGCATCAGCAGCCAGGTTCATGGCACCGTGGCTGGCTCTGCTGTGCAGCGGGGCAGGAAGAAAAATGGCAGGGCTATAGTGATAGGGGACTCAATCGTAAGGGGAACAGGCGGTTCTGCGGACGCAATCGAGACGCCAGGATGCTATGTTGCCTCCCTGGTGCAAGGGTCAAGGATGTCTCGGAGCGGCTGCAGGACATTCTTGGGGGGGGGGGGGGGGGTGGAGAGGTGGAGAGGTGAACAGCAAGTTGTCATGGTGCACATAGGCACCAACGATATAGGCGATATAGGTAAGAAATGGGACGGGGTCCTACAAGCTGAATTAAGGGAGTTAGGAGTTAAACTAAAAAGTAGGACCTCAAAGGTAGTAATCTCAGGATTGCTACCAGTCCCACAAGATAGTCAGAGTAGGAATGTCAGGATAGATAGGATAAATGCGTGGCTCGAGAGATGGTGCACGAGGGAGGAATTCAAATTCCTGGGGTATTGGTACCGGTTCTGGGGGGGGGTGGGACCGGTACAAACCGGACGGTCCGCTCCTGGACAGGACTGGAACTGATGTCCTAGGGGGACACCATTGCTAGAGCTGTTGGGGAGGGTTTAAACTAATGCGGCAGGGGGATGGGAACCGATGCAGGAAATCGGAAGGTAGTAAAACAGGGACAGAAACAAAATACAGTAAGGGGGAAAGTGTAAGGCAGAGAAGCCATAGTCAAAAATCAAAAAGGGCGACAGAAGGTACAGTGACTGAGGGGAGCTCAGTGAATAGGCCCAGTAATACTAAAAGGAATAAAACAGGAAGTAAAAACGTAAATGGTAAGCGACGCGGCAGGTTGTTACATGAAGATATGGGTTCAACGACAAGGAAAATTAGGAGAAAAGTTAAGAGGAAATATAACTTGGGAGAGGTTACTGATCGAGGTGTTAAGATTCAAAACAGGTATTAAAGGCAACATAAGTGTACTTTACCTGAATGCTCGTAGTATTCGGAAGAAGGTAAATAGCACAAATCATCGTGAATGACTATGATTTAGTGGCCATTACTGAAACATGGTTAAAGGATGGTCTTGACTGGGAGTTAAATATCTGAGGGTATCAAACTATTCGGAAGGACAGAGTGGATGGTAAAGGAGGTGGTGTAGCTCTGTTATTTAAGGATGACATCCGGGCAATAGTAAGGGATGATATCGGTGCTATGGAGGATAAGGTTAAATCCGTTTGGGTGTAAATCAGGAATAGTAAGGCGAAAAAGTCATTGATAGGAGTAGTCTTTCGGCCACCAAATAGTAACATTATGGTGGGGCAGGCAATAAACAAAGAAATAACTGATGCATGTAGACATGGTACAGCAGTTATCTTGGGAGATTTTAATCTACATGTCGATTGGTTTAACCAGGTTGGTCAAGGCAGCCTTGAGGAGGAGTTTATAGAATGTATCCGCGATAGTTTCCTAGAACAGTATGTAATGGAACCTGCGAGGGAACAAGCGATCCTAGATCTGGTCCTGTGTAATGAGACAAGATTGATTCAGGATCTCATAGTTAGGGATCCTCTCGGAAGGAGCGATCACAATATGGTGGAATTTAAAATACAGATGGAGGGTGAGAAGGTAAAATCAAACACTAGTGTTTTGTGCTTAAACAAAGGAGATTACAATGGGATGAGAGCTAAGGTAGACTGGGAGCAAAGACTTTATGGTGAAACAGTTGAGGAATAGTGGAGAACCTTCCAAGCAATTTTTCACAATGCCCAGCAAAGGTATATACCAACAAAAAGCAAGGATGGTAGAAAGAGGGAACATTGACCGTTGAGTTCTAAGGAAATAAGGGAGAGTATGAAATTGAAGGAAAAAGCATACAAAGCGGCAAAGATTAGTGGAAGTCTAGAGGACTGGGAAATCTTTACAGGGCAACAGAAAGCTACTAAAAAAGCTAGAAAGAAGAGTAAGATAGATTATGAGAGTAAACTTGCTCAGAATATAAAAACAGATAGTAAAAGTTTCTACAAATATATAAATCAAAAAAGAGTGGCTAAGATAAATACTGGTCCTTTAGAGGATGAGAAGGGAGATTTAATAATGGGAGATGAGGAAAAGGCTGAGGAACTGAACAGGTTTTTTTAGGTCGGTCTTCACAGTGGAAGACACAAATAACATGCCAGTGACTGATAGAAATGAAGTTATGACAGGTGAGGACCATGAGATGATTGTTATCACTCAGGAGGTAGTGATGGGCAAGCTAATGGGGCTAAAGGTAGACTAGTCTCCTGGCCCTGATGGGATGCATTCCAGAGTGCTAAAAGAGACAGCTAGGGAAATTGCAAATGCACTAGTGATAAGTTACCAAAATTCACTAGACTCTGAGATGGACCCGGCACATTGGAAATTAGCAAACGTGACACCACTGTTTAAAAAAGGAGGTAGGCAGAAAGCGGGTAATTATAGGCCAGTGAGCTTAACTTCGGTAGCAGAGAAGATGCTGGAATCTACCATCAAGGAAGAAATAACAAGGCATCTGGATGGAAATTGTCCCATTGGGCAGGCGCAGCATGGGTTCATAAAGGGCAGGCCGTGCCTAACTAATTTAGTGGAATCTTTTGAGGACATTACCAGTGCGGTAGATAACGGGGAGCCAATGGATGTGGTATATCTGGATTTCCAGAAAGTCTTTGACAAGGTGCCACACAAAAGGTTGCTGCATAAGATAAAGATGCATGGCATTAAGGGTAAAGTAGGAGCATGGATAGAGGATTGGTTAATTAATAGAAAGCAAAGAGTGGGGATTAATGGGTGTTTCTCTGGTTGGCAATCTGTAGCTAGTGGTGCCCCTCTGGGATCAGTGTTGGGCCCACAATTGTTCACAATTTACATAGATGATTTGGACTTGGGGACGAAGGGCAATGTGTCCAAGTTTGCAGATGACACTAAGATGAGTGGTAAAGCAAAAAGTGCAGAGGATACTGGAAGTCTCCAGAGGGATTTGGATAGGTTAAGTGAATGGGCTAGGATCTGGCAGATAGAATACAATGTTGACCAATGTAAGGTTATCCATTTTTGTAGGAATATTCAGCAAAAAGGATTATTATTTAAATGATAAAATATTAAAACATGCTGCTGTGCAGCGAGACCTGGGTGTGCTAGTGCATGAGTCGCAAAAAGTTGGTTTACAGGTGCAACAGGTGATTAAGAAGGCAAATGGAATTTTGTCCATCATTGTGAGAGGGATGGAGTTTAAGACTAGGGAGGTTATGTTGCAATTGTATAAGGTGTTAGTGAGGCCACACCTGAAGTATTGTGTTCAGTTTTGGTCTCCTTATCTGAGAAAGGACGTACTGGCACTGGAGGGTGTGCAGCGGAGATTCACTAGGTTAATCCCAGAGCTGAAGGGGTTGGATTACGAGGAGAGGTTGAGTAGATTGGGACTGTACTCATTGGAATTTAGAAGGATGAGGAGGGATCTTATAGAAACATATAAAATTATGAAGGGAATAGATAGGATAGATGTGGGCAGGTTGTTTCCACTGGCGGGTGAAAGCAGAACTAGGGGGCATAGCCTCAAAATAAGTGGAAGCAGATTTAGGACTGAGTTTAGGAGGAACTTCTTCACCCAAAGGGTTGTGAATCTATGGAATTCCTTGCCCAGTGAAGCAGTAGAGGCTCCTTCATTAAATGTTTTTAAGATAAAGATAGATAATTTTTTGAAGAATAAAGGGATTAAGGGTTTAGTACAGGGCTAAATCGCTGGCTTTGAAAGCAGACCAAGGCAGGCCAGCAGCACGGTTCAATTCCCGTACCAGCCTCCCCGAGCAGGCGCTGGAATGTGGCGACGAGGGGCTTTTCACAGTAACTTCATTTGAAGCCTACTTGTGACAATAAGCGATTTTCTATTTCTTATGGTGTTCGGGATGGAAAGTGGAGCTGAGTCCACAAAAGATCAGCCATGATCTCATTGAATGGTGGAGCAGGCTCGAGGGGCCAGATGGCCTATTCCTGCTCCTAGTTCTTATGTTCTTTTAACAATCCAGCCGTTTTCATGGTCACTTTTTCCTACTGCCAGCACCACAAATGACCAGATTCATTCGGCTCAATTTCACAACCTGCCTTTGTGTTTTTGTGGATTCTCTCTCAATCCCTATTTTCTGTTTTAAATCAGTTTCACAGGGTGTTCGAAGGGGAGGCTTAAAAGTTTGGAAACTCAAACCAAGCATCACATCAGGATCTGACAGAATCCTCAATTTATCATATCCTGAATATCAGCGGATTTTGAACATGGAAGGAAAAAGCATCGTTCACAGTGGGGAGAAACCGTACACGTGTTGTGTGTGTGGACGAGGATTCACTCAGTCATCAGGCCTCACAAGCCACAAATGCAGTCACACTGAGGAGAAACCGTGGAAATGTGCGGACTGTGGGAAAGGATTCACTTACCCATCCCAGCTGGAAACTCATCGACGCAGTCACACTGGGGATAGACCATTCACCTGCTCCAAGTGTGGGAAGGGATTCACTCAGCCATCCACTCTGTATAGACACCAGCGAGTTCACACTGATGAGAAAACGTTTCAATGTCCAGTCTGCGGGAAGTGCTATAAAAGATCTGGGGATCTGATGTGCCATCAACGTGTTCACACTGACGAGAGACCGTTCAGGTGCTCTCACTGCGGGACTGGGTTCAGACTATCATCTCACCTAACTGTACATCAGCGAGTTCACACTGGGGAGAGGCCATTCGTCTGCACCAAGTGTGGGAAGAGATTCACTCAGCCATCCGCTCTGCAGATCCACCAGCGAGTTCACACTGATGAGAGACCATTTCAATGTCCAGACTGCGGGAAGTGCTATAAAAGTTCTGGCGAACTGATGCACCATCAAAGTGTTCACACTGACGAGAGACCGTTCAGGTGCTCTCACTGCGGGACTGGGTTCAGGCGATCATCTCACTTCATTGCACATCAGCGAGTTCACACTGGGGAGAGGCCATTCATCTGCTCCAAGTGTGGGAAGGGATTCGCTCAGTCATCCACCCTGCAGAACCACTATCGAATTCATACAGGGGAGAGACCATTCGCCTGCTCCGAGTGTGGGAAGAGATTCACTCAGTCATCGGCCCTGCTGACACACCAACGAGGCCATAAGTAACTACAGTGATTGGATTTTGCTGTTGCTCACATTCAGGACTGAACCATGTTCATTTGGGTCTCTTTCTGCTGATAACAAACTCCAGCCCATTTACAGTGGCTAATATTCTGGCTAAAAGTCAAATAAATGAGATTTGTGTTAAATGTGCAGTGTGTTGAAACTTTTTAATATCTCTGTCACAAGTTAGTTCCTTTTGAAGTACTCTCGCTCTCCCCTGTCTCTTCCATCCTCATCACCAACAAGAAGTGTGAGGAGCTTGTGGGGCTTCTTTGTGACTGAGATTCAGTAAATCTGATCAGTCGCCTCTGCTGCTTCCCTCCCTTCCACGAGCCCACCGGACCAAACTGTCTCTAAATGTCATCCTTTCCCGAGCCCTGAACCTACATCTTTCTCTAGTTTCTCGCTCATCTCCCCTCATGCCCTCTCAGAGCTCATCTTGTCCATGAGGTCCAGCTCCTGCTCCATCGAATCTATTCCCACTGAGCTACTGATCAGCCAACTACCCTGTGTCCATGGATATTGTCAACATTTCTCTCTCTTCAGGTACTGTCCCTCTGTCCTTCAAATCTGCCATCATCACCCCCTCAATAAAACAAACCCTTGACCCTGCCATCCTTACAAATTACTGCTCCATCTTCAACCTCCCTCTCCTCTCCAAACTCTTTGAACTTGTTGTCACCTCCCAAATCCTTGCCCATCTTTCCCAGAATTCCCATGTTTGACTCCCTTCAAGCAGGTCGCTGCCCTGTCACAGTGAAATACAAGAGACAAACAGAATCTTACCCGGAAAGAAAGACAGACAATCCCGGAGCTTGGATGCAAGGGCGGCAAGGTAGCACAGTGGGTAGCACTGTTGATTCACAGCACCAGGGACCCGGGTTCGATTCCCTGCTTGGGTCACTGTCTGTGCGGAGTCTGTAAGTTCTCCCCGTGTCTGCATGGGTTTCCTCCGGGTGCTCCGGTTTCCTCCCACACTCCAAAGATGTGCAGGTTAGGTGGATTGACTATGCTAAATTGCCCTTCATGTCCAAAAGGTTAGGTGGGGTTACAGGATTACTGGGATATGGTGGAGGGGTGGGCTTAAGTAGGATGCTCTTTCCCAGGGCTGGTACAGACTTGATGGGCCGAATGGCCTTCTGCACTGTAAATTCTCTGATTCTAAGAGGTGAGATTGTCCTTTCTGAGCTCCAGCCAGGTGATGTTAAACACTCAGGCGGGAAAGACAAAAATCTACAACGTGTTTAAAACAGCTGATTTATTTCACCAATATCTAGACTGTTAAACTCCAGTCCCTTAGAGGTTATTATCATCAGAAACAAACTCCAACTATCCGAGTAAAAACTTCCAAGTTCTGGTCAAGAGAGAGGCCATTTGGCCCACTGTATGTATGCTGGCTGGGAGCTATTCCACTTAATCCCATTTTGCAGATCTCAGTCGATTGCCCTATATGTCCCAGTCCTTCAATTGGATATCCAAGACATTTATTTTAAAGTGATCAGGATTTCTGCTTCTATGACCCTATCAGACAGCGAGTTACAGACTCCCACCGCTGAAGTGATGACCTCCTAGAAGCCATAGCTTTGCCAAAAGAAGTATACATTCTAAAGTGTAAGGTCCATATTCAAGACAACGCTATAGAAGCACAAGGAAACTCCCTTGCAGACCGAGTAGCAAAGGAAGCTGCCTCCCAGTGGGATTTTTCAGCAGAACCAAGACACATCTGAAAATTGGGAGTGACCAATTTATTACAAGATCTACGTGAAATGCAACATGACTACACGAGAAGAGAAATGGTCATGATTAGACTCAGGCATCCAGTTGTATGATGATGATGTTTGGAGACAAGTTCAGACTGATAAACCAGTTGCACCACAGGCACTGATGCCATTTCTGGCCCAACAGATCCATTCATGGGGACATTTAGCCCTAGGACAGATGATGGCTCAATTGTTGGTGTGGCAAAGATTCAAAAAACATGCACAATTGGTATCAAACCGCTGTGTAACCTGTCAAAAGAACTTACGACCTATAACATCAATACCTCAGCTAAAAGCTCCTGCCCCTGCAGGACCATTCCAGAACATACAGGTCGACTACATCACCCTTCCTACATGTCAAAGATACACTGACATCCTTGTAATAGTGGATACGTTCTCTCGATGGGTCGAGGCTGCTCCAGACAGGAGGGCTACAGCCACCCATACAGCCAAAGTTCTGTGCAAAGACTATATTCCCAGATGGGGAGTACCAGCTAGCATTGACTCAGACAACGGAACCCACTTTACAGGTGCTGTTTGCCAGGAGGTGTGCAGGTTACTGAACATCGATTGGAACCGACACTGCCCTTATCATCCAGAAACATCAGGACAAGTGGAACGCATGAACCGGACTTTCAAAGAACGGCTGTCCAGATACAACCAAGAAGGCAGGAATTGGATTCAAGCCTTGCCACTAGTTTTGTGCAAACAGAACCACAGGCCTAAGCCCATTTGAGGTCATCACTGGCAGACCCATGTCCCTGCCGGGAACTATTGACTTAAGAAAGGCAGACTGCCATCTGATGAGTTGATGCTTTACTTAGTTATTGTCAAAACTTAACAAATGCTGTCAGGTGTTGGCGGCGTGGGGCGAGCCTCCTGAGGGGGGCCGCAACTTGGTGCCCGGCGAATCCGTTTACAGCAAACAAATTCAGCGCGAACCGTTAGGAGCCAAGTGGGAAAGCCCCTACCAGACATTACTCTCAACCCAGTCAGCCGTGAAACTCCAAGGAAATAAATCATGGCTTCACGCGTCACATGTGAAGCGCATGTACCAAAATCAGAATCTGTAAAATTGTTTGCCATAATAATGATTTTCAGTTACATGTTTGGCCCAGCAGGCCTTACCCAGGAGTTCAATGTTAACACGTTCCTTTACATGTCCTATACCTATGCCAGAGACTTTAATGTCTCTAAGTACTGGGTATGTTCTTCTATCCCTACCAATTCCCAAGCAGGTATCCCACTGCAGCCTGTTCCTCTTACTTTATCCCAAATGGCAGAAGGGTACATTTTCCAAAATCCCGACTCTCCCCTTCCCCAATGTGGAGACACCAGAACCAAAGAAACGATAAACGATGAGGTTCAGAGATGGCGATCTACAGGCCGCCCATTAAACACTTTCAGGCGATGGTATCAACATGTCTATGATCGGAAACAGAAACCACCCCAAGTAACCTTCCCAACTGGGACCATATGTTTAATCGGCTAGAATCATAGAGCTTGGAATGCGGGACACAGTAAATGGGAATATTATTTGGATGTGAGTGCCAGTACACAGTGCACTCATGACACAAGAAAGGTCTATGGACATGAAAGGAATCCCATCGACTTTAAAGGGCTATCTAATCACACCGATGGGACAAATTGTACAGAACGTTGGTCCCCACAGGTGGTTGCCCAATATTCTACCTATCATGGCACCTATTACATCTGCGGTAATACTGCATAACCTTGGCTCCCAATGAGCTGGAGAGGAGCGTGCTATTTATGATTCATTGTCCCCTTCATCTGCCATTCCCTTTCCCTAGCCGATGCTATAACGCAGACTCAAAACATGGAGCTCTCATCCCACAGTTTGAGAAATATCAACCTACCACTATCATCATGAGATCTAAATGCGAGATCACAGGGGCTGAGAAATTATTTTCTGCTCTCATCCCTGCCTATGGCGTCATTGTATTGACCAGAGAATACATTAAATTGGCCGCAGCCTTAGAGAAAATAGCCAATGACACTGCCCGAGCCTTAAGCAGCATTTCAGCCGAGATGCTAGCCATTCGAACTGTGGCTTTACAGAATCGGGTGGCACTTGACTATTTGCTATCCGAAAAAGGTGGAACCTGTGCCCTGATTGGTGCAATGGTGCATCTACACCCCAGTAATTCAGAAGAAATCAAAAGCTTGTCAGCACATATTCAAGAGGAAGTTGGGAAACTTTACCAACCCTCTGACACCTCTCTTTGGGGATGGCTCTCTGGATGGGTGGGTGGCACAGGAATTTCCATCATTCAGGGATTTCTCTTATTGTTCATTTTTGGACTTGTCATTTACATAGTGGGTCTTGCTGATCAGATGCATTGGCCAATGTATGGCTACCCATAATACCCCAACAATCAAAGTGGTTCATAGTGGTCCAACTGCACCACCAGCCCAAGACATTGAACAAGGCTCCTGACATTGAACAAGGCTCCTACTATTGAACTTTTATTACAGCATTATTACCCAATTATTACTGCAATCATATAATCAATTTCCATTATTACTGAATTGTTATTGCACTGTATAATTACTTTTTTGAATAAAATACTTTTGGAATGCTTGCAAAGCTTTGCCCGCTCCAGTGTTGAAGGCTGTTCTCAAACAAGTGAACCATTCACGACAATGTGAGTGAGTTCCTCCCCGTGCTTACTTCTATCCTGTCGCATTTCTTCCTTAATTTCTATGCGTTATTTTGATTCATCTTATTAATCTTTAGAAGAATCAAAAGGGAGGGGACTGAGAGAAATTGGCTTTTCTAGTTACCTACTGATGATAAAGGTAAAAGGGTGAAGTGAGAACTCATTAAGCATATTAAGCATTATTTGAGTGCAACAGTAGCTGGAACCCCATTAAGGATTAATACAGATCATACACTTTAATTTTCTTTCATTAAACCTAGATTTTAACATTTGCAAATTGCTTGAGACAAGCAAGGTCAGTGATGCCAACTAGCTAAAAGACCCCATTGTATGCTGCTGCTTTTCCAGCACAGCAGTCCCGTTTCCATGGTAATGGACAGTCTGAGGTCATAATGCCCTGAAGGCTGTGTTTTTTCAATAAATGTTGAGATGCAGTTGTCGATAACTTGGAAAATTGGCAAGCGATGGAATGGGAAAATTACACCAACATATTCACATACCTACATCTCTTAAATTGATGGACAGACACTTTGGTCGAATTGATTAATTATAAATTAGTTAAAGCCAATCAGCAGTAAAAAGAAGGCCAGACTTTGAGGTAACAATTCTCTTAAGAATCACTTACCGGAATGGAAAAGTGCTTCTATTGCTCTGTTCTGTTTCTCCTCTTGCTCACTCCACCTATATTTCTGAAACCTTTGCTGCTTGCTGTGCTTAGATTATCATAGAATTTACAGTGCAGAAGGAGGCCATTCGGCCCATCGAGTCTGCACCGGCTCTTGGAAAGAGCACCGTACCTAAGGTCAACACCTCCGCCCTATTCCCATAACCCAGTAACCTCACCCAACACTAAGGGCAATTTTGGACACTAAGGGCAATGCGGCATGGCCAATGCACCTAACCTGCACATCTTTGGACTGTGGGAGGAAACCGGAGCACCCGGAGGAAACCCACGTACACACGGGGAGGATGTGCAGACTCCGCACAGACAGTGACCCAAGCCGGGAATCGAACCTGGGACCCTGGAGCTGTGAAGCAATTGTGCTATCCACAATGCTACCGTGCTAATCGCAATTGCCCAGTTATTTTTTCTGGTGTATTATGATTTGAATGAAAACTCAACTTCTATATTCATGAAAGACAATTAATCTGACTAGCTTGCTGCAGGGCTAGTTCTTTCTAAATTTTGTATCAAAAACAGGTTTTCCAGTGGCACAGCTGACAAATGAAGTTCAACTGGATTTTGCCAAAAAGCACAGACTTGACCTCTGTTATTCGGGAACTGAGAAGGGATAACGCATGTCTAGGGTTCCAAATAGGCACAGAGATCCATTATCCCCCTTCCACTCCCAATCCTCTGCTAATTACTTTAAATCTAAACCCCTTGGTTATTGATCTGTTAATGAAATATATCCTTCTTATCCATTCTATCCGGGCCCCTCATAATGTTAAACACCTCAGTTAATCTCTCCTCAGCGTTCTCTGTTCCACAGAAAACCACCTCAGCCTCTCCAATCTTTCCTCACTGGTAAAATTCTCCATTTGTGTCAACATCCTCGTCAATCTCCTCTGCATCCTCTCTGGTATGAACACATCCTTCCTGTAATGTGGTGACCAGAACAGTACTCAGTAATGCAGCTGTGGTTTAACTAGTGTTTTGCATAGCTCCAGTATAACCTCCCTGATCTTATATAAAAACAGAAAATGCTGGAAATACTCAGCAGCTCTGGCAGCATCTGTGGAGAGAGGGGTTTCAGGCCTTTACTCCAATGGACATTGCTGGGAATATTCCCTGCTCTAGTACTCTGTGTCCTTGTGAATAACAAATTATCCTCTCTGCCTTTACAATCACTGTATCTACCTCTCCTGTCACCTTCGGGGATCTGTGACATGCACTCTTATGCCTCTCTGTCCCTCTACACCTCACTATCATACCATTCATATTCTTTCCCTTTGTCGTGTTTTTCCTCCCCAAATGTATTTATTACCCCGCGCTTCTCTGGATTGACCTCAGTTTACTACTTTTCTGGCCCGCTGATCAGTCTAATGATGTCTTCCTGCAGTCATTACAGCCTTGGTTCAAACATGCACAAAAGCGCTGAATGCCAGAGGTGAGGTGAGAGTGTCTGCCCTTGACATCAAGGCAGCACTTGACCGACTATGGCATCAAGGAGCCCCAGCTCATCTGGAGTCAATGGGAATCAGGGGGAACACTCTCCGCTGGTTGGAGTCGTACCTGGTATAAAGGAAGATGGTAGTGGTGGTTGGAGGCCAACCATTTCAGCTCCAGGACATCACTGCAGGAGCTCCTCAGGGCAGTGTCCTCGGCCCAACCATCTTTAGCTGCTTCATTAATGATCTGCCTTCATCATAAGGTCAGAAGTGGGGATGTTTGCGGATGACTGCACAATGTTCAGCACCATTCGTGACTCCTCAAATAATGAAGCAGCCCTTGTCCAAATGCAACAAGACCTGGACAATATCCAGGCTTGGGCTGATAAGTGGCAAGTTACATTCGTGCCACACAAGTGTCAGGCAATGGCCACCTCCTCCAAGAGAGGGTCTAACCATCTCCCCTTGACATTCAATGACATTACCATCACTGAATCCCCCACAATGAACATCCTGCGGGGTGCCATTGATCAAAAACTGAACTGGACGAGCCATATTCGCATTGCGGCTACCAGGGCAGGTCAAAGACCAGGAATTCTATAAAGGGTAACTCATGTCCTGACCCCCCCCCCCCCTCCCAAAGCCTGTCCACCATCTGCAAGGCACAAGTCAGGAGTGTAATAGAATACTCTCCACTTGCCTGGATGAGTTCAGCTCCAACAACACTCAAGAAGTTCAACAGCATCCAGGACAAAGCAGCCCGCTTGATTGCTCCTCCACAAACATTCAAACCATCCATCACCGACGAACAGTGACAGCCGTGTGTACCATCACCAATGTTCCTTAGTCAGCACCTTCCAAACCCATGACCATTACGATCTGGAAAGCCAAGAGCAGCAGATCACTGGGAATCCTGCCACCTGGAGGCTCCCCTCCAAGTCATTCACTACCCTGACTGGGAAATATATCACCGTTCCTTCGCTGTCGCTAGGAGAAAATCCTGGAATTCTCTCCCTAACAGCACAGTGGGTGTACCTACACCTGTAGGACTGCAGCGGTTCAAGAAGGAAACTCCCCACCACGTTCTGAAGGGCATCGAGGGATGCACAATAAATGCTGACCTAACCAGTGAAGCCCACATCCCATAAATGAATAACAAAAGTCTGCAGCTTTCTTGCTCACTGTCAAAAAGAGGACTGCAAATGACTTAATCATGTCCCCATGTTAAAGTCTAAAGCATTGATATAGAACTCAAGAAGCACGGAATCATGTCCTGCGAAATCTAGAATCCCACTGGAAATACTCCACCAATCACAAACAGACCCCTCGACCACTGCCCTTCTTGCTGCTCCAGCTGATTCACTTCCTGCACTTGTGATTGTTCTGGACATGAGAAGTATCCTGGTTTTCCCACGTGGAGCAGGACTGGAATCCCCGGCCAGGTCTTTAGTTATTTGATTAGTTGACTTAAACAAAATAAATTTAAGATTAAAATAAATAAAGATTCATCAGCTTCTCACTAATCAGTTTCTTCCATTGAGCTGAAGTCACCTTACTTCTATCAGGAATTCACTGAAATGTTTTTGTGAATTGTTTTTTAAAATTAATTTAGAGTACCCAATTCTTTTTTTTCCCAATTAAGGGACAATATAGTGTGGCCAATTCACCTACCCTGCACATCTTTGGTTGTGGGGGTAAAACACAGTCAGACACGGGGAGAATGTGCAAACTCCACACGGACAGTGACCCGGGGCCAGGATCGAAACCAGGTCCTCAGCGCCTTCAGGCAGCAGTGCTAACCAGTGTGCCACCATGCCACCCTTTTTTGTTGATTGTTAATATCTAAACCTCTGAAATTATTAATTGACTGAAAAATTCAAATATCTTCACTCTGACAATCGCAACTTCATCTTTATCCCCTAGGTTTGATGAATGGACCACGTACTGTAATTCTATGAACGATGATGAGATTGATTTTAGCTTTGTGATAATTAATGAATCATCTCACTTTATAATTGATGAATGCAGTGACCAGGATGTGCTCGCCACAGGACTGGGATGCCCTGTCATTGCCTTTATTTATTCCATTATTAACTGACTGAAGCAACAATAAACTTCAGGTTAAAATAAATAAAGATTCATCAGCCACTCACCAATCAGCTCGTTCCATTTGCCTGAAGTCACGTAATTTTTATCAGGAATTAACTGAAATGATTTTCTTCATTTTTGTTATATAAACAGTTTGGATTTTAACTTCCTGAAGAATTCAGACTTTTTCACTGTTACAATCACTTGTCATTCAGCTTCAACTTTATCCCCAAGATTTGATCAATTGAACACTGACTGCAATTATATAAATGATCAAATTGACTTCAGGTTTATGCTAATTAATGAATCATGACTTATAGTTCATTAATACAGTGACCACAATGCTTCGCCCTCCTCTCGCTGTACTCTTCGCGTTTTATAAAGTTCTAGCATAATCTCCTTGCTCTTATATTCCAGGCCTCGTCCAAGAAAGGATTCTTGGCTGCCTGATCGATCTATCCAGCTACCTGTGGATAGGCACTCCAATGCCTCCCTGTTGCTCACCAATTCTAAGTCTCATCCTATTTATAGTTCATTCACTTGTCTTGTTTTCACTCTGAAATTCATTATATCTCACCGTTTGTAGCACAGTGGTTAACACTGTTACTTCACAGCGCCAGGGTCGATTCCCAGCTTCGGTCACTGGGTTGTAATGCAGAACAAGGCCAGCAGCGGGGGTTCAATTCCCGTACCAGCTTACCCCAACAGGTGACGATTTGGGGCTTTTCACAGTAACCTCATACTTGTGGCAATAAAACATTATTATGTCTGTGTGGAGTCTGCACGTTCTCTCCGTGTCTGCCTGGATTTCCTCTGCGTGCTCCAGTTTCCTCCCTCAAGTCCTGAAAGATTTGCTTGTTTGGTGAATCGGACATTCTGAATTCTCCCTGTGTACCTGAAAAGGCGCTGGTGTTTAAAAAAGATTGAATTCCATTTGCAATTGTTCTCCCCATCTGACCAGTCCACTGATATCTTCCTGCAGTCCATGGCTTTCTCCCGCAATGTCAACCATACGCAGAATTGTTGTATCATCTGCAAATTTCATAATCATTCATATGTACCAGAGAACTGTGGAACCCCACTGGGAACAGGCATCCAGACATCATTCAGTCCTGGATGTGATTCACAGCAGCAATAACAGCAGAATCCATCCCCTGCTGTCGCCTGTGAACTTGCTGATGTCTCAGCAGGTTGTTTGACTGAGCGAATCCCCTCCCACACACACAGCAGGTGTACGGCCTCGCCCCACTGTGAACCATGTGTCAGCAGATTCCATTTACTTTTAAATCCTTTCTCGCAATCAGAGAATTGAAAGACCTCTGATCAGTGTGAGTAAGTTGGTGTGTTGTAAGGTGGGATGACTGAGTGAATATCTTGTTACACACGGGGCAAGTGTATAGTCTCTCCCCAGTGTGAACCCGCTGGTGTATCAGAAGGTCGGATGAATCAATGAATTCCTGCCCACACACAGGGCAGATGAATGGTCTCCCCCAGTGTGAATTCGATGGTGCCCCAGAAGGTGAGGTGATCGGGTGAATTCCTTCCCGAACTTGGAGCAGGTGAATGGCCTGTCCCCAGTTTGAGTGCGCTGGTGTTTCAGAAGATCCTTTTTGCTTTTCAATGTTTTCTCACAATCAGAACAATTAATTGGTCTCTGATCAGTGTGAACAAATTGGTGAGTCAGAAGGTGGGAGGGACAAGTGAATCTCTTCCCACACTTGGAGCAGGTGAATGGCCTCTCCCTAGTGTGAGTGCCTTGATGTATCAGCAAATCCTTTCTGCTTTTCTAGTTCTTCTCACATTTAAAAGGTCTCTGATCAGTATGAACAAGTTGGTGTGTCAGGAGGTGCGATGGCTGAGTGAATCCCTTCCCACACGCAGAGCAGATGAACGGCCTCTCCACATTGGCTGAAACTCTGCATCATGTCTCAAACGCCAGGAGAAAAATGGACCTTTCTGTTTGTGGCTTTAAACAGATGAAACCCTGTGGGTGTGGAGCAAACATTTCAACATTTGTTGTTGAAATATGGCAGCAGGATGAAACAATCCACCAACAATTCAGGGGTTGATTTAAAGGAATAACTAGGCAGACAGGGAATGTCACCCTGAGGTCAAGGAGTCTCTGGTTTCAGTTGGTGGGTTAGGACAGGTTAGGGAGAAGGTTAATACTGTCATCATTCAGAACAACACAGACTTTCAAGCAACAACTGAGGAACTTTACTGTCCAATTTAATATTCACATAATATATTTGTAGATCAGAGACAGAACAACAGGAATTTGCAATCAGTTTGGAGATAACTCTGATATTTCCCATTCTTAAACATTTTGTCTTGACAGATACCAAATAGGATGAAGCCAAATCTTGAAAAGGCAAAGTCTCTAGTTTAAATCATCACCGTGCTGTCAGTGGAAAGGGTTAACTTCTCTGCTCTCAAAGGTGTTGGAGCAAACGTGCTCAAATGCGCACAACTGTGTTGACTTTACGTAACTTTATTTTCAGATATGAAATGAATCAAACACCATTTTAAACTTTGTATTCTCAATTCATTTGTCAACTTTTTCAGCTTTGCCCAAATTGTTTTTTCCCCTCTTTCTTCAGGCACTTTTCCAAGTGACTCAAATAAAACAAAAGAAAAATAAAAGTAAAACGATCAGCTTTCACAGGTAACCAAAGCTTCAACGTTCTTAGACCAAAAAGACTTAAAGAGGTGGAGCTTCCAAAAGATTGTGAAATCCAATGCACAACATTAAGGCTGAAGATTAACTTCAGTGAATCCAACTTTTCTCTGCCTTTTACAATTGTACAAGTAAATTGCAATTCATACTTAAAGATTTACTTTCACTCAGTAATTAGTACTTCACTTTTCTCAGCACAGACTCTTTAGATTAAACACCAATTGTTCACTTTGGGCGGCACGGTAGCACAGTGGGCAGGTTGCACTGTTGCTTCACAGCGCCAGGGTCTCAGGTTTGATTCCCGGCTTGGGTGACTGAATGTGCAGAGTCAGTACGTTCTATTCATGTCTGCGTGGGTTTCGTCCCACTAGTCCCGAAAGAGGTGCTGTTGGGTAATTTGGACATTCTCAATTCTCCCTCTGTGTACCAGAACAGGCGCTGGAATGTGGCGATAAGAGGCTTTCACAGTAACTTCATTGCAGTGTTAATATAAGCCTACTTGTGACAATGCAGATTATTATTATTATCAGCTGGTGTGTGGAGAAGATCATGTTCCTGTAGATCTGTCAGCACAGAAACCGCACTGTGCTTTTGTATCCACTCAGTCTGCAAGTAGATGAATCTTTTAAACATGACCCGAGTGAAGGTCTTCCCGGTGCTGCTAAGGAGTGAGACATTCCTGTAGTTGCTGCAACCTCCTCTGTCCCTGCTGTTTTTATCAGTTGTGATGATTTTAGCAACATGCACATGGAATGGTTCTGACCTCCCAACAGAGGAGGAGGTCGTGAAGGTGTGACAGTCGATGGGACTTTGTGTTTGAGCAGTTCAGCTGGAATTCCATCCTTGCCAGGCACCTTTCTGCTTGTTGAGCAATCAATGGCCTTGTCCAACTGAACCATGACAGGAAGCTGCAGGAGAGTCAGACAGTGACTGGGAGATGTCCGTCTGACGGAGCACAGCTGACAGTCATGTTCAACCCAGCGGGACATCTGTTTACATCTGTCAGGATGTCACCATCTGGGATTTCAGGGGAACGCCTTTGGTGATGGTCAGACCCAGAGCCCTCTTCTTCCCATCACACACAGCACATAGATTTCTGTTATCACAGGCCGTTTGGAGTTATTGACGGTGGCTGATCCAGTGTTTATTTGCACAATCTCTCCGTGTTTTACACAACTGTCTTGACTACTTTCAAGTGATGCCGTGTTCTCGGTGTTGGGTTTATGTTGTACATCAGGTCGGCTTTGCTTTTTGCTTCAATGACAGATGTCATCTCTGCTGAGTGGCTCTCAAACCAGTCTGTGTTGTGGGTTCCACCTTTCCCATAGAATCCCGTCGGATCTTTCCAGTGCAGACGGAGGCCATTTGGCCCATCGAGTCTGCAATGACCCTGTGAAAGAGCACTCAACCTCGGCCCACTCCCCCGCTCTGTCCCCCTAACCCTGGCTGCTGCTGCTGTGTCAGAAATCATTGAACTCAGTGACTTCCAAGTTTCATCAATATCAATATTGATTGATGAAGTTTTTATTGATGTGCCTGTGAAATATTTCACAGTTTAGTTTAATGCTCCTTGATAATGTAATTTCACAATGGGCATGTTGCTGTGAGGAATGTGTGAGTAACAATTGTCAGCAAGGATTAATCAGCACTTTCTAATTGGAGATGTTAATCAGTGGAACCTTTCAAACTCTGAATTGTAGATTTTGGATCAAACATCAATTTAGGATTGAAGTAAAAGTTCAGAATTGTCTTGTTCTTGTTCAGAGTTCCTGAATGAAGCTTCACCTTCCGCGGGACTCCTGACACCTGGAGCTTCTCAACTCCACTTCCCGCCCGCCCCGCCCCCACCGATGCCCGCGCCCCTCCCCCTCCCCTCCTCCGCGCCCCCCCCCCCTCCCCTCCTCCGCGCCCCCGTCCCCGTCCCCGCCCCTTTCTTGTTTGAAAAGCAACGGCAGCCGCGCGAGGGAGTGCGCGCGCCACCGGCCAGCATCAGCTCAACAGCGAGGCCAAGCTTTCCTCAAACTCTCCCACAATCCCCCGCTCAGCCTCCTCGAGACAGCATGGCCCGGGCCCGGGCCAAGGGCAAGGAGGCAGGTGGAGACTGGAAGAAATTCCTCTGGGATTCCGAAATAAAAAAGCACTTTTTAGGCAGGACCGGCAGTCGTTGGCTCAAGATATTCTGGTTCTTCTTGATCTTCTATGGCTGCCTCGCTGGGATCTTCATTGGAACCATTCAAGCGCTGCTGCTCACGATTAGTCTATTTGAACCCAAACACCAAGACAGAGTTGCACCCCCAGGACTATCACAAACGCTGTATTTGTTCAAAACAGAAAGTTCCTTTAGTATGTCAGACCCAAACTCCTACGAAAGTTTTGCGAAAAGTTTGAACACGTTCTTGGATCTTTACAATGACTCCAGTCAGGGTGGCAACACTCCTTTTGAGAACTGTGAAGAGATTCCTCCAGCCTACATTCATGCAGGCCCACTGGATGATTCAGGACAGAAGAGAGCGTGCAGATTTTACCGGGCGTGGTTTAAGACTTGCTCTGGATTAAATGATCCTAATTACGGTTATGCTGAAAACCCCGCATTGTTCCGAAGCTCAACAGGATTCTTAACTTTTATCCCGGGCTGTGGTGTTGGGTGCTCTGGTGCACAGATGAGCCAACACAGTTGTATGTGGTACAACTCTATTTTATTTTAACTCTTATAATACAGTTCGTTCTGGATACTCTGCACGTGCTGTCTCCCTGAGTGTGTTTGGTAACAGATGTGTCCTGGTTCTCCTCTGCAGCTAATACTGACCACCGGGGGTCATGTCTGTGCTTTTATATCTTTCTGTCATTGGTTGTGGTGTTGTGTGTTCTGATTTGTCTGTTGGTGTGTCTATCATGATGTGTGTGTTTGAATATCATGACATCCCCCTTTTTACAAAGATATGTGCCTACGTGGTTATAAATATAATTGTGTCGTGAGTGCATCTAAGAGTGTGTGTGTGTGTTGTGTACAGCGTGTGTATATGACGTAACTGTTTACATGGGGCGATGTCGGGTACGTCACACTAACAAGGTTGTACCATAACAAAACTTGGATGCGAGAGAAAAAAAAACTTGAACATTGGTCTGGTCAGACGATATCTGGAACAATAAACAACAACAGGTTATAATACAGAAGTGTTTGACTTTTTGAACGTATGAACAGCGTTATAAGTCCAGTCTAATGGGTGACCGCCTCAAGAATGGGCTGGTCCTCAAGCCGGTTCAGCTGTGGAGATTTGGGGGTCACACTGGTTCATCTTGGACTGTTGGAGGTGATGCTGTTGCCGAAGTCTCTACTTTACCATTTGTTGTACTTCGTGCAGTGCTTGGTTTTTTCATTCGTGCAAATATAACATTCAACATCTTTGTAAGTGGTGCCTTGGCTGTGGTTTGGTTCTGGTGGCGATGGAAGGGGCATGATCCGTGGCATCTCCACGAAGTCATCCTTGGGAACCAGTGGAGGATCCGGCGTGTGCGTACGGTTCAGTTGCGAGTGTGGAAGGCGGCGCAAAGCTCGCTGATTGCGCCTACGCACCAATCCATCCGCCCTGCATGCCAGGAACAAGGTGGAGTCTTTTTCTTTTTATGTTTGTGGTGGACGGCATCTTGTAGCCGATGGGTCGTTGCCATCGAAGTAGCACCATCACTAATATCATGCAAGGCGATGACTGCCAGATGTGGAAGTTGGCCGAGACCGTGCACGCTGGTTCCGGCCACCTGCTGTGCCGGAAGGGCGACTCCGCAGAGAAACGTCGAAGCATGTCGCCTTGGAGAGAGAATTGTTGCTCGCATCAACGTCTGGCGATGGCGCGAATTGGTGTGTCCATCTTGGACCGCCGGTGCTGGTTGCCACTGCCGACCCAGTGGGACTGCCACGCGATCCATTCCCTGTCGCCGTGGCATCCGCCGTCACCCTGAGCGTGCCATCACCGAGGCCGTGACACCGCCCGTCCGGAGCAAGGTCTGGCGTGCGCAAATCAGAGTCGGCGCTTGGCTGCTCCCCATCTGGAGTCCGGTCTGCCTTCCGTCGATGCCCCCCGTCCGGAGTCCCAACAGGTTCACTGGAGGCAGCCGAGATTCCCTGAAGCTGCACTTCTGGAGTCGGAACATGCAGGAATGCACCAACCAGTGGAGAGGGTCGAGCCATCGAGGGTGGAAGCGGTGCGCTGCCACCGCAGTCGTCAGTGGTCCCACCGTGATCGTCGAGTGCCTCGGTACGCACTAGGCGAGGTCTGTCACCTTGCACCTTTTGCATGGGAAGTGGGATGCTGTCGTCACTCGTCTCACATCCCGTGGATAGATCCTCATTAGCAGCTTGCTGTTCACTTGGGTTGGGTAAATTGTCAGAGTTTTCATCTGGTGGTGCACACCATGTCGGTGGACTGTCATTGTCTTGCCGTTGTCCTTCATTTGGGCTTTTCTTCTTTGGAATTTTAAATCTTCCCCCAGACATTGCAGAACCTTGTTTATTACCCCCAAATTCTCCCATATGTATGGTCTCGAATATAGGATCCAATGTTTCTATCGACATTGTACTATTTTCCAAAGAACATTCCGTTTCACTTTTCTTCTCAGGTACCTCATATGTATCTTTGTCTAATGTACATGCCTTCATGGTCTCTGGGTCTGATTTTGCTGGGACTGGCATGGTCACAGTCTCTCTTTTACTGTTCTCAATTGCCCACATTATACTCCCCATACATAACTGCTTAATCACTGGGGTTAGTGTGGTACAATGGATAATCGGGTCGACCTTATCTGCATCTTCACCATTAGTGGAAAGCACACTTGGTTCACTTGAAACTGCTGTGGGTTTTAAATTCGTTATCTGGCTACTCGATGTCGGTGTCCTCAGGATTCTTGCTCCAATGTTCTGCTCATTTATCAGTGGAGTGTGTATAGGTTCAATGCAATTAATGTTCCCCTCAAGGTTTGAAGAGTCATTACTGACTAACTGCTGGTCTCCGAAGTTGGGATTTTGCGGCGTTGTGTTGAAGGGAGACATTTGTCCCTGCTGTAGATATGATTCGGGTTGTGTTATTTCCATTACCTGAGGATCAATGTCTTGTCCATTTTTTCGATCCGTACTAAAACACTGGCAATTCTCAGTCTGCTCCTTGCAAGTTAAACATTCAATTAATTTCGTTAGCAAATCCTCAGCATCCTTCTGTGGCCGTGCAGCATTATTAATCTCTGTTCGGCTATAATGATCCTGAAGGTCAGCGCATAAACCTTTTTTCTTCGGGCTTGGACGAGGCGATTCCTTTGGCTTGTCTTCAGTTGGGCTTGAACAGTCTTCAGCGCTGTGCCCTTCATTGTAGCATGAGAGACCGTCATGGTCATGCTGCTGTGTAGTGGAGCATAGTAGACTTGCATCGTCTGCCGCTGGTTGGTCAGGAGAGGTTGCTAGACCCTCATGGTCTTGTTCCTGCAAGGACTGCACATTGGAGTCTTGCGTTGCTTCTATCGTGGAGGCTGTCCACGAGCTCTCTGTGGAGCTTGTGACACTGGAGTCACTTCTTGTTCGTGCAAGGACTGCGCTCTGGAGTCTTGCGTTGCTTCTATCGTGGAGGCTGTCCACGAGCTCTCTGTGGAGGCTTGTGACACTGGAGTCACTTCTTGTTCGTGCAAGGACTGCGCTCTGGAGTCTTGCGTTGCTTCTATCGTGGAGGCTGTCCACGAGCTCTCTGTGGAGGCTTGTGACACTGGAGTCACTTCTTGTTCGTGCAAGGACTGCGCTCTGGAGTCTTGCGTTGCTTCTATCGTGGAGGCTGTCCACGAGCTCTCTGTGGAGGCTTGTGACACTGGAGTCACTTCTTGTCCTCAAATCCTCAAATCCTCAAATCCGAAAAATGAATCCGCATCTGCGTCGGATTCAATGTGGGGGCCGCCAATGTGCAACACGAAAGGTTCGTCCGAGTCATAGTCGTATAGGACCACGGAGCTATCATTGGGCTCGCGAGGTCCGGAAACACTGTAAAGATCGTCATCGAAGTATTCGAGGTCGGAATCATCGGCTTGTGCGTAGGTAACTGCTTGTCGGAGGGTTCTTCGGAGGTCAAATTCATCTCCTGGGTCAATTTGCGGCACTGTGCTGTCATTCCAGGTGAGGGAAGGTTGTTTTACAGCTTTAACAGATTTTTGTTTTTTTGATTTGGGACGTTTCCCTTTTAAATTGGATTTGGGACGTTTCCCCTTTAAATTGGTGCAGTCTGGGGCCTCTGACATCCTGACGCTCGGTATGTAGCACGTAGGAAGCGACTGCGCATGCTCAAATCGCTGTTCCTTTACCGATGGCCGTTTTCTTGACTGCGCATGCGCAGCATCTCGCGCATGCGCAAACGATACTTCCGGTTCAGCGCACTGCTCGCGCAACTGTGCTAGCGTTATACCTTTAGCAAGATGGCTGCCAACCTTGACCCAGCCCTCTCTCAGGCCCGGGATTTCGGCCTCTGGGAATTCGGGCTCCGGGATCCCAGCCACGAGGTGAGTACTGCAGCTTTTCTTACCTTTATTTGCCGATTGGATTGTGTTTTCTTCACAGTACTTGGAGAATTTGTCCAGGACTGCCTGGTAATCGTACCTTTGCTGCCTCCTGAAGAACCTGAACCTTGTGAATATTTCTCTTGCCCTTGCACCGGCGATGGTGAGGAGAAATTCAATTTTTTCGCTATCATCCAGGTCTTGGAGTTCAGCTGCCACCAGGAACAATTCGAACCATTGCCGGAATCGCCGCCAGTTTTCGCGGAGGTCGCCGTAGCACTGGAGCGGCTGCGGAACCGGGAGCTCTATCATTTTGCCTGGGCACTGCTGGTTGTCTGTGTACACTGAGGTATGCCGGCAGGTATCGATCCACTCCTGTACCATGTGGTGTTGGGTGCTCTGGTGCACAGATGAGCCAACACAGTTGTATGTGGTACAACTCTATTTTATTTTAACTCTTATAATACAGTTCGTTCTGGATACTCTGCACGTGCTGTCTCCCTGAGTGTGTTTGGTAACAGATGTGTCTTGGTTCTCCTCTGCAGCTAATCCTGACCACCGGGGGTCATGTCTGTGCTTTTATATCTTTCTGTCATTGGTTGTGGTGTTGTGTGTTCTGATTTGTCTGTTGGTGTGTCTATCATGATGTGTGTGTTTGAATATCATGACACGGGCCTCCAAAGAATTCCACCGAACTTGCAGAAGATTTGCAAATCAATTATAATCCGTTTATTATTCCCATTCATTGTGCAGCAAAGAAAGAAGACTGAGATAAAGTTGGACCTGTGAAATAGTTTTCATAGAATTTACAGTGCAGAAGGAGGCCATTCGGCCCATCGAGTCTGCACCAGCTCTTGGAAAGAGCACCCTACCCAAGGTTCACACCTCCACCCTATCCCCATAACCCAGTAAGCCCACCCAACACTAAGGGCAATTTTGGACACGAAGGGCAATTTATCATGGCCAATCCACCTAACCTGCACATCTTTGGACTGGGAGGATTCAGCGGCTTTCCTTTGCAGTACTACCCATACATAGCAAGCGTCTGCAGGAAAAATACCTTCGGTTCTTTGTTGCTATTCAGTTTATGAACGTCAAACAGAACACGGAAGTGCGCATTGAGTGTAAAGTGTATGGTGATAACTACATAATACAATTTTCCCCATTATTTCAAATTAGTCTTGAACAAACTGTCGTATATATAGGACCTACACTTAATCTATATGCTTTACACTAGCTTTCTGCATTTACCTCGGTATGTAACATTAAAAACAATAGTAGGACATATTTATTCCACTGTAAATGATAATACTTGAGCTATGGGAGTGCCCATTACTGTAAACTATAATTCCACTAATGTGTAGCAGTGTTTGTGTTCTTGGGTATTGCTGCCTTGTGCCTCATGTGAGTTTGAGTGTACATTCACAGGTCCTTCAAATTATGTTGCAGTTTTTAAGCACACTTTGCTTTCCAAGTTGTAAATACTCTGAAAATTGCCATGGTATTTGATTTTGTTTCTGTTATGCCCATGTGTATGAATATACTGCACTCTGAAGTTTGTGTCGGGGAGGGAGGAAAAGTTGCTTTTTTTTTGGCAACGTTAAGTGTATGGTGATGGGTTTTATAATGCTTCCTTTTAGATCTGTTTAGTCTTCAATCCATGTTGAGATCTGCGTCTGGCTATCAAGCTATTGTGATTAGTTATTAAAGTTGTTTGCTGGAACCATCACATGGTGGTGTCCAGGAATGTTTTAAACCATTTTCATGGAAGATTTTATATTTATGCAGTTGTAAAATTTTTTGCAAAGTGTAATTATAAAAGAGACCAAAGTCATTGGTAAAATCAGAATCTTTATTTTAAACCAATGCAGTAGGATGGTGTTCATGGTGTGCAATGTAACATCTGTAAACTTGTTGGGAGATCAATACTCCACCCCATTTAAAACATCAACAAATAAAACTCATGAACCTAAAAGAAAGAGTTATTGACTCAAGGAGAATATCACAGATGGTGCTTTTAAAATGGGACGTTGTAACTCTGAAAATCAGTGACATCTGAAAGTATTTAACTGTAGCCAATTATAGCATTTGTTAACATCAGCAGATATTGTCAGACCATCAATCCTGGATTTGATTAACAGCAGCACAAAGAGCAAAATCCAATCCCTGCAGGCACTTGACAACTTGCTGATGTCTCAGCTCATATCATGACTGAGTGAATCCCTTCCCACAGAGTCGATGTTGATCTCGGCCCTTTGTGAACCTTCTCCTTAGTGTGACTTCATTGGTGTCTTAACAGGCTGGATGACTGAGTGAAGGTAGCAAAGTTAAGGAGAAACTATTTCTCCCAAAGGGCTGACTCTGTGGACTTCATTGCCCCAGAGTGCGGTGAATTCTGGGACAGTGAGTAAATTTCAAGAGGAGTTAGACAGATTTTTAATTGTACGAAGTCTTACAACACCAGGTTAAAGTCCAACAGGTTTGGTTCGATGTCACTAGCTTTCGGAGCGCTGCTCCTTCCTCAGGTGAATGAAGAGACCTCTTCATTCACCTGAGGAAGGAGCAGCGCTCCGAAAGCTAGTGACATCGAAACAAACCTGTTGGACTTTAACCTGGTGTTGTAAGACTTCGTACTGTGCTCACCCCAGTCCAACGCCGGCATCTCCACATCATGATTTTTAATTGGTAATGGGTTGAAGGGTTATGGCGAATGGGAAGGATGGTGGACTTACGGCCAGGATAAGGTCAGATATGATTGAATGGCGGAGCAGATTCAATTGGCCAAATGGCCTAATTCTGCTCCTATATCTTATGAACTTATCGACACAACCACACCTCACTTCCCTTGGAACAACATGAAGTATCTACTGCTTTCCTTCCTTTCAACTC
Source organism: Scyliorhinus torazame (assembly GCF_047496885.1). Lineage (NCBI taxonomy): Eukaryota > Metazoa > Chordata > Chondrichthyes > Carcharhiniformes > Scyliorhinidae > Scyliorhinus > Scyliorhinus torazame. The sequence continues at coordinate 78,556,850 of NC_092711.1, forward strand.
ACATTTCAATTCGACTGCTTTGCATTATTCTCAACTCCAGAGAGAACAGACTCATCCCACAGAACCTCTCCTCCAAGGACAACTGCCTGATCTCAGGAATCAATCCAGTGAAACGTAGCTCCTCACTGGCAGTGAGCGAATAGAGAGAAGAAAGAGCAGAAAAGGGAAAAGTGACAGGGACACAGATAGGCAGAATATAAGAGTGAAGGAGACTGAGCCAAATATAGAAACAAAGAGAGACAGAATGGGGTAGACATTAAAAGCAGCAGATACATTTCACCATTCCATATGATTGCTAACTTAGATTAACAGACAGAAAGAAGGAAAAAATACTTAGATTTAAACAGTGCCAGCAGAGAGACAGGAAAAAGAGAGGAGCTGGTGTAGCCACGTAAAATGGCTAACCGGAAAGGCTGCTGGGAAAAGCAGGTAACAAGACAGAAACGGACAGCTGCAGACAGAATAGCATATTCGGCTCTGGGGAAGTTGGCCCAGATCGATACTCAGGGCTATTAACAGCCCATCCACCCAGACATCTGCAGTGTAATCAGCTATCCCCAGGAACAATTGCAACATATTAGCAATTGAATACCGGGCCAGACCTGTCGGCGCCTGCAGTGGCCCAAACAAAGGCAGGTCAACGACCACCCACCGATCGGGGAATCGCCTCGCAATTGGACGTATCGACCCCAGTGATTGGGAACAGGTCCAATCACTTGGGACTCAGGGTCAAGGGCCGCCCCGGGAGGCGGGAAGCCCCTGGGCCCTATAAGGTGAGGGGCCAAGTTCAGATCTCTCTCTCTCTCCCTTCTACGCCTGCTCGAGACCTTCGCAAGAACAGCAACCGGCAACTGTAAGTTTGAATCCAGCGATCGCTATCCGGTAAAGACTCCTAGCCATCGACCTGGAGCAGCCTTTTGAATCCCGCAGGCCAGATCCGATTGGATAAGCCATTCGTTTCCCTGACTTGGTGGGCTCTTCCTAAAGTTAAGTATTGGCCAGTAGTGATAGGTTTATTATATAGATAGTAGTATTATTGTGTAAACATTACTTGTTGTATATAATAAATGACCGTTGATTTCAATCGTACTAAGCGGTGTGCTGACTTATTAATCATAACTTGAAATTGAACCACGTGGTGGTATCAGAAAGATACCTGGCGACTCGTGAGCAAAGGTGACGTAATCAGAGCTAATAAACTAAGGCTAAAAAGAGCAACACTGGGGAAGAAAGAACAAATGATCTTATGATGGGATTGATAAATGGAGTGATTAAATGACAAAGAGGATGATGGTACAGGGCAATATTGTAATAATGAGAGAAGTAAAAAAACTAATAGACCAAGAAAAGAAACAAAAGAAAGGTCCGATTTAAAATTATAAGAGACGAACCACTATCAACATCTAATATCTGAAAGATTGAATGATGGTCACGATCGGAAATTGTTGAAATGAATGTGCCTGATCAACAGATGAGTTCTCTGACCTACCATTCAGCTTCATTGGAACAGTGCAGGACATCCAGGGTACAGAGGTCAGACTAGGAGTGGAGCAGAGAATTCAAATGAATGCTCAGAATCACATTCATGGACTGAATGGTGATGTTCCACAAAGCAGTCACAAAATCTGAATTTAGTTTCAGAATAATGCAAAGCAGTCGAATTGAAAAGTGAGTTGAAAGGAAGGGATCTAGAAAACAGTAGACACTTCATGTTGTTCCAAGGGAAGTGAGGTCTGGTTGTGTCGATAAGTTCATAAGATATAGGAGCAGAATTAGGCCATTTGGCCAATCGAATCTGCTCCGCCATTCAATCATGTCTGATCTTATCCTGGCCGTAATTCCACTGTCCTAAACTGTGTGGAGATCACATAGTGAGCAGCAAGTGAACATAACTAAATTGCAAGAAGCACAAGTATGTCCCGCGTCATCTGGAAAGTGTATTTTGGGATTTGAAATCCCTCTCTGGGCTGGAAACTCATGTGTAAATCTCACTGTAAAAAGATTGTTCACCAGTTGAAAGTGGAAAAGAGTTCACTCGGTCATGTCATTTACTGACTTGGCCACACAGTCACACTGGAGAGAGACCATTCAGATACATAATGTGTATGAGAGGGATTTACTCAGTTTCCCTACTCATTAACACTCCAGCTTCAAAGGTTCGAAAGGCTCTGATCCACAATTGCTGAATTCTTAATGGCAAGACAGAGTTTAAATATTCGGTGTATGGGGAAAATTCACTTGTTCACCCCACCTGCTGAGGCGCCAGTGAGTACATATCGAACTATTGGGGTTCATTCTGCAGTTAATTACACTGAGGACAGGACTATGCTTCCTGAGAAATTGGTTGATGCATCAATTAGTTCAATAATTTTACATGTTAACCCTATAACTGCGATCATAATCAGACATGAAATACAATTTTCGTCAAACAATATCACCTTTCAATGGCCGGGGTGGTACCCAGCATTCCTGGCGAAAGAGAATATGTCCTATCATCACAATAGCAGATGTGTGCACATGCGCAGCGGATGTTGGTAAATAGAGCATGCGCCGTGCGTGTTCAGCCTGATCATGCGCAGTTTGGGTGCTGGAGCTGCAGGGACGCGGCGGAGTGGATGCACAGGCTTCAGAAACACCCAGTGGAGGAGGCCTCAAACCCAGAACATGAAGCTCCCCGTCCCCAATTTGCACCGACCCCGGTGGTAATTGCAGAACCTCTGTAACTGGGGAGATGGGGGTAATTCCAGTGGATCAGAGACCCAGGCCAATGGTCTGGGGACAGGGGCTCAAATCCCACCCTGGAGTTGGGGAAGTTTAAATTAAATTAATAAAGGGGGAGGAATCTGGAACATAAATCCACTTTCAGTAGGAATGACCATTACAGCTATCATCAATTGTAAACTGATGGAAACCTGCTGTCCTTCCCTAGTCTGGCCTACAGGAGATTCAGACTCTCAACAGCCCTCTGACAAGGGTAATAAGGGGTCAGAAACAAATCCAATGAAACCCACATCCCATAAAATAACAAAGGAAAAATTGATGGACTTGGGTTAATGACAGTCATGTTCCTCGGAGGGCAGGACATGTGCAGGGTCATCACTGTCCCTGAGCAGTGGCACAGTGGTTAGCACCGCAGTCTCACAGCACTGGGAACACGGGTTTGATTCCGACTTTGGGTGACTGCGGGGAGTTTGCACATTCTCCCCTTGTCTGTGTGTCAGGCTTGCCTCCTGGTGCTCTGGTTTAGTCCCACAGTCCAAAGGTGTGCAGGTTCGGTGGATTGGCATCCCTCAGTTGCCCCTTCATGTCTAAAGGTCCGGTGGTGTTATGGGAATAGCGTGAGGGAGTGGGTCCTGTCGGGTGTTCTTTCGGAGGGTCAATACAGACTCTGGGCTGAATGGCCTCCTGCACTGTAGGGATTCTATGAAATATATATGTAAATGTTCTGAATTGCTATCCTGGACTGACAGCAATGGATTTTGGAACTCCTTTTATAGGGTGTAACACCGCAAACTCAAACCAAAAAAAATATTTGTCTCTGTTGAATTTTTAACCTTCGACATTGTGTTCACAGGATGTTGGAAAAGCAGGAGATGAAGGCAGGAAACTCAAACCAAACATCACATCAGGATCTGACGCGATTGCCTAAATTATTGTAATCTGAATATCATTTAATCTTGAACATGGAAGGAGAAAACAATGGAGAGAAACCGTCCACGTGTTCTGTGTGTGGACGAGGATTCAGCCGATCATCTGGCCTCTTGAGACATAAATGCAAACATGCTGGGGAGAAACCATGGAAATGTGGGGACTGTGGGAAGAGGTTCAGATACCCGTCTGAGCTGAAAACTCATCAACACAATCACAGTGGAGAGACACCGTTCACCTGCTCCGACTGTGGGAAGGGATTCACCACCTCATCCATCTTGCTGACACACCAGCGAGTTCACACTGGGGAGAGACCATTCACCTGCACCAAGTGTGGGAAGGGGTTCATCTGTTCATCCCACCTATTGAAACACCAATGGGTTCACACTGGGGAGAGACCGTTTAGCTGCCAGGAGTGTGGGAAAGGATTCACTACCTCATCCATCCTGCTGACACACCAACGGGTTCACACTGGAGAGAAACCATTCACATGCTCCGAGTGTGGGAAGGGATTCCCTACCTCATCTATCCTGCTGAAACACCAGCGAGTTCACACAGGGGAGAGGCCATTCACCTGTTCGGATTGTGGAAAGGGGTTCACTGATTCATCCGACCTGCTGAAACACCAGCGAATTCATAACGGGGAGAGGCCATTCATCTGCTCTGTGTGTGGGAAGGGATTTACTCAGTCAAAGACCCTGCAAAAACACCAGCGAGGTCACACCGGGGAGAGAACGTTCACCTGCTCTGAGTGTGGGCAAGGATTCACTCAGTCATTCATCTTGTTGAAACACCAGCGTGTTCACACTGGGGAGAGGCCATTCATCTGCTCCAGTTGTGGGAAGGGATTTACTGATTCTTCCACCCTGCTGAGACATCAGCGAGTTCACACTGGGGAAAGGCCATTCACTTGCTCCAAGTGTGGGAAAAGATTCACTCAGTCATCCAACCTGCAGAAACACCAGCGAGTTCACACTGGGGAGAGGCCATTCACTTGCTCCAAATGTGGGATGGGATTCACTCCGTCATCTCACCTGCTGAAACACCAGCGGGTTCACCAGTGACTGCAGTGATTGGATTTTGATGTTAATCACATCCAGGACCAAATCTTTTTATTGGCATCTGTTTCTGCTGAGGTTAATAGACCCCAGCACAGTTGTAGGACATGTTATCGATAAAAGTTAAAAAAAACAACTTTGTGTTGAGCAGTTTGGTGAATGTTTTTACTGTCCCTAACACAAATTAATTCCTTTTGAATGCTCTCCCCCTCCCCAGTCTCCTCCATCTTCATCACTAACAACAAGTGTGAGGGGCTCTTGGAGCTTCTTTGTAACTAAAATTGTGACAATCCGATCTGCTGCCTCTGCTGCTTCCCTCCCTCCCACTAGCCCACCGGGACAAACTGACTCTTAATTTCCCCCTTGCCTGAGTCCTGAACACCCATCTTCCTCCATCCAGCCCCCACACACACAGCAGTGAGTTCATACTGCAGAGAGAGGGTTTAAATGCTGAGACTGTGACAGGAGCTGTAAAACCCACATTCACTGATGGTTCACCAGTGCAGTCACTCTGGTTCCACTCTATTCATCTGCTCTCAGTGCAGGAAGAGGTTCAGCCGATTGTCCATCCTGCAGCAGCACCAGTGAGTTCACACCGGGGAGAGGTCATTCAGTCCAAAGATGTGTGGGTGAGGTGGATTGGACATGCTAAATTGCCTTAGTGTCCAAAAAGGTTAAGTGGGGTTACTGGGTTAAGTGGGGTTAGTGGGTTACGGGGATAGGATGGAGGTGTGGGTTTGGGTCGGGTGCTCTTTCCAAGGGCCGGTGCAGACTCAATTGGCCGAATGGCCTCCTTAGCACTGTAAATTCTATGATTCTATGACCTGCTCCATGTGTGGGGAGGGATTCACTGAGTCATTCAACCTGTTAACACACCAGTGGGTTCATACCGTCGGAAGCTATTTTAAATGTGTTTTAAAATTTCTCTGGAGCTGATGTCCTATCAGCATGTTCACACTGACCATTCAGGATCTCACTGTGGGTTCAGGTGATCATGTGGACTCAGTGTCCGCCAGCACAAGTTAATGAAAAGGATCCAAAGTGACACACAGCCTTAAACGAATACAGAAATTACAAAGTTATCTCACATACAATTTATAACAAGTGTGCATAAAATCAGTGCATAAAGGTGTCAGTGTGTAAATGTTGAGAGAGCAAAATATATTATAAAATACAGCATGACATATGCAAATAAAACATATTTGTAAGTAATATGAGTTAAACTGACGAAAGAACTATGAAAACTGATTGGAGAACTTAAATTCTTTAAGTTCACAAACCAAAGGTGGTTACATAGTGTGACAGAAAGTGACTGCTTCTTTCCAGAAACTGCAAGTTAAAGGTTAAACAAATTTAAGACACAAGGCTGAAGGTTTGAAATCTCACAGTTTTCTTCACTCAAACTGATGTATAACTGTTAATTTTCAATGGCAGGAGAGTTAACGGTTCCAGACCTTTGCTCATCCAACCTTTATGGGATTCACAGCAGTTGCCCTGTAATTAAACCATTAAAGTGTAACTTTGTCCTGGCCTCGGGCCATGGGATGTATTTCACTTGTCCAGTTTGGCAGGAAGAATCGAAAAAACAACATTCTTGTGATCTTATGAGACAAAATCCCATCTTCACACTGAGGATACCCTCCATTGTCCCGTGTGACACTATCACTGTGCTAAATGGGGTAGATTCAGAACACATCTCGATAAAAACAGGGTATCCAAGAGGTGCTGTGGCCATCAGCAGCCTAATATTCAATTACAATCAAACCTCATAGAACATAGAACATTACAGCGCAGTACAGGCCCTTTGGCCCTCGATATTGCGCTGACCTGTGAAATCACTCTAAAGCCCATCTACACTATTCCCTTATCGTCCATATGTCGATCCAATGACCACTTGAATGCCCTTAGTGTTGGAGAGTCCACTACTGTTGCAGGCAGGGCATTCCACACCCTTACTACTCTCTGAGTAAAGAATCTTATCTCTGACATCAGTCCGATATCTATCTCCCCTCAATTTAAAGCTATGTCCCCTTGTGCTAGACATCACCATCTGAGGAAAAAGGCTCTCACTGTCCACCCTAACTAATCCTCTGATCGTCTTGTATGCCTCAATTAAGTCACCTCTTCACCTTCTCTCTAACAAAAACAACATCAAGTTCCTCAGCCTTTCCTTATAAGATCTTCCCTCCATACCAGGCAACATTTTGGTAAATCTCCTCTGCACCCTTTCCAATGCTTCCACATCCTTCCTATAATGCGGCGACCAGAATTGTACGTAATACTCCAAATGCGGCCGCACCAGAGTTTTGTACAGCTGCAACATGACCTCATGGCTCTGAAACTCAATCCCTTGACTAATAAAAGCTAACACACCGTACACCTTCTTAACAACCCTCTCAACCTGGGTGGAAACTTTCAGGGATCTATGTACATGGACAGCGAGATCTCTCTGCTCATCCACACTACCAAGAATCTTACCATTAGTCCAGTACTCTGTCTTCCTGTTATTCCTTCCAAAATGAATCACCTCACACTTTTCTGCATTAAACTCCATTTGCCACCTCTCAGCCAGCGCTGCAGCTTATCTATGTCTCTCTGTAACTTCTAACATCCTTCCGCACTGTCCACAACTCCACTGACTTTAGTGTCATCTGCAAATTTACTCACCAATCCTTCTACGCCCTCCTCCAGGTCATTTATAAAAATGACAAACAGCAGTGGCCCCAAAACAGATCCTTGTGGTACACTACTAGTAACTGGACTCCAGTCTGAACATTTCCCATCAACCTTGTCTTCCAGCTAGCCAATTTCTGATCCAAACTGCTAAATCACCCTGAATCCCATGCCTCCGTATTTTCTGCAGTAGCCTACCGTGGGGAACCTTATCAAACGCTTTACTGAAATCCATATACACCACATCAACTGCTTTACCCTCATCCACCTGTTTGATCACCTTCTCAAAGAACTCAATAAGGTTTGTGAGGCACAACCTACCCTTCACAAAATCGTGTTGACTATCTCTAATCAAATTATTCCTTTCCAGATGATTATACATCCTATCTCTTATAAACCTTTCCAAGACTTCACCCACAACAGAAGTAAGGCTCACTGGTCAATAGTTACCAGGGTTGTCTCTACACCCCTTCTTGAACAAGAGGACAACATTTGCTATAGGCCGGCATAATCCCTCACTCTACTGCTGGGAACACACAAAGCAAGTGTGGAGTACAAGGAAAGTAGAAAGAAACTTAAGCAAGGAGTCTGGAGGGCTAAAAGGGGTCACAAAAAGTCATTGGCCAGCAGGATTAAGGAAAATCCCAAGTCTTCTTAATTTTAATAATCTTCATTGTCACAAGTAGGCTTATATTAACACTGCAATGAAGTTACTGTGAAAAGCCTCTAGCCGCCACATTCCAGTGCCTGAGGGAGAATTCAGAATGTCCAAATTACATAACATCATGCCTTTAGGGACTTGTGGGAGGAAACCGGAGCATCCGGAGGAAACCCACGCAGACACAGGGAGAAATTGCAGACTCTGCAGAGTGTCCCAAGCCCAGAATCGAACCTGGGACCCTGGCGCTGTGAAGCCATAGTGCTAACCACTATGCTACCGTGCTGCCCATATATAAAGAGCAAGGGGTTAGCCAGGGAGAAGGTTGACCCACTCCAGGACAGGGGAGGGAATCTATGTGTGGAGCCAGAGGAAATGGACAAGGTATTAAATGAGTACTTTGCATCAGTGCTCACCAAAGAGAAGAACTTGGTGGATGATGAGTCTGGGGAAGGGTGTGTAAATAGTTTGCATCATGCTAAGATTAAAAAGGAGGTACTGGGGGTCTTGAAAAATATGATGGTCGACACATCCCCAGGGCCTAATGGGATATATCCCAGAATACTGTGAGGCAAGGGAGGAAATTGCTGGGGCCTTGAGATAAATCTTTGTATCCTTACTAGCTACAGGGGAGGTCCAGAGGATTGGAGAATAGCCAATGTTGTTCCTTTGTTTAAGATGGGTAGCAAAGATAATCCATGTAATTACAGGCCGGTGAGCCTTACATCAGTGGTAGGGAAATTATTGGAGGGGATTCTTTGAGACACAATTTACTCCCACTTGGAAATAAGTGGACATATTAGTGAGAGGCAACATGGTTTTGTGAAGCGGAGGTCGTGTCTCACGAACTTAGCGAGTTTTCGAGGAAGTGACAAAGATGATTGATGAGGGTAGGGCAGTGGATGTTGTCTACATGGACCTCAGTAAGGGCTTTGACAAGGTAGGTCCCTCATGGCAGACTGGTACAGAAGATGAAGTTGCACAGGATCAGAGTTGAGCTGACAAGATGGATACAGAAATGGCCGGTACAGCAATTGAACCCGTGCTGCTGGCCTTGTTCTACATTACAAACCAGCTGTCTAGCCCACTGAGCTAAACCTGCCCTAATCTTTTATTGTCACAAGTATGATGTTATTGTGAAAAGCCCCTCGTCGCCAGAGTCCGGCGCCTTTTCGGGTAAGTCGGTACTGGAATTGAACCCACGCTGCTGCTGGCCTTGTTCTGCATTACAAACCTGCTGTCTAGTCCACTGAGCTAGACCAGCTCATAAACCCTGGTGTCCTGGCAAATATTTATCTCTCAATCAACATTGCCAAAATCCGATCATCTGCTCATTGCCACATTGCGGTGTGTGGCAACTTGCTTTGTTGAAATTGGCTGCTACATTTCCGACATCAGTGATCACACTTCAGAAGCTCTTTGGGACATGTTGTGGTAATGAAAGGCACTACAGAACTGAAAGTTTTAAATTGAAGATTAATGCTTTCTGATCCTAAATTTATTTCAGCGATCCCCAACTTCCCATTTAATAAATTTGCTTTGGTTTGGACAAGAATTGTTTTTTTTAAATTTGGAGTACCCAATTCATTTTTTCCAATTAAGGGGCAATTTAGCGTGGCCAATCCACCTACGCTGCACAACTTTGGGTTGTGGGGGTGAAACCCACGCAAACACGGGGTGAATGTGCAAACTCCACATGGACAGTGACCCAGAGCCGGGATCGAACCTGGGACCTCAGCACCGTGAGGCAGTGCTAACCACTGTGCCGCCTTTGGAGAAGAATTTTAACCAATTAAAGAAAAGGCAGAATTCTCTGGATCGTCAATTAAAAGTTTATTAAAAGAAAAAGTTTACTGAACAACTTGAAGACAGTAACGTTCGCAACTTCAAGGCGGTGATCAGTCTGTAGAAGCGTAACCCTCCCTGGGTTCATCTTTGACAGTAATTTCCTTGGAACTCGGCCTCGAGTCTTCAGTACTTGGCCAGCAAGGAAGACCTTCGGAACATCGACCTTTATCCCCAAAGTGACCATTACCTCATGTCAGAGTTGGGCCTGTTGTAACATGACCATTGGTCAATTGGGCACTAGTTTAATTTACTTGAATCTCCAATTCCGGACACCACCTTAGACAGGAATACAATTGAACTGTTTCATACAGTTCCTTTATCTGATTCTGTACAATTCCTTTTTCATACAGTTTCAAATGTTGAGGCTAATCAGGGCTGGAAGGAGACACCAATAGTTGTGGGGGTGAAACCCACGCAGACATGGGGAGAATGACAGAGACCCAGGGCCGGGATTCGAACCCGGGTCCTCAGCGCCGTAGTCCCAGTGCTAACCACTGCGTCGCTGTGCTGCCTGCCCTGGGTGTAATTGAGAACAGAAACAATAACAGCAGAATCCAATCCCTGTAATCAGTTGTGAACTTGTTGGTGTCTCAGAAAGTGCAATGAATTACAAAATCCCTTTGCACATTGAGGGCAGGTGAATGGCCTCTCCCCAGGATGAACTCCCTGGTGTGACTGCAGACGGCATACCCGAGTGAATCGCACAAATCGTCATAAACGGGTGTGAGATAATTGGGATTATGGAGACACGGCTGCAGGGTGACCAGGGATAGGAACTGAATATATTCAGTATTTAGGAAGGACAGACAAAAAGGAAGAGCAGTGGAGTGGCAGTGCTGGTTCAAGAGGAAATTAATCATGGCGCTGAGGTCCCAGGTTCGATCCCAGCTCTGGGTCACTGTCCGTGTGGAGTTTGCACATCCTCCCCATGTTTGCGTGGGCTTCGCCCCCACAACCCAAAGATGTGCAGGGTAGGTGGATTGGCCACGCTAAACTGCCTCTTAATTCAGAAAAAAATGAATTGGGTACTCTAAATTAAAACAAAAAATGAATTAGGAGAAGGGAATGTGCAACAAAAACCTGGGTATCCTCGTACACCAGTAACTGAAGGTAAGCAGGCAGCTACAGCAGGTGGTAAAGGAGGCAAATGGTATGCTAGCCTTCATTGCGAGCGGATTAGAGTACAGAAGCGGGGATAGATAGTTTTTTGAAGAATAAAGGGATTAAGGGTTATGGTGTTCGGGCCGGAAAGTGGAGCTGAGTCCACAAAAGACCAGCCATGATCTCATTGAATGGCGGAGCAGGCTCGAGGGGCCAGATGGCCTACTCCTGCTCCTAGTTCTTATGTTCTTATATCTTGCTGTCATTATACAGGGCCTTGGCGAGGCCATACCTGGAATATTGTGTGCAGTTTTGATTTCTGTATCTGAGGAAGGATGTTCTTGCTCTAGAGGGAGTGCAGCAAAGGTTTTCCAAGCCGATTCCTGGGATGGTGGGACTGACATATGAGAGCTGAATCAGTTAGGTTTATTATATTCATTGGAGTTCAGAAGAATGAGGGGGGGGATCTCATAGAAACCTATAAAATTCTAATAGGACTTGACAGGGTAGATGTGGGAAAGACTTTCCCGATGGTGGGAATGTACGGAACCAGAGGTCGCAGTCTGAGGATACGGTGTCGATCATTTAGACAGAGATAAGGAGTAATTTCTTCAACCAGAGAGTGGTGAGCCTGTGGAATTTCTTACCACAGGAAATAGTTGAGGCCAATACATTCTATGTTTTCAAAAAGCAGTTAGATATAGCATTTAGGGTGTAGGGGATCAAAGGATATGGAGGAGAAAGCGGGATTAGGCTATTGAGTTAGATGATAAGCCATGATCATAATGACTGGCAGAGCAGGTGCTAAGGGCAAAATGGTCTCTTCCTGCTCCTACTTTCTATGTTTCTATGTAATCCCTTCTCACACTAAGAGCAGGTGAATGGCCTCTCCCCAGTGTGAACTCGCTGGTGTGTCTGCAGTCTGGATAACCGAGTGAATCCTTTCCCACAGAGGGAGCAGGTGAATGGCTTCTCCCCAGTGTGAACTCGCTGATGTTTCCGCAGGGTGGATGCATCAATGAATCCCTTCCCACACTGAGAGCAGGTGAATGGCCTCTCCCCAGTGTGAACTCGCTGGTGTGTCTGCAGGCTGGATAACCAAATGAATCCCTTGCCACACTGAGAGCAGGTGAATGGTCTCTCCCCAGTGTGAATCCGCTGATGTTTCCGCAGGGCGGATGAATCACTGAACCCCTTCCCACACTGAGAGCAGGTGAATGGTCTCTCCCCGGTGTGAATTCGCTGATGTGTCTGCAGATTGAATAACCCTGTGAATCCCTTCCCACATTGAGGGCAGGTGAACGGCCTCTCCCCAGTGTGAACTCGCTGATGTGACTGCAGATTGGATAACCCTGTGAATCCCTTCCCACACTGAGGGCAGGTGAATGGCCTCTCCCCAGTATGAGCTTGCTGGTGTCTCTGCAGACTGGATAACCAAGTGAATCCCTTCTCACACTGAGAGCAGGTGAATGGTGTCTCTCCAGTGTGAATTCGCTCGTGCTTCCGTAGGGTGGATAACTGAGTGAATCCCTTCTCACACTCAGAGCAGATGAATGGCCTCTCCCCAGTGTGATTGCGTTGATGAATCTCCAGCTCAGATGGGAATCTGTATTCTTTCCCACAGTCCCCACATTTCCACGGTTTCTCCATGTTTTGGGTCTCCTCGTGTCTCTCCAGATTGGAAAATCAGTGGAAGCCTTGTCTCCACACAGAACTTTGTGCACGGTCTCTCCTCACTGTGAATGGTGTGATGTTGTTTCACGCTGTGTATCTGGTTGAAGCTCTTTCCACAATCAGTTCACTGGAACACTCTCACTCGGGTGTGTGTTGTGTGCGTCTGGGTGCTTTTCCAGTCACACTCACGTTAAAAATCTTTTGAAGCCGACAGATTGGATGAACATTTCTCCTTCTCGCCGATGATATTCAGAGCCCGATGATATTCAGGTCAGAAGGAATCGAGTGAGTTTGTCACATCGAGATGTGATGTTTGAGATTTCTGTCTATAATTCCTCCTCTTCCAATAACCTTTAAAAATGATTTACAAAAGTCATCAGTGAGCACAGGATAGAAATTCAGAACAGACAATTCTCGTTCCTATGGAACTTGATTTTCTCTCTCGTTCTCCAAAAGCTGTAAATCTCCATCCCACACACTGTCCCTCCATTCTGACTCTGCTGTATCTAATATTCACCCTCCCAATTCTCCTGAAGGTGCTGACTCATGTTGACTGACAGATCCAAGCTCAGCTCACTGCTTCCTCACCAGAACACAGAGATTAGAATGGGAGCAAGAGTAGGCCATTGGGCCCACCGAATCTGCTCAACCATTCAATGCGATCCTTGGCCGATCTACTTCAGCACCATTTTCCCACACGATCCCCATATCCCTCGATATCTTCAGTATCTAGAAACCCGTCAATATTTGTCTTGAACATACCAGATGACTGAGGCTCCACATTCCTGTGGGGTAGAGAATTTCAAAGCTTCACCACATCCTTGAGTGAAGAGATCTCTCATCTCAGCTTTCTCTCTATTTTCCTCCCTGTTCCCCATAACCCTTAACTCCATTGTCAATAGAATATCTGTCAAACTTGTGCTTCAATATATTCAATGACCCCCAGATACAACTGGTCCCTGTGGAAGAGAAATCCAAAGACTAACAACCCTCTGAAGGAAGAGATGACTGGAAATCTATAACGTAGCTACAGTCTGATATTACAACACGAGATATAATTAAACATTTACTTTATTACAGAACCGTAAATAATATATCTAATTTGTACCATGTAACAACACTAGACATATCTCTGTCCATTATTCATTTAATTGCCCTGAAATGTCAGTCATCTCCTGGGGAATCCACCCCTTTCATTGTGAACGTTAGGAAAGAGACAATCCTTTTTTGAAATAAATTGAGTAACCAATTATTGTTTTTCCAATTATGGTGCAATTTTGCATGGCCAATCTACCTACCCTGCACATCTTTGGGTTGTGGGGGTGAGACCCACGCAGACATGGGGCGAATGTGCGAACTCCACAAGGACAGTGACCAGAGGCCTAGATCAAAGCCGGGTCCTCGGTGCTGTGAGGCAACAGTGCTAACCACTGTGCCACCAGAAACCATTCTTTTAGTCAGACAAATAAATGTACCAACCTGTTAAGGAGATGGGTGGGAGGAGTTGGATACACTTTGTGGCGCCGTGAACCTTCATGTATTTTTTTCCCCAATTAAGTGTCAATCTAACCTCGGCTAACCACTGAGCCACGGTGCCTGCCCCTAATGATGACTTTTATAAACTCCTTTTACAGGGTATTACAAGGGGAGGATTTACAGATGGAAACTCAAATCGAACTTCACTTCAAGATTTAACAGAGTTGGGTAGCACGGTGACCTAGTGGTTCGCACAGCTACCTCACGGGGCAGGTCCCCGGTTCGATCCCGGCTCTGGGTCACTGTCCGTGTGGAGTTTGCACATTCTCCCCATGTCTGCGTGAGTTTTGCCCCCACAACCCAAAAATGTGCAGAGTCGGTGGAATGGCCCTTAATTGGAAAAAATAAATTGGGCACTCTAAATTTTAAAAAATTGTTTTTGTAAAGTTTTAACAGAGTCACTCCATTCATCAGGACTTGAATATCATTGGCCTGTGAATGTGGAAGAAGAAATGTTTGTCTGCTCTGTCTGAAGGAAAAGGTTTTCAAGATTAGCGTGACTGAAAAAAAACCGATACACACTCGACTCGAGTGAGTGTTCCAGTGAACTGACTGTGGAAAGAGCTTTAACCAGTTACACAGTCTGAAAAAACATCACACCATTCACAGTGGGGAGAGACCATACACATGGTCTCTGTGGGGACAGACATAAACTGATTGTCAAATTTGAAGAGGGACCAGGACACCAGCAGCATCCTGAAACCATGGAAATGTGGGGACTGTGGGAAGGGATTCAGATCCCCATGAGAGCTGGAGATTCATCACCGTAGTCACACCGGCGACAGAGCACTCACCTGTTCTGAGTGTGGGAAGGGATTCACTCAGTTATCCGAGTGAGGATTTTCCAGGATTTGGGAGCCGAGCTAGTGAGGAAGCGAGCGGCCTTTAATAAAGGTTCAGGCTGCTCCATGTAAGAAAGGAGTTTGATTCGGGGTGGTATACCCGGCAAAGCTGCGGGTTACAAATTAGTCCAAAGACTTCCATTTCGAGACACCAGAGGAGGCGAACATGGTAAAGCATGGACTGGGGTCCAATTATCTCTGTTGGACAAGATCTATGTTTCCTGTGGGGTGGGATGGGTGTTGTATCCTCTGTATAGTTTTGATATTTTCTGATAAAATCTGTTTTTCTGTTTGGGGTGAAGGGAGATTTTCTTTGTGAAGCACAATGTAGACATATAGGGGGTGGGGAGGGAGATGGGTTAGCTATCTGATGACTAAAGAACTGTTTTTGTTTTACTCTGAGAGTGTATGGGTGCATATATGGCGCCCACCTTGGGGGTTCTTGGCCTGCACATTTTGAAGATTTACTGGATAGTCCCTCATGGCTGATTGTGTGATTGGGGGGGGGAACCCCTGATTCAGCTGGTCATCTCGAACGTAAGGGGATTGAGTGGACCAGTGAAGAGGTGGAGGGCTTTCGCTCACCTAAAGAATCGAAATGTTGGTGTGGTGTTCTTGCAGGAGACTCACTTGCGGGTTAGAGATCAGACCAGACTGTGGAGGGGTGAGCCAAGTGTTTCACTCGGGCTTTGACAAAGGGTTCGAGGTGCTGCAATTCTTTTTTAAAATAAATTTAGAATACCCAATTCATTTTTTCAAATTAAGGGGCAATTTAGCATGGCCAATTCACCTACCCTGCACATCTTTGGGTTGTGGGGGTGAAACTCATGCAAACACGGGGAGAATGTGCAAACCCCACACAGGCAGTGACCCAGGGCCGGGATCGAACCTGGGACCTCGGCGCCGTGATGCAGCAGTGCTACCCAGGGCACCACTGTGCTTCCCGTCAGGTGCTGCAATTCTAATCGATAAACAGGTCCCTCTTTTGGTCACTAACATCATTGCGGACACTAATGGGAGATATGTGGTGGTCACTATGTCGTTGGGTGCTGGTGAATGGCAAGCCCCTAACTGGGACGGTGCGTCATTTGAAAAAAAATTGTTGGGATCCATCCCAGACCTGGATACACAACAATTGATTCTTGGAGCAAACATCAATTGCATACTGGATCCTAAAATGGACTGGTCCAAGCCCATTCAACTGCTACAAAAACAGGAAAAAGGAATTAAACCGGACAGATCACAGGGCAGTGACCCGGGCACCGGAAATGACAACGGTGAACCCAGCAAAAGATAAAGAAAAGCTGTTCATTAGCAGATTGTAAAAGGATTATGGGGCACAGATTTAAGATTGGGTACAAGATCTACAGGGGAGATGTTACACAGTGAGTGATAATGATCTGAATTCAATGCTTACACACAAAGGTCGATAATCTCCAGGTCCTGATAACTCGAATGTTGCTGTCAGAATTTGATGTGAGGATTGGTTGTGAGTTTCTGGTCTGCGAATCCCTTTCTAAGTCTCTGTGAAAGAAGTTTACAAAGGCATCACTGTCAGTCCAGAAATACAATTCAGGAAAGATAAATATTTCTCCCGGTTTGTATTTGCTGTGTGTAAATCCTCCCCGACTAGCCCCCTTTAAAGGAGTTTCCAAAATTAATCACTGTCAGTCCAGGACAGAAATTCACAACATTCTCCCCTCCTGTTCCCTGGTCCAGAATGACCGCTGATGTGCCCCCTCTGCACACAGTCCCTCTTGTCATCAGCAGTCCCTTGATTTGAGGGTGTCTACTCAGGGTTGGGAGTTTCTGCCCTGGGTCTCCATGTGGCTGAACAGAGCCGCAGAGCTTTGGACACATGGGACAGGATGTCCAATGAATCTTGTATTTACAGTGCAGAAGGAGGCCATTCGGCCCATCGAGTCTGCACCGGTCCTTGGAAAGAGCACCCCATTTCAAGCCACACTTCCAATCGATCCCCTCAACCCAGTAACCCCACCCAAACCCTTTTGACACGAAGGTCAATTTAGCATGGCCACTCCACCTAACCTGCACACTTTGGACTGTGGGAGGAAACCGGAGCACCCGGAGGAAACCCACGCAGACAGTGAAATCCGGAGAGCAGGATTGGCTTCCTTTTCTTTCCATCTCTGCCACCACTCTGCCCCATCAATAAGACATTGAGACTCAAGGACTCATCCAGTTTAATGGACAAGTTGTCTCCATTCTGAACAATGGGGAACAAGCTCCTCCCACTCATTGAAACATCGCCCCGACAAAGATGACAAACGCGCATGCGCCCTGATGCACATCCAATAAAGATGGCGGCCGTTAACCCGAGCCGAACGTGAGGAGCTGCAGCTCCGCTCGGTACAAACTGGGTCACGTCAATATTTTCGCGGTTTCCAGCTTACAACAGCTTTATACAACGTTTTCGCCCACCGCCGCGATCTCTCGCTCCCTCCATATTGTTGAACGCCTTTTACCAATTTCCGATTTGAAAAAGACGCCCTTCCACTTCAGCATTACCCACACTGCGCATGCTTCAATCACAGGAGACTCCGCCCCTCATTCACTCCGATTGGTTGGAGGACCAGCTGCTCCCGTTTGATCCTTCAGACCCACCCCTCCTCTTTCTATTGGCCCGGAGCTGCCGTCAATCACCCGGGCATTGTGACGGTGACAGAACCTGAGACGGCCAAAGGCTCAGGCTGACTCTCTGATTGGCCAATAATAACAGTGAGAGTCTCAGTGGGACAATCAGACAATAATAGTGAAAATGGGGCCCAGAGGATAACCAGCAAAGGATTCACTCACTTTGAGAGTAACAAACACAGTGTATGTTCCAATAAGTCAGGCTGCAGTGTGTGAGTGAACACATCTTTGGATCCAGTGTAGAATCATAGAATTCCTACAGTGCTGAAGGAGGTCATTCGGCCCAGTGAATCTACACCGACCCTCTGAAAGATCACCCTACCTTGGCCAAACCCCCACCCGGTAACCCCATCCAGGGACAATTTTGCACTGACAATCCACCTAACCTGCACATCTTTGGACTGTGGGAGGAAATCTTTGCAGCCACGGGAAGAATGTGCAAACATTGAAAACAGCGCGGGCGGTGAGTGAGCCGGGACAGTGAACACAGCGCGGGAGCTGAGTGAGCCGGGACATTGAAAACAGCGCGGGAGCCGGGACATTGAAAACAGTGCGAGAGGTGAGTGAGCCGGGACATTGAAAACAGCGCGGGAGGTGAGTGAGCCGGGAAATTGAAAACAGCGCGGGAGGTGAGTGAGCCGGGACAGTGAAAACAGCGCGAGAGGTGAGTGAGCCGGGACATTGAAAACAGCGCAGGAGCTGAGTGAGCCGGGACAGTGAAAACAGCGCGGGAGAGTCAGAGCGGAGATTTTAAAAGATTGCGGCCTAGTTTCGGGAGCCGTTCGGAGGAGGAGGAGCAGTCTCTGTCAGGGAGAGAACCTGAGAACATCTAAGACACTCAGAAGGTAAGAAGGTAAGTAAGTGATTTTTACTGATTTTTACTTTTATACCTTTTTCAAACTGTGTGTGTCGGGGGGAAACGGAAGTGACATCACAGAAAAGCTGTGACCTGAGTGGCTGGTTGGGAATCTACAGTAAATTTAAAAAAATTAAGCATTGGTAACTAATTAAACATAATTACTTCATTAGAATTTAGAGGGGTATCTCAGCCAGAGATCGGAGAGTACTATATTTAGCTTTCGCATTTATATTAGAAATCGAGTGCTAGGAAACAGATAGTTAACAGTAACTTTGAAAAAATAAAAAAATATATATATTTTTTAAATAATTAAATTATTAATTTTAATTAATTGACGTAATGTCAGTTAGAGGGGTGCAGTGCTCTGACTGTGAGATGTGGCAGGTCCGGGAAGCTTCAGCGTCCCGTATGGCTTCATCTGCAGAAAGTGCACCCAACTGGAGCTCCTCACAGACCGCATGGTTCGGTTGGAGCAGCAATTGGATGTACTTAGGAGCATGCAGGTGGCGGAAAGTGTCATAGATCGCAGTTATATAAATGTAGTCACACCCAAGGTGCAGGCAGAGAAATGGGTGACCACCAGAAAGGCCAGGCAATCAGTGCAGGAATCCCCTGTGGTTGTCCCCCTCTCGAACAGGTATACCCCTTTGGATACTGTCGGGGGGGATAGCCTATCAGGGGAAAACAGCAGCAGCCAGAGCAGTGGCACCATGGCTGGCTCTGATGTTCGGAAGGGAGGGTCAAAGCGCAGAAGAGCAATAGTAATAGGGGACTCTATAGTCAGGGGCACAGATAGGCGCTTCTGTGGACGTGAAAGAGACTCCAGGATGGGATGTTGCCTTCCTGGTGCCAGGGTCCAGGATGTCTCCGAACGGGTAGAGGGCATCCTGAAGGGGGAGGGCAAACAGGCAGAGGTCGTTGTACATATTGGTGCTAACGACATAGGCAGGAAGGGGCATGCGGTCCTGCAGCAGGAGTTCAGGGAGCTAGGCAGAAAGTTAAAAGACAGGACCTCTCGGGTTGTAATCTCGGGATTACTCCCTGTGCCATGTGCCAGTGAGGCTAGAAATAGGAAGACAGAGCAGCTAAACACGTGGCTAAACAGCTGGTGTAGGAGGGAGGGTTTCCGTTATCTGGACCACTGGGAACTCTTCCGGGGCAGGTGTGACCTATATAAGAAGGACGGGTTGCATCTAAACCGGAGAGGTATAAATATCCTGGCCGCGAGGTTTGCTAGTGTCACACGGGAGGGTTTAAACTAATATGGCAGGGGGGTGGGCACGGGAGCAATAGGTCAGAAGGTGAGAGCATTGAGGGAGAACTAGGGAATAGGGACAGTGGGGCTCTGAGGCAGAGCAGACAGGGAGAAGTTGCTGAACACAGCGGGTCTGGTGGCCTGAAGTGCATATGTTTTAATGCAAGAAGTATTACGGGTAAGGCAGATGAACTTAGAGCTTGGATTAGTACTTGGAACTATGATGTTGTTGCCATTACAGAGACCTGGTTGAAGGAAGGGCAGGAGTGGCAGCTAAATGTTCCAGGATTTAGATGTTTCAGGTGGGATAGAGGGGGATGTAAAAGGGGAGGCAGAGTTGCGCTACTGGTTAGGGAGAATATCACAGCTGTACTGCGGGAGGACACCTCAGAGGGCAGTGAGGCTATATGGGTAGAGATCAGGAATAAGAAGGGTGCAGTCACAATGTTGTGGGTTTACTACAGGCCTCCCAACAGCCATCGGGAGATAGAGGAGCAGATAGGTAGACAGATTTTGGAAAAGAGTAAAAACAACAGGGTTAAGGTGATGGGAGACTTCAACTTCCCCAATATTGACTGGGACTCACTTAGTGCCAGGGGCTTAGACGGGGCGGAGTTTGTAAGGAGCATCCAGGAGGGCTTCTTAAAACAATATGTCGACAGTCCAACTAGGGAAGGGGCGGTACTGGACCTGGTATTGGGGAATGAGCCCGGCCAGGTGGTAGATGTTTCAGTCGAGGAGCATTTCGGTAACAGTGACCACAATTCAGTAAGATTTAAAGTACTGGTGGACAAGGATAAGAGTAGTCCTAGGATGAATGTGCTAAATTGGGGGAAGGCTAATTATAACAATATTAGGCGGGAACTGAAGAACATAGATTGGGGGCGGATGTTTGAGGGCAAATCAACATCTGACCTGTGGGAGGCTTTCAAGTGTCAGTTGAAAGGAATTCAGGACCTGCATGTTCCTGCGAGGAAGAAGGATAAATACGGCAATTTTCGGGAACCTTGGATAACGAGAGATATTTTAGGCCTCGTCAAAAAGAAAAAGGAGGCATTTGTCAGTGCTAAAAGGCTGGGAACAGATGAAGCCTGCGTGGAATATAAGGAAAGTAGGAAGGAACTTAAGCAAGGAGTCAGGAGGGCTAGAAGGGGTCACGAAAAGTCATTGGCAAATAGGGTTAAGGAAAATCCCAAGGCTTTTTACACGTACATAAAAAGCAAGAGCGTAGCCATGGAAAGGGTTGGCCCACTGAAGGATAGGCAAGGGAATCTATGTGTGGAGCCAGAGGAAATGGGCGAGGTACTAAATGAATACTTTGCATCATTATTCACCAAAGAGAAGGAATTGGTAGATTTGAGTCTGGAGAAGGGTGTGTAGATAGCCTGAGTCACATTGAGATCCAAAAAGACGAGGTGTTGGGTGTATTAAAAAATATTAAGGTAGATAAGTCCCCAGGGCCTGATGGGATCTACCCCAGAATACTGAAGGAGGCTGGAGAGGAAATTGCTGAGGCGTTGACAGAAATCTTTGGATCCTCACTGTCTTCAAGGGATGTCCCGGAGGACTGGAGAATAGCCAATGTTGTTCCTCTGTTTAAGAAGGGTAGCAAGGATAATCCAGGGAACTACAGGCCGGTGAGCCTTACTTCAGTGGTAGGGAAATTACTGGAGAGAATTCTTCGAGACAGTATCTACTCCCATTTGGAAGCAAATGGAAGTATTAGTGAGAGGCAGTATGGTTTTGTGAAGGGGAGGTCATGTCTCACTAACTTGATAAGAGTTTTTCGAGGAGGTCACTAAGATGATTGATGCAGGTAGGGCAGTGGATGTTGTCTATATGGACTTCAGTAAGGCCTTTGACAAGGTCCCTCATGGTAGACTAGTACAAAAGGTGAAGTCACACAGGATCAGGGGTGAGCTGGCAAGGTGGATACAGAACTGGCTAGGTCATAGAAGGCAGAGAGTAGCAATGGAAGGATGCTTTTCTAATTGGAGGGCTGTGACCAGTGGTGTTCCACAGGGATCAGTGCTGGGACCTTTGCTGTTTGTAGTATATATAAATGATTTGGAGGAAAATGTAACTGGTCTGATTAGTAAGTTTGCAGACGACACAAAGGTTGGTGGAATTGCGGATAGCGATGAGGACTGTCAGAGGATACAGCAGGATTTAGATTGTTTGGAGACTTGGGCGGAGAGATGGCAGATGGAGTTTAATCCGGACAAATGTGAGGTAATGCATTTTGGAAGGTGTAATGCAGGTAGAGAATATACAGTGAATGATAGAACCCTCAAGAGTATTTAAAGTCAAAGAGATCTAGGAGTACAGGTCCACAGGTCACTGAAAGGGGAAACACAGGTGGAGAAGGTAGTCAAGAAGGCATACGGCATGCTTGCCTTCATTGGCCGGGGCATTGAGTATAAGAGTTGGCAAGTCATGTTGCAGCTGTATAGAACCTTAGTTAGGCCACACTTGGAGTATAGTGTTCAATTCTGGTCGCCACACTACCAGGAGGATGTGGAGGCTTTAGAGAGGGTGCAGAAGAGATTTACCAGAATGTTGCCTGGTATGGAGGGCATTAGCTATGAGGAGCGGTTGAATAAACTCGGTTTGTTCTCACTGGAACGAAGGAGATTGAGGGGCGACCTGATAGAGGTCTACAAAATTATGAGGGGCATAGGCAGAGTGGATAGTCAGAGGCTTTTCCCCGGGGTAGAGGGATCAATTACTAGGGGGCATAGGTTTAAGGTGAGAGGGGCAAGGTTTAGAGTAGATGTACGAGGCAAGTTTTTTACGCAGAGGGTAGTGGGTGCCTGGAACTCTCTACCAGAGGAGGTGGTGGAAGCAGGGACGATAGTGACATTTAAGGGGCATCTTGACAAATACATGAATAGGATGGGAATAGAGGGATACGGACCCAGGAAGTGTAGAAGATTGCAGTTAGTCGGGCAGCATGGTCGGCACCGGCTTGGAGGACCGAAGGGCCTGTTCCTGTGCTGTACATTTCTTTGTTCTTTGTCCACACAGACAGTGACCCAAGGTCGGAATCAAACCCAGGTACCTGATGCTTGAGGCAACAGTGCTAACCACCGAGCCACCCCCGTAACTCTGTCATGATTAGACAATAACCTGTCTGTTATTCCAAATCTGATGTCTGTTACTCTGTCACTATTATTATTAGACAACAACCTATCTGATATTCCAATTCTGGTGTGTGTTACTCTGTTACTGTTATCATTAGACGCTAATAGGAGGGCAAGATGCAAGGTAGCATTGATATTTTGAAGTTTCTGTCTTGCAATGAGTGTCACTGGGAGGTGTGTGATAAAATAGGAATGGAACCATCATGACAAAGAATGGCATGGTGGCAGTGGTTAGCACTGCTGCCTCACGGTGCTGAGGACCAAGGTTCGATCCCGGCCCCGGGTCACTGCCTTGTGGAGTTTGCACATTCTCCCCATGTCTCCGTGGGTCTCACACCCACAACCCAAAGATGTGCAGGCCAGGTGGATTGGCCACTCTTTTGAGGTCCACCAACAAAATAGAACAAAGGAAACAAACTTAGGGACAAAGCAAAAAGGGCCGCTCCCGTTAGGGGCACTGCCCGAACGTAACAAAGATCAGCAGAAACTTAAAAACATCTCATGAGAGTGCATTTCAAGGGGTCAATAAAGCACCCCAACCCCTGTGGTGCCCACCGGGCATGGAAGGCTTTGCTGGTGCCCATGGACACTGCAGCTCCCTTTCTGGGGACACCCAGCTGCGAATGTAGCCATGGAAAATAGGAAAACAGTCTGATCAGATGACCCCCTCGGTTGCCCGCTGCCTGGAGCTAGAAATGACGCGCTTCGCCATGCCCAGAAGCAGGTTCACAAGGAGATAAGTGGCGCTGGTTCGCGAGGTCTTCGGCCAAAGTAGGACTCAGTAAAAACACAGTCCGTGCTCCCACCCTGGAACAACCACCCAATGGAATCCACCTCCTCCCTGCTCCTGTGGAGTCTCCAGGCCGGGAGGAGGCTCAGCAAACATACTGCCCACTCAATCCCCCTGCCCCGGAACAAGCACACTGGTTAGAATAAGGAGGGTTGTGTACTTGCTAAAGGCAGATGTTATCAGTTGGTAAGACTGGGCCAGGCCGTCAACCTGGGAGGGGGCCAGCAAACAAGCAGTCCAATGGGCTTTAATCCCACCTTGTTTTTGAAGTTGCTTTGGAGGCAGTTCAGTGAAGTTTCACTAGTCTGATTTCTGGGATAGGAGAGTTTGTTTTATGGAGCAAGATTGAACCTGATTGGTCTGTACCTGATGGAGTTTAGAAGAATGAGAGGTGATCTTATTGAAACATCTAAGATTCTGAGGGGTTTGATGAAAGAATATTTTCCACATGGGGATTCAGGAACTATGGGGGACAGTTTAAAGATAAGAGTTCTTCAATTTGACACTGAGATAAGGAGAAATGTCTTCCCTCAGAGGCTCATCAGTCTGTGGATGAAAGCAAATTACTGCGGATGCTGGAATCTGAAACAAAAACAGTAAATACTGGACAATCTCAGCAGGTCTGACAGTATCTGTGGAGAGAAAAGGGAGCTAACGTTTTGAGCCTGGATGATTCTTTGTCAAAGCTGAGTTTGTGGAATTGTCTTTCCCAGAGAGCAGTAGCGCTGGGTCACTGAATATACTCAAAGCCAAGTTCATCTTTTTTTTATCTACTGGGGGGTCAAAGGTTTTGGAGGCAGACAGGAAAATGTAATTAATGGCACATTCGGATCAGCGTTTATTGAATGGCAGAGCAGTGTCAATAGGCCGAATGGCCTACTCCTGCTGCTAATTCTGATGTTATTCTTCTTCTGTTCTTCGGATTGCTACACATGGAAGTAACACCTCCCCCCTCTGGAGGGGCCTGTCAATCATCGAGACAATGATTTTCTCTCCTGGTCACCGGGATCCTTAGGCACCGCCTCTGTTACGTCATCAAGATGGCCCCTTCGCCGCTCCGTTAAACAAAGATGGCGGCCGTGGAACTGGGCCTGATACCGGATAAAAGCTCCGCACCTGCAAACGTGGGATTTGCAGCGTCTTATTCCGGGCTTGTGACCAGCAGGGGGTGTTTATGAAGTCTTCACTCCCTCCCCACCCTGACTCCGTTCCTCCCTCCGCCTCACCGACTCTCCCCGCCCCAAACAGCCGCTGCCGCACTCACAGACCTCCGAGCAGTGACATTGCGCATGCTCCAGATACAGCCCAGCATTGCGTCTGCGCACTGGGCTCCGTGGAATGAATCGGGTACATTCACAGACGCAGGGAATGTTGGGTAATAGCCGCACCATTGAAACAGTTAATGCAAAATAACTTGGGTTACCAATTGCGAAAATAATCAAACAAATTATTGTCAATGGATATTCTGCTATTCTTCATTTCTCAGAATGATTAAATGCTGCTCTCCTGTGGAATAATGCAGAACTTAAAGGTTTTTATCCCCAATGGGTTCTTCCTTTCTCTTCCCCAGAAGATGCAAACTCTTCCTGGGTTCAATTCGAGAATCAGTAATTCCTCCATCTTCTTCCCTCTTGCTCGTCATACTGAATGTTCAGTGTTTTCTAGAATTATCCAGCACAGATGGAAGACACTCGGCACATCATCTTGATCATGACCAGAGTTCTGACGAAAAGAGAAAATAGGGTGGTCAATAGGACTTTAAACTAAAGATTGGGGGGGAAGGGAAAGTCAGGGAACCAAAAGGTGAAGTAATCAGTGGGAAGCGTAGCTGCTTAGGAATACAAAAAAGCACGAAAAGACAAAACTCAGGAGAGGTTACGATAGTCCCCATCCCACAAAATATGACACAGTGTATGGAAAGGCTCAGTAAACCAAGGTCCACCACACTAAGAAAACAAAAAGGGACGGTCAATAGAGAATTAAAGGTGCTATATTTAAATGCGCGCAGTGTACGGAACAAGGTAGATGAGCTTGTGGCCCAGATTGTGACTGGCAGGTATGATGTGGTAGGCATCACAGAGACATGGTTGCAGGGGGTTCAGGACTGGCATTTAAACATCCAGGGATTCACAACCTATCGAAAAGACAGAGGTGGGCAGAGGGGGCGGGGTTGCCTTGTTAATTAGGAATGAAATTAAATCAATAGCACTAAACGATATAGGGTCAGATGATGTGGAGTCTGTGTGGGTAGAGTTGAGGAACCACAAAGGCAAAAAAACCATAATGGGAGTTATGTACAGGCCTCCTAACAGTGGTCAGGACCGGGGGCACAAAATGCACCACGAAATAGAAAGTGCATGTCAGAAAGGCAAGGTCACAGTGATCATGGGGGACTTCAATATGCAGGTGGACTGGGTAAATAATGCTGCCAGTGGACCCAAGGAAAGGGAATTCATTGAATGTTTAGAGGAGGGCTTTTTGGAACAGCTTGTGACGGAGCCCACGAGGGAACAGGCCATTCTGGACTTAGTGTTATGCAATAAGCCAGACTTGATTAAAGATCGTAAAGTAATGGAGCACTTAGGAGGCAGTGATCATAATATGGTAGAATTCAATCTGCAATTTGAAAGAAAGGTAGAATCAGATGTAAAGGTGTTACAGTTAAATAAAGGTAACTACAGGGGCATGAGGGAGGAACTGACGAAAATCGACTGGGAGCAGAGCCTAGTGGGAAAGACAGTAGAACAGCAATGGCAGCAGTTTCTGGGAGTAATTGAGGACACAGTACAGAGGTTCATCCCAAAGAAAAGAAAGGTTATCAGAGGGGGGATTAGGCAGCCATGGCTGACAAAGGAAGTTAGGGAATGCATCAAAGCAAAAGAGAAAGCCTTTTTAATGTGGCAAAGGGTAGTGGGAAGTCAGAAGATTGGGAAGGCTACAAAAACAAACAGAGGATAACAAAGAGAGAAATAAGGAAAGAGAGGATCAAATATCAAGGTAAGCTAGCCAGTAACATTAGGAATGATAGTAAAAGTTTCTTTAAATACATTAAAAACAAACGGGAGGCAAAAGTTGACATTGGGCCGCTCCAAAATGACGCTGGTAATTTTGTGATGGGAGACAAGGAAATAGCTGAGGAACTCAATAAGTACTTTGCGTCAGTCTTCACAGTAGAAGACATGAGTAATATCCCAACAATTCCGGAGAGTCAGGGGGCAGAGTTGAATATGGTAGCCATCACAAAGGAGAAAGTGCTAGAGAAACTAAGAGGTCTACAAATTGATAAATCTCCAGGCCCAGATGGGCTACATCCTAGAGTTCTAAAGGAGATAGCTGAAGAAATAGTGGAGGCGTTAGTTATGATCTTTCAAAAGTCACTGGAGTCAGGGAAAGTCCCAGAGGATTGGAAAATCGCTGTTGTAACCCCCCTGTTCAAGAAGGGAACAAGGAAAAAGATGGAAAATTAGAGGCCAATTAGCCTAACCTCGGTTGTTGGCAAGATTCTAGAATCCATTGTTCAGGATGAGATTTCTAAATTCTTGGAAGTGCAGGGTCGGATTAGGACAAGTCAGCATGGATTTAGTAAGTGGAGGTCGTGCCTGACATACCTGTTAGAGTTCTTTGAAGAGATAACAAATAGGTTAGACCAAGGAGAGCCAATGGATGTTATCTATCTTGACTTCCAAAATGCCTTTGATAAGGTGCCTCACGGGAGACTGCTGAGTAAAATAAGGGCCCATGGGATTCGAGGCAAGGTACTAACATGGATTGACGATTGGCTGTCAGGCAGAAGGCAGAGAGTTGGGATAAAAGGTTCTTTTTCGGAATGGCAACTGGTGACGAGTGCTGTCCCGCAGGGTTGAGTGTTGGGGCCACAGCTGTTCTCTGTATATATTAACGATCTAGATGACGGGACTGGGGGCATTCTGGCTAAGTTTGCCGATGATACAAAGGTAGGGGGAGGGGCAGGTAGTATGGAGGGGGTGGGGAGGCTGCAGAAAGATTTGGACAGTTTAGGAGAGTGGTCCAAGAAATGGCTGATGAAATTCAACGTGGGCAAGTGTGAGGTCTTGCACTTTGGAAAAAAGAATAGAGGCATGGACTATTTTCTAAACGGTGACAAAATTCATAATGCTGAAATGCAAAGTGACTTGGGAGTCCAAGTCCAGGATTCTCTAAAGGTAAACTTGCAGGTTGAGTCTGTAATTAAGAAAGCAAATGCAATGTTGTCATTCATCTCTAGAGGCTTGGAATATAAAAGCAGGGATGTGCTTCTGAAGCTTTATAAAGCATTAGTTAGGCCCCATTTAGAATACTGTGAGCAATTTTGGGCCCCACACCTCAGGAAGGACATACTGGCACTGGAGCGGGTCCAGCGGAGATTCACACGGATGATCCCAGGAATGGTAGGCCTCACATACGATGAACGTCTGAGGATCCTGGGATTATATTCATTGGAGTTTAGGAGGTTGAGGGGAGATCTAATAGAAACTTACAAGATAATGAATGGCTTAGATAGGGTGGATGTAGGGAAGTTGTTTCCATTAGCAGGGGAGACTAGGACCCGGGGGCACAGCCTTAGAATAAAAGGGAGTCACTTTAGAACAGAGATGAGGAGAAATTTCTTCAGCCAGAGAGTGGTGGGTCTGTGGAATTCATTGCCACAGAGGGCGGTGGGGGCCGGGACGTTGAGTGTCTTTAAGACAGAACTTGATAAATTCTTGTTTCTCGAGGAATTAAGGGCTATGGAGAGAGAGCGGGTAAATGGAGTTGAAATCAGCCATGATTGAATGGTGGAGTGGACTCGATGGGCCGAATGGCCTTACTTCCGCTCCTATGTCTTATGGTCTTGTCATGTCTGTACTGACTTTGTACAAGAGCCATGGTTTCCTGGTTAAATTCCATTTGCGACTGTTCTGCCCCCATATGACCAGCCCATCTGTATCATCCTGTGATTTAAGGCTTTTGTCCTCGCTAGTTCCCACACCAACAATTTTCCATCTGCAGACTTATTGATCATACCTCCAATCTTCACGTATTTCAAATCCTAGATTTTATATATAATTACTATTGGTGGCTGAGGATGCACCAGGATCTTCCTGTGAGACATTTGGGAGCTTAAATAACTCTGGAGAAACAATGCTGAGAAAGCTGATGTTCTGGTCAACGCTAATAATTGGGTGCTGCATTGCCTGTCTCTGAATTTACTCCACTCCTGTTCATTCTCCACTTATGCAATAAGCATTGATCATAATGACTGGGAAGAGGTTGCTGCTAATCGGTCACTATCGTGACAACATGTGCATCAAACATCATCATTAGGGTGACACGGTAGCACAGTGATTAGCACTGTTGCTTCACAGCACCAGGGTCCCGGGTGTCATGATATTCAAACACACACATCATGATGGACACACTAACAGGCAAATCAGAGTACACAACACCACAACCAATCACAGACAAGAACACCAACCATATAAAAAGCACGAGCACGACACCTGGTAGTCGGTAGGTCTGGGGAGAAGGGAACAAGAAAGAGCTGTTAAAACACCACAAGCAGGGAACCCCCCACGTGCAGAGTGCAAAGACCAAACTGTAAATAGTAAGTTTAAATAAAGAAGCGTTGTACCATATGCAACTGTGTTGGCTCATCTGTGTGTCAGAACACCCAACACCACATGGTACAGGAGTGGATCGATACCTGCCTACTAACCTGCCATTCTGGACATGGACCACACCGGCAAACCGCAGCCGATGCAAGTCACGGGGAACCTAGGTACCAACTGGAAGCTCTACAGGCAGCGATTTGACCTGTACATCCGTGCCACCGAAAAACAGAATGTCTCGGATGACTCGAAGATTGCAATGCTCCTCTTCTACGCAGGTCCGCACCCAACCGACGTCTTCAACTCACTGGTGTTCGAAGAAGGCGAAAACCAAGCCAAATATGACACGGTCATCCTCAAACTGGACCAGCACTTTCAAGTTGAAGTAAATGAAAGTTTTGAAAGATACCTCTTTCAGCAACGCCTGCAAGGTAAGGAGGAGCTTTTTCAACCCTTTTTGACGCACCTCCGGATTCTAGCGCAGTCCTGCGGTTACGGCACCACCACAGAGTCCATGGTCAGGGACCAGATTGTTTTTGGCGTTGCCTCTAGTGGCCTACGCCAGCAGCTTCTTAAAATGAAAAGCCTTACCTTGGCGTCTGCTGTGGAAGCCTGTGTCCTCCACGAGAATGCTGCCTGCCGTTTTGCCCGATTTCAGGCGTCCGAGTTGGCACGGAGGGGGTCCCCAGCCGTCGAATCGGCAAGCCAGGCCGCCCACGACGTCGGACGCATCCAGGCCGTCGATTGCTTCCCGACCCACGGCCCGGACGACAGCGGCCGCTTCCCGCGCTTTTCGCGGTCTCCCGCGCAGGTGCGCGCCAAAAATAACGGCCACAACGAGGGACGCACTGCGCAGGCGCGCCCACCACAAGATTGCACTGCGCATGCGCAGTGGCGCAACGAACGCCGTGACGTCATGACGTGCGGCAAGTGTGGAGCTCTACATTTAAAAGGGCAATGTCCTGCAAAAAACCGACAGTGCCACAGATGTAGCAAGATGGGCCACTACGCAGCCCACTGTCGTTCGGCTCAACCCATGGATCCGGCGCATCCTCGACAATCTCGCAGACGAGTCAGGACCGTCCAGCCCACGCATCAAGACTTCCAGTTAAGTGATGCAGATGACCAGGATGCCTTCCGCGTTTCCGTCATTGATGTCAACAAGGTCAATGCCATCAATCCAGCCGATGAGTGGTGTGCCACCCTGGCGGTCAACCGATCGCGCGTCGCCTTCCGTCTGGACACCGGCGCATCCGCCAACCTGATTGCTCACTCTGCAGTCCAGGCCATGAATGTCAAACCACCCATCACGCCATCCCGGCTCAAGTTGGTTGACTATAACGGGAACGTCATCCCGTCCATAGGATCTTGCCAGCTACAGGTGACTCACAAGATGTACACGGCCACACTCCCCTTCGAAGTTGTCGGCTCATCAAAGGACTCGTTACTGGGCGCACAGGCGTGTAAGGTCCTTCACTTGGTACAGCGCATTATGTCTCTCTCTCCAGATGAGATATCCGACTTCCCGGATGCTGAGTTCCACGCAAATCTCCATTCCCTCCTTGCTCACAACCAGGAGGTTTTTGAAGGCATGGGGACATTGCCATACACGTACAAGATTCGACTCAGACCGGACGCCATCCCTGTCGTTCACGCACCTCGCAGGGTTCCTGCGCCACTCAAAAACCGCCTCAAGGCACAACTGCAGATTCTTCAGGACCAAGGGGTCCTATCCAGGGTCACGGAGCCCACGCCATGGGTCAGCTCCATGGTCTGTGTAAAGAAGCCCTCTGGCGAGCTCCGTATATGTATAGATCCTAAAGATCTGAATAACAACATCATGCGGGAACACTATCCCATCCCGAAACGAGAAGACCTCACCAGCGAGATGGCGCGAGCCAAAATATTCACTAAATTGGATGCGTCCAAAGGATTCTGGCAGATCCAACTGGACCCGGCCAGCCGAAGACTATGCACATTCAACACCCCTTTTGGCAGATTCTGCTACAACCGGATGCCATTCGGCATCATTTCGGCATCTGAAGTTTTCCACCGCATTATGGAGCAGATGATGGAAGGCATCGAAGGGGTACGTGTATATGTGGACGATATCATCATTTGGTCCACCACTCCGCAGGAACACATGCATCGTCTACGACGTGTCTTTACCCGCATACGACAAAATGGCCTGCGTCTCAACCGTGCGAAGTGTGCCTTCGGCCAGACGGAGCTGAAATTCCTCGGGGACCACATCTCAAGGTCAGGGGTCCGTCCCGATGCAGACAAGGTTAGCGCCATCACAGCCATGCCACGACCGGCTGACAAGAAGGCTGTCTTAAGATTCCTGGGCATGGTCAACTTCCTTGGGAAGTTAATTCCCAACCTGGCTTCTCATACAACAAATATGCGCCATCTCGTAAAAAAATCGACAGAATTCAACTGGCACCAATCGCATCAGCGGGAATGGGAGGAGCTCAAGCACAAACTGGTCACGGCACCAGTGCTGGCCTTCTTTGACACGACTCGCCCTACAAAGATCTCAACAGACGCCAGCCAATCTGGTATTGGAGCGGTACTCCTGCAAAAAGACAGCACGTCGTCATGGGCCCCGGTTGCATATGCCTCGCGAGCCATGACCCCTACCGAACAGCGCTACGCGCAAATCGAAAAAGAATGCCTGGGCTTGTTAACTGGACTGGACAAGTTCCACGACTATGTGTATGGCCTGCCACGATTTACGGTCGAAACTGACCACCGCCCCCTGGTCAACATCATTAACAAAGACCTGAACGACATGACTCCTCGCCTCCAGCGCATCTTACTTAAACTCAGGAGGTACGATTTTGAACTGATCTACACTCCGGGGAAGGAGCTCATCGTGGCGGACACTCTTTCCCGAGCAGTGAGCACACCACCAGATGCGGAGGGGTTCGTGCGTCAAATTGAGGCACACGTAACTCTGACAGCAGCAAATCTGCCAGCTGATGATCCTAGTCTGGCCCACATACGCGCAGAGACGGCGACTGACCCCCTTCTGCAGCGAGTGATGCGCCACATGACGGAAGGGTGGCAAAAAGGGCAGTGCCCCCAGTTTTATAATGTGCGAGATGATCTTACCAACATAGACGGGGTCCTTATGAAATCACACAGGATCGTTATTCCGCACAGCGTGCGCCAGATGATTCTTCATCAACTACACGAAGGCCACTTGGGCGTCGAAAAATGCAGACGAAGGGCCCGGGAGGCGGTATATTGGCCGGGTATTAATGAAGACATAGCCAACATGGTGCTCAACTGCACAACCTGTCAGAGGTTTCAGCCGGCGCAACCTCCGGAGACGCTCCTACCACACGAGTTGGTGACGTCCCCCTGGGCGAAGGTGGGTGTTGACCTATTTCACGCGCTTGGCAGAGATTACATTGTTATTATAGACTACTTCTCAAACTACCCGGAAGTCATGCCTCTCCATGATCTGACGTCGTCCGCAGTCATTGGGGCCTGCAAGGAAACGTTTGCTCGCTATGGCATTCCAAGGACTGTCATGTCAGACAATGGACCTTGTTTCGCCAGCCGTGAATGGTCGTCCTTTGCCGCAGCAAATGGTTTCACTCATGTGACATCCAGCCCTCTGCATCCACAATCGAACGGGAAGGCTGAAAAGGGTGTCCACATCGCCAAGCGGCTCCTGTGCAAGGCGGCTGCTGCCGGATCGGACTTTAACCTTGCCTTGCTGGCCTATCGATCGGCCCCGCTATCCACGGGTCTCTCGCCAGCGCAGCTACTAATGGGTCGCTCCCTCAGGACGACGGTACCTTCCGTCCTGGCACCAACAACAGACCATGAGGCGGTTCTTCGGAACATGCAACTGCAGCGTGATTGCCAGAAAAGTCGGTACGACACACGAGCGACGGACCTGCCCCCCCTGTCCTCCGGAGACAAAGTACGCGTCCATCAACCGTATGGTGGCTGGTCAGCACCGGCCGAAGTCCTCCGACAAGTGGCTCCCCGCTCGTTCCTGGTTCGCATGCCGGATGGTTCCGTGCGTCGCCGCAATCGGCGCGCCCTTCGCCGACTTCCACGCTCACAGCCACACAGCACGCACACGCCAGATCCTCAACAGGCTTCCGAGGATGACTTTGTGGAGCTGCCGCACATCACGCCCTTTCCATCGCCACCCATGGCCATGCATGCACAGCAGCCGGTGGTTCTTGATCCACCCTTGAGGCGGTCAACCCGAACTCGTCGCAAGCCCGTTAGACTGGACTTATAATACCGTTCATATGTTTAACAAGTTGCACAATTTGTGCAACTTGTTAAACATATGAACGGTATTATAAGTCCAGTCATGATATTCAAACACACACATCATGATGGACACACTAACAGGCAAATCAGAGTACACAACACCACAACCAATCACAGACAAGAACACCAACCATATAAAAAGCACGAGCACGACACCTGGTAGTCGGTAGGTCTGGGGAGAAGGGAACAAGAAAGAGCTGTTAAAACACCACAAGCAGGGAACCCCCCACGTGCAGAGTGCAAAGACCAAACTGTAAATAGTAAGTTTAAATAAAGAAGCGTTGTACCATATGCAACTGTGTTGGCTCATCTGTGTGTCAGAACACCCAACACCACACCGGGTTCGATTCCCGCTTGGGTCACTGCCTATGCAGTCTGTACGTTCTCCCCAAAAGACGTGCTTGTTAGGAGAATTGAGCTTTCACCTGAACAGGTGCCGGAGTGTGGCGACTTGGAGATTTTCACAGTAACTTCATTGCAGTGTTAATGTAAGCCTACTTTTGTCAATAAAGATTATTATTTTTTGTTTTATTGATGTTCTTGTAAAATATTGACCTGTTATATTTTCTTTGATAATTTACTTTCATAATGGAGGTGGCACCGTGAAGAATGTGTCAGTCAGTAAGGATTGTCAGTGAGGATTGATCAGCATTTTCTAATTGGAGATGTTAATCAGAGGAAGCGTTCAGGCACTGAATTGCAGAGTTTTTTTACAAAAACAACTTAGGACTGAAGTAAAAATTCATAATTTTATTGTTCATCAGTTTCTTTGGGAGGTCTTAAATTGAAGGATAAGATCACAGATGATGCTTTTAAAAAGGGACCCTACCATCACAAAAACCAACATATATCTTGAAGATTAAACTCCAGCCAGTTAACATTAGGAGGAAAGTGAATAATAATAATCTTTATTGTCACATAGGGACTTACATTAACACTGCAATGAAGTTACTGTGAAATGCCCCTCATCACCACATTTTGGTGCCTGTTCGGGTACACTGAGGGAGAATTCAGAATGTCCAAATTGCCTAACAGCACGTCTTTCGGGACTTATGGAAGGAAACCGGAGCACCCGGAGGGAACCCACACAGACACAGGGAGAACATGCAGACTCCGCACAGACAGCGACCCAAGCCGGGAATCGAACTGGGACCCTGGTGCTGTGAAGCATGAAGGAGCATTGAGGGAGCATTAAGGTTCAGACAGGAGAAGATCACCAGGAACGATGGAGAAATAACAGAAATATTAAATAATTACTTTGCATCATTGTTTCCCAGGGAGATAGAACAGGTCAACAGGACATTGAATGATAAGGTGATTATTGATTGCACTAATCAAACTCAAAGGGGATAAAGCCCCTGATCTGAATGGATTACATCCATGTATTTTAAAAGATTTGCAGGGAGGGACATTACTGCTCAAATTTAATAATTCATTAAAAAGGTTCAGTTCTAAAAGACTGGCAGCTCAGTAATGTAATTCCTATAATTAAAATGGTGGCCAGAACATGCCCAGGAAATTATGAAACAATTAGCTGCACATTGGTAAATAATCGAATCCTGAGTAAAGGAGGGAACTTTTAAAATCTGGAAAAGATAAACATAACAATGAATAGTCAATATGGATTTCAAATGGGAAAATCTTGTCTGACCAAAGTTATGTGTCTTGCTGCTTGTGCGTGTGCTGCTTATCATTAGGTGTAAGCAACCTTCCTCCCCAATGTGGTTCCTGAGAATTCCATTGATTTGAATGGTACGATTTGAGTCAGAGAGTTTTTCCAGGAGTGAAAGAGGCACTTTGACCCATCGGGTCTCCATCAGCCATCAAGCACCTATTTACTCTAATCCCATTTTCCAGCACTTAGTCCGTAGCCTTCCATGCAATGGCATTTCAAATGCTCATCTAAATACTTCTTAAATGTTGTGAAGTTTACATTTTCTACCACACTTTCAGACAGTGAGTTCCAGATTCCCACCACCCTCTGGGTGAAGAAGTTTTTCTTCGCATCTCCTATAAACCTCCTGCCATTACCTGAAATCTATGCACCTGCTTATTGACCCCTCCGGTAAGGGGAAAGTTCCCTTCTATGCCCACTGGTTATTGACCCTTCCACTCAGAGGAAAGATTCCTTCCTATTCATCCCATCTATTCACCACTAATTCACTCAATAATTTTATATACCTCAATCAGGTTCCCCTCAGCCTTCTCTGCTCCAAGGAAAACAATCCCAGCCGATCCAGTCTCTCTTGCTTGCTGAAATACTCCAGCCCAGGCCATCCTGGTGAATCTACTCTGCATCCTCTCAATTGCAATCACTTCCTTCCAGAACTGCACACACTACTCCAGCTGTGGTTTAACCAGCATTTTTTACAGCCCCATCATAACCTCCCTGCTCTTATAGTCTATGCCTCAGTTAATAAAGGCAAGTATTCCATATTGCTTTTTAATCCCCCTATCTACCTGTCCTCCTGTCTTCAAGGACCGATGGATATGCCCACCAAGGTCCCTCTGATCCTCTAGGGTCCGGCCATTAATTGTTTATTTCTTGCTTTGTTTGCAGATTCTTTACCCAGCGGTTTGCAGCTGCGGGGCTTCTCCCTCCCGGGAACAGGCCCAGGTTATCGGGCACCATCCTGCAGACACTGGAGATTGGTTCACATCAGAGGATGGGGGAGGGGGAAAAGAAATAAGAGCTTCCACTTTTTACTCAAATCAATGAGGACTCATCTCTGGCAAGGAAGGAAACCCTGGCAGGTGGGCGGGGAGGATTCACAAACACCCGCTGGAGGCTCCAAACCCCCAATAGGACCCATTGATTTTATTGTCAGTCTGCAGACAGGAGCTGGAGAACTGAACCCAGGCAGAGGAGAGGGAGGGAGAAAACTGGGAGTGGAGGAAAGAAATGGTGCCGATGGTGAGATGGGTTTGGATTTCAGCCCAGGGAGGAGGGAGACTGGGTGGGATGGGGATTTACAGCTTTGGGGGAACAAGAGACGAAAAAATGTTCCAGAGAAACTAGAATTGCCTGTTGTACACTATTGTAAACTCCTTTTACAGGGGGTTAGAATTGGAGAAGTTACACATCATAAACTTGTAGCGCACAAAGACTCCGTGAGACGAATAGAGTGAAGTCGATGAGGCTTTATTAAGCGTGTCTGTTCCCCCGCAGCTCAATAGTAGAATGGCCTGCGGGGGAGGACTCCGGCTTCTTATACTCCGCCTTCAGGACGGAGCTAGAGGTCAACGGCCAACCAGGACCCGGGATCTGTCAGCCAATGACATTAGGGCTTCCAGTCCCACATGACCCCTAATACATACTATCACAAAACTCAATCCTTGTCAAAAATGAACCCGGCGGGGTGATGCTTCGTATGGTGGTAAGGGTTTACAGGGCTGGTCCTGGGAGGAAAAAACAGTCACATGGCAATACAGTATTGTACAATTTTGTCCTGTTTCAACTATTTACAGAAGGTATCGGGAGAAAAGCAAAATGTTCTTGTGAAAAGTCCATACATTGATTTAGATCGACGCCACGAGTCGGTCGGGCGGTCTGGTCGTCCGTGTCGATCGCCGCGGCCCCGGTGGTGGTGGTGGTGGTGGTGGTGCTTGTACCGGTGTTGTCGTCTCCGGGATCCTTACGGTTTCCGCTTGGGCTTTATTCTTGGTCGGGCCTGAGGGGAGGGGAACCGATCCTCCTGGGAAGTGGGCGGTCGCGGGGTGCGGCGGTGGCAGGAAGGGGGGGGGTTGGGTGAATGGTGTCGGGGGTGTGTGTGTGTTGCCGGCGGGCGCCAGATCCCGCAGGGAGACCATGTCCTGTCGGCCGTCGGGGTACTCCACGTAAGCGTACTGCGGGTTCGCGTGGAGGAGGTGAACCCTTTCGACCAACGGGTCCGCCTTATGTGCCCGCACATGCTTTCGGAGCAAGATGGGTCCTGGGGCCGCCAGCCAGGTCGGCAGCGACGTTCCAGAGGAGGACCTCCTAGGGAAGACAAGGAGACGCTCATGAGGCGTTTGATTAGTGCTCGTACATAATAGCGACCGGATGGAGTGGAGAGCGTCCGGGAGGACCTCCTGCCACCGTGAAACTAGGAGGTCCCTGGACCGTAGGGCCAGTAGGACGGTCTTCCAGACCGTGCCGTTCTCCCTCTCTACTTGCCCGTTCCCCCGGGGTTGTAGCTGGTCGTCCTGCTCGAGGCTATGCCCTTGCTGAGCAGGAACTGGCGCAGCTCATCACTCATGAAAGAGGACCCCCTGTCGCTGTGGACGTATGCGGGGCAACCGAACAGTGTGAAGATGGTGTTCAGGGCTTTAATGACTGTGGCCGCGGTCATGTCAGAGCAGGGAATGGCGAATGGGAAGCGGGAGTATTCGTCCACCACATTAAGAAAGTATGTGTTGCGGTCGGTGGAGGGGAGGGGCCCTTTGAAATCGAGACTAAGGCGTTCAAAGGGGCGGGAAGCCTTAATCAGGTGCGCACCATCCGGACTGAAAAATTGCGGTTTGCATTCCGCGCAGATGTGGCAGTCCCTTGTGACTGTACGGACATCCTCTAAAGAGTATGGGAGGTTGCGGGACTTGATAAAGTGGAAAAACCGAGTGACCCCCGGGTGGCAGAGGTCCTCGTGGAGGGTTTGGAGGCGGTTAATTTGTGCTTTGGCACATGTGCCGCAGGATAGGGCATCGGACGGCTCGTTCAGCTTTCCGGGACGATACAAAATCTCGTAGTTGAAGGTGGAGAGCTCGATCCTCCACCTTAAGATCTTGTCGTTTTTGATTTTGCCCCGCAGTGCATTATCGAACATGAAGGCTACTGACCGTTGGTCAGTGAGGAGAGTGAATCTCCTGCCGGCCAGGTAATGCCTCCAATGTCGCACAGCTTCCACTATGGCTTGGGCTTCCTTTTCCACTGAGGAGTGGCGGATTTCTGAGGCGTGGAGGGACCGGGAGAAAAAGGCCACGGGTCTGCCCGCTTGGTTAAGGGTGGCTGCTAGAGCTACGTCTGAGGCGTCGCTCTCGACCTGGAAGGGGAGGGACTCGTCGATGGCGCGCATCGTGGCCTTTGCGATATCCGCTTTGATGCGGCTGAAGGCCTGGCAAGCCTCTGTCGACAGAGGGAAGGTAGTGGTCTGTATTAGGGGGCGGGCCTTGTCTGCGTACTGGGGGACCCACTGGGCGTAGTATGAAAAAAAACCCAGGGCTTTGGAGCAGTGCGGGAGGGGAAATTCCATGAGGGCGCGCATACGTTCGGGGTCGGGGCCTATTATCCCATTGCGCACTACGTAGCCCAAAATGGCTAGCCGATTGGTGCTAAAAACGCACTTGTCCTCGTTGTACGTGAGGTTCAAGGCTTTGGCGGTCTGGAGGAATTTTTGGAGGTTGGCGTCGTGGTCCTGCTGGTCGTGGCCGCAGATGGTTACATTGTCGAGATACGGGAACGTGGCCCGCAACCCATGTTGATCAACCATTCGGTCCATCTCCCGTTGGAAGACCGAGACCCCGTTTGTGACGCCAAATGGGACCCTTAGGAAATGGTATAATTGCCCGTCTGCCTCGAAGGCTGTGTACTTGCGGTCACTTGGGCGGATGGGGAGCTGATGGTAGGCGGACTTGAGGTCCACGGTGGAGAAGACTTTATATTGGGCAATCCGATTGACCATGTCGGATATGCGGGGGCGAGGGTACGCGTCTAGTTGTGTGTACCTGTTGATGGTCTGGCTATAGTCTATGACCATCCTTTGTTTCTCCCCTGTCTTCACTACTACCACCTGCGCTCTCCAGGGACTATTGCTGGCCTGGATTATGCCCTCCTTTAGTAGCCACTGGACTTCGGACCGAATGAAGGTCCGGTCCTGGGCGCTGTACCGTCTGCTCCTAGTGGCGACGGGTTTGCAATCCGGGGTGAGGTTCGCAAACAAGGACGGGGGTTGCACCTTGAGGGTTGCGAGGCCGCAGATAGTGAGTGGGGGTATTGGGCCGCCGAATTTGAACGTAAGGCTCTGTAGATTGCATTGGAAATCTAATCCTAGTAAGGTGGGGGCGCAGAGTTGGGGAAGGACGTTTAGTTTGTAGTTTTTGAACTCCCTCCCCTGCACCGTTAGGGTAACTATGCAGAATCCTTGGATCTGTACGGAGTGGGATCCTGCAGCTAGGGAAATCTTTTGTGCGCTGGTATAGGTGGTCAAGGAACAGCGTCTTACCGTGTCGGGGTGGATAAAGCTCTCCGTGCTCCCGGAGTCGACTAGGCATGGTGTCTCGTGGCCGTTTATTAGCACCGTTGTCGTCGTCGTCTGGAGTGTCCGGGGCCGAGCTTGATCGAGCGTAATTGAAGCGAGACATGGTTGTAGTGGTGGAGTGGGGTCCGTTGTTGCCGTCCAAGATGGCGTCGGGGATGAACAAAATGGCCGCCCCCATACATCGCAGATGGCGGCGGGGGTGGACAAAATGGCCGCCCCCATACATCGCAGATGGCGGCGGGGGTGGACAAAATGGCCACCCCCACGCGTCGTAGAGGTTTGGGGTCGTCCAAGATGGCGGCGCCCTTCCTCCCCTCGTGGTGGCCGGGACCCAAAATGGCGGCGTCTGCAGGTCGCACATGGGGCACTGGGGGGGTTGGGGAGCGTTAGGACCGCACGGGGCTCCCTCATCTCCGGGGACAGCGGTGGTCGGGACCCAAGTTGGTAGCGCCGGCGGGTCAGACGTGGGGCGCGGGGGGGGGGTTAGGGGGGCGTTAGAGACGGCCAGAACTCCCTCTTCTCCATAGGGAGTGGTGGTCGGGACCCAAAGTGGTAGCGCCGGCGGGTCATACATGGGGTGCGCGGGGGGGGGGTTGGAGATCGCAAGCGGCGTGCAGGGCTCCCTGTTCTCCCGGGACCGCGGTGGTCGGGACCCAGAGCGGCTGCGCCTGCGGGTGGGGAGCGTAAACGGCTTGCAGGGCTCCCTGTTCTCCCGGGACAGCGGCGACCTCACGGGACCGGCACACAACCGCGAAATGGCCCTTTTTCCCGCAGCTCTTGCAGATCACTGCGCGAGCCGGGCAGCGCTGCCGGGGGTGTTTCGCCTGGCCGCAGAAATAGCAGCGGGCGCCCCCGGTGCGACTTGGCGTTTGGACCGCGCAAGCCTGTGGGGTGTCCGGGGGGGGGGGGGGTGGGGGGGTGGGTTTGTCGCGACAGGTACATACGGAGCCCAATGGGCTGCCGCGCGGTCGGGGCCGTAGGCGCGGGTATTACGCGCGGCCACGTCTAGGGAGGCTGCTAGGGCCCGGGCCTCTGAGAGTCCTAGCGACTCTCTTTCTAGAAGTCTTTGGCGGATTTGGGAGGAATTCATACCTGCCACAAAAGCATCGCGCATTAACATGTCCGTGTGTTCATTTGCGTTCACCGAAGGGCAGCTGCAGGTCCGTCCCAAAATCAGCAGCGCGGCGTAGAATTCATCCATCAATTCTCCGGGACCTTGCCGTCTCGTCGCGAGCTGGTAGCGAGCGTAGATTTGGTTAACTGGGCGGACATAGAGACTTTTCAGTGCTGCAAACGCCGTCTGGAAATCCTCCGAGTCTTCGATGAGGGAGAAGATCCCAATGGGCTGCCGCGCGGTCGGGGCCGTAGGCGCGGGTATTACGCGCGGCCACGTCTAGGGAGGCTGCTAGGGCCCGGGCCTCTGAGAGTCCTAGCGACTCTCTTTCTAGAAGTCTTTGGCGGATTTGGGAGGAATTCATACCTGCCACAAAAGCATCGCGCATTAACATGTCCGTGTGTTCATTTGCGTTCACCGAAGGGCAGCTGCAGGTTCGTCCCAAAATCAGCAGCGCGGCGTAGAATTCGTCCATCGATTCTCCGGGACCTTGCCGTCTCGTCGCGAGCTGGTAGCGAGCGTACATTTGGTTAACTGGACGGACATAGAGACTTTTCAGTGCTGCAAACGCCGTCTGGAAATCCTCCGAGTCTTCGATGAGGGAGAAGATCTCCGTGCTCACCCTCGAGTGCAGGACCTGTAGTTGTTGGTCTTCTGTGACCCGGCCGGTGGCCATTCTGAGGTAGGCCTCGAAACAAGTCTGCCAGTGCTTGAAGGCTGCTGCCGCGTTCACTGCGTGGGGGCTGATCCTCAGGCATTCCGGAATGATCCTGAGCTCCATAGTCCTTTTTTTTTTTAGGCTCGCTTAATAAATTGTAGCGCACAAAGACTCCGTGAGACGAATAGAGTGAAGTCGATGAGGCTTTATTAAGCATGTCTGTTCCCCCGCAGCTCGATAGTAGAATGGCCTGCGGGGGAGGACTCCGGCTTCTTATACTCCGCCTTCAGGGCGGAGCTAGAGCTCAACGGCCAACCAGGACCCGGGATCTGTCAGCCAATGACATTAGGGCTTCCAGTCCCACATGACCCCTAATACATACTACCACAAAACTCAATCCAACAGAAAGGTTGATTTCTATCCTGCATTGACAGTGATGACTTTTGTAACATGAGATTACAGCTCTCAGGAAAGATTAAATGGAGAGGGGCCTTTTTTCTATTGAAAACAACCAATTAAGCGGTGGCCTGATAGAAATCTTTAAAATTATCAGTTCTTTAAAATTATCAGTACTTTTGAGAGGGGTCGATGTGAGAGAGTCCAAAATCAGTGACCATTAATAAACAACAAGTCATAATTACAAGATAGTTACGAATAAATCCAAGGGGGCAATTTGGACAAATTTTTTATCACATGTTCAGAATGTGCAACTCATTACCATGGGAAGGAGTTGAGGAAACTGCTGAGATGTTTTCAAAAGGAAACGGGACAAGCACATGAGAGAAAATGGAATCGAAAATCAGCTGAAAGGCTGAGATTTGATAGGTGTGACAGTCGGAGATGTATAAGACCATAAGACATAGGAGTGGCAGTAAGGGCATTCGGCCCATCGAGTCCACTCCATCATTCAATCATGGCTGATTTCAACTCCATTTACCCGCTCTCTCTCCATAGCCCTTAATTCCTCGAGAAATCAAGAATTTATCAACTTCTGTCTTAAAGACACTAACGTCCCGGCCTCCACCGCCCTCTGTGGCAATGAATTCCACAGACCCACCACTCTCTGGCTGAAGAAATTTCTCATCTCTGTTCTAAAGTGACTCCCTTTTATTCTAAGGCTGTGCCCCCGGGTCCTAGTCTCCCCTGCTAATGGAAACAACTTCTCTACATCCACCCTATCTAAGCCATTCATTATCTTGTAAGTTTCTATTAGATCTCCCCTCAATCTCTGAAACTCCAATGAATATAATCCCAGGATCCTCAGACCTTCATCGTATGTTAGGCCTACCATTCCTGGGATCATCCGTGTGAATCTCCGCTGAACCCGCTCCAGTGCCAGTATGTCCTTCCTGAGGTGTGGGGCCCGAGTAAGGACAGCAGCAGAATCTGTGACAGAATGGCCTGTTTGTGTCTTATATATTCACTGTAATTCAATGTAATCTCCTTTTACAGAATATTTGCAGATGTAAACATCATGTCGAGATCTGACAGTCACTTGATTCATCAGGACCGGCCTTTCAACGTGGAAGGAGAAATGTTTGTCTGTTTTGTCTTTCGGGAAAAAATTCAAAAATCACTGTGATTGGAAAAGCACCGAGACACAGACATCAAAGTAATTTTCCACAGTTCGCTGGAACTGAGCTTTAACCAATCACACAGCATGAAATTAAATTGCAGCATTTACATCAGGGAGACACCGTACTCAGGCTTCAACTGATGATCCAAGTTGGAGAGACATAAGGACATTCGCACCAAAGGAATCAAGAAGCAGCAATTGGACATTCAGCCCCGTGAGCCTGTTCCACCATTTAATAACTTCACGGCTGATCTGACAGTGACTGCAAATCTGCATCCCACCTACACCTGGTAACCTGTCAATAACCATGGAGAAACCGTGGAAATGTGGGGACTGTGGGATGGGATGCTATTCTCCGTCTGAAATGCAAACTCATCGACGTATTCACACTGGGGAAAGGCCGTTCATCTGCTCTGTGTGTGGGAAGGGATTCACTCTGTCATCCCACCTCCTGACACACCAACTTGTTCATACTGATGAGAGACCGTTTAAATGTGCTGACTGTGAGAAGAGCTTTAAAAGCAGAAATTATTTACTGACACACCAACGCACTCACACTGGGGAGAGGCCGTTCACCTGCTCCGTGTGTGGGAAGGGATTCATTCGTGCATCTCACCTCCAGACACACCAACTTGTTCATACTGATCAGAGACCTTTTAAATGTGCTGACTGTGAGAAGAGCTTTAGAAGCAGAAATAATTTACTGACACATCAACGCACTCACACTGGGGAGAGGCCATTCACCTGTCTGGAATGTGGGAAGGGATTTAATGATTTGTCAAACCTCCGGACTCACCATCAGGTTCACTCTGACCAGAGACCGTTTAAATGTGCTGACTGTGAGAAGAGCTTTAGAAGCAGAAATAATTTACTGATACATCAACGCACTCACACTGGGGAGAGGCCATTCACCTGCTCCGTGTGTGGGAAGAGATTCACATGTTCATCCGACCTTGTGATACACCAATTTGTTCACACTGATCAGAGACCTTTTAAATGTGCTGACTGTGAGACGAGTTTTAAAAGTAAAAAGCATTTAATGTCACATCAACGGCCTCACACTGGGGAGAGGCCGTTCACCTGCTCCATGTGTGGGAAGAGATTCACATGTTCATCCGACCTTCTGAAACACCAGCGAGTTCACACTGGGGAGAGACCGTACACTTGCCCCATGTGTGAGAAGAAATTCACTCGGTCATCCGACCTGACTTCACACCAACTTGTTCACACTGATCAGAAACCTTTTAAATGTTCTGAATGTGAAAAGAGATTTAAAAGAAAAACAAGTCTGCGGAAACACCAGCGAGTTCACACTGAAACAGAATCATAGAATTTACAGTGCAGAAGGAGGGCATTTGGCCCATCGAGTGCACCGGCCCTTGCAAAGAGCACCTTACTTAAGCCAAGTTACCTCCAACCTAATCCATAACCCCACCTAACCTTTTTGGATACTAAGGTCAATTTATCATGGC
Organism: Scyliorhinus torazame; assembly: GCF_047496885.1. NCBI lineage: Eukaryota > Metazoa > Chordata > Chondrichthyes > Carcharhiniformes > Scyliorhinidae > Scyliorhinus > Scyliorhinus torazame. The sequence goes on from NC_092711.1 coordinate 78,601,554, forward strand.
CAATTCATCAAACCTGCACATCTTTGAACTGTGGGGGGAAACCGGAGCACCTGGAGGAAACCCACGAAGACACTGGGACAACGCGCAGACACCGCACAGACAGTGACCCAAGCCGGGAATCAAACCCGGGACAAGAGAGCTGTGAAGCAAATGTGCTAACTGTTAAATCCCAAATTTCTTTACCCGTCAGTCTGGCCTCAATAAAAGTCGAGATGGATTTGCAGGTACAGCATTAGTTATTTTATTTAGCTTGCAAGCTTGATTCATTTCACAGAGGCATAAGACACACACATCTAGTCTCCTACACCCCGGAAAGCGAATGAACAAAGAGACAAAGGGATCTCTGCAAATCAATTCAAATGGTATCAAGTTTCACATACACGATTCCCATAGGTCATCCTATACCACTCCTGACCTAGTCAGACATTCTGATTGGCTCACTTCCAATCCCTTCCTCTGGCCCCTATTAACCAGCATCCTTTTCTCCCCCTATGGTGGACACACCTCCTCCTTGCTTTGCCATGCGGTCTGAAATCCTTTGTCTGTGAACTCACCAGAATGAGACTGGCCTATCTCTACATTACAGTAACTAATATCCCTAAAGTAACTATTTTATATCACATTCGTCATAACCACTGTGCTACTGTGTCACCCAAACGTGGGAGCGGTACTTGGGAGAGGCTGTTCAACCGCTCCGTGTGTGGGAGGAGATTCACTCAGTCAAACAACCTGAACAGACATCAGCAAGTTCACAGGCAACAGCAGGGTTTAGATTCAGCTGTTGTTGCTACTGTTAGTCACATCCAGGACTGAATGATGCCTGGATGTCTGTTTCCAGTGGGGCTCCACAGTTTCCAGTATATATCAATGATTTAGACTTAAATGTATGCACCAGGATTACACAAAAGGTGCAGATATGTTTTAGACAATGAGGGAGAAAGCCATGGACTGGGTCAGGTGGACAGAAAAATGGTGAATGGAAATTTAGATACGGAGAGGTTCGAAACACACGACAGTTAATTCCCGATAAAAATAAGGTCACTGATTGGTGGGGAAGCTACAAATAATCCTTTTTAAAAAAAATAATAAATTCAGAGTACCCAGTTATTCTTATTTTTTTCCCAATTAAGGGGCAATTTAGCGTGGCCAATCCACCTAACCTGCACATCTTTAGGTGGTGGGGGTGAAACCCATGCAGACACGTGGAGAATGTGCAAACTCCACACGGACAGTGACCAAGGGCCAGGTTTCAAACCCGGCTCCTCAGCGCTGTAGTCCCACTGCTCCACGTGCTGCCCTAGCTACAAATAATTCAAATAACTTTATTGAACAGTTCTCAAATGGAAAGGCACTTGCCCACATTAAAACTAAGGATCTGCAATTGACCTTTGATCAAGCAAGTCATATTTAGGGCAAGATTATAAACAGACGGCATTCATTTAAAGTGATTATAAAAAGAAGCAATGCTGAGCAAAGCTAGGAGAGTGGGCAAAGAAGTGGCAGATGGAATACAATGTGGAAAAGTGTGAGGTTATGGACTTTCGAAGCAGGCATAAACTATTTTCTAAATGGGGAAATGCTGAGGAAATCACAAGCACAAAGGGAATTGGAAGTCCTTGTTCAAGATTCTCTTCAGGTTAACGTGCAGGTTCAGTCGGCAGTTAGGAAGGCAAATGCAATGTATTCATGTCAAGAGGGCGAGAATACAAGTCCAGGGATGTAATTCTGAGGCTGTATAAGGATCTGATCAGACCCCATTTGGAATATTATGAGCAGTTTTGGGCCCCGTATCTAAGAAGGACGTGTTGGCCTTGGAAAAGGTCCAGAGGAGGTTTACAAGAATGATCCCTGGAATGAAGAATTTGTATGAGGAACGGTTGAGGACTCTGGGTCTGTACTTGTTGGAGTTTAGAAGGATATGGGGGAATCTTATTAAAACTTATGGGATACTGCAAGGCCTGGGTAGAGTGGACATGGAGAAGATGTTTCCACTAGTTGGAAAAAGTAGAAGCAGTGGACACAATCTCACACTAAAGGGCGATCCTTTAAAACAGAGTAAGAAGTCTTACAACACCAGGTTAAAGTCCAGCAGGTTTGTTTCGACTCACTAGCTTTAAGGGCACAGTTCCTTCCTCAGATGATGATGAGGAATTAAAACAGATGAGGAGGAATTTCTTCAGCCAGAGGGTGGTGAATCTGTGGAACTCTTTGCCACAGAATGCCGTGGAGGCCAAATCACTGAGAGTCTTTAAGATGGAGATAGATAGATTCTTGATTAATAAGCGGATCAGCGGTTATGGGGAGAAGGCAGGAGAATGGAGATGAGAAAAATATCAGCCATGATTGAATGGCGGAGCCGATCCGATGGGCCTAATTCTGTTCCGATGTCATATGATGTGAAGAAAAACATTCTGTGCTGCGTGTGGGATCATGAATGCACTGCTCGAAAATGTGGTGGAGGCAGATTCAATTGATGCCTTGAAAAGAGAATTGGACAACTATCTGTTACTATCAGATCAGCCATGACCTTATTAAATGGTGGAGCAGACTGGGCTGAATAGCCAACTCCAGCTCCTTGCTCATCTATTCGTATCTTTTGAGGAGAAAAATATCTGCAGAGTTCAGGGCCAATGACAGCGGATTGTGACAGTTGCAGAAAGTTGGCACAGGTACAATTTGTTGAGTGCCTTTGTTTTGTGCTGTCACCTTTCTATGCCTCTGTGTTATGAGGGAAATGCAGAGCACCAATGCAAGAGAGGCAGATTACTCCCTCGATATGGATTGGACTTGTTTATTGTCACGTGTACCGAGGTACAGTGAAAAGTATTATTCTGCGAGCAGCTCAAACAGATCATTTTGTAAATGAAAAGAAAGTAAACTAAAAAGAAAATACATAATATGGCAACACAAGGTGCACAATGTAAATATATAGACAAAGGCATTGAGTGAAGCATACAGGAGTGTAGTATTAATCAGGTCAGTCCAGAAAAGGGTCATTTAGGAGTCTGGTAATAGCGGGGAAGAAGCTGTTTTCAATCTGTTTGTGCGTGTTCTCAGACTTTTGTATCTCCTGCCCGATCGAAGAAGTTGGAAGAGTGAATAAGCCGGGTGAGAGGGGTCTTTAATTATGCTGCCCGCTTTCCCCAGGCAGCGGGAGGTGTGGATAGAGCCAGTGGATGGGAGGCAGGTTTGTGTGATGGACTGGGCTGTGTTCACTACTCTCTGACGTTTCTTGCGATCTTGGGCCGAGCAGTTGCCATACCAGGCTGTGATGCAGCCAGATAGGATGCTTTCTATGGTGCATCTGTAAAAGTTGGTAAGAGTCAGTGTGGACATGCCAAATTTCCTTAGTTTCCTGAAGAAGTATAGGCGCTGTTGTGCTTTCTTGGTGGTAGCGTCGATGTGCGTGGACCAGGACAGATTTTTGGTGATGGAAACCCTGTGCCCCAGTGCAGGAGAGGCTGGTTGTTGGGCAGTGTGAGCTGAACATACATGGCTGGATAAAGATTAAGGCAGATGTCAAGACCCTTGGAGTGAAAACAAGTCTGGAGGGAGTGGGTCAAAAAACCTGGGGATTTGCATTTTGTATGAATCGTGAGTGACCCAGTCACAATTATGAACAGTAAACTAAATCTATCACTGGTTTGATGAGATGAGTCGATGGGCCGAGTGGCCTCCTTCTGCAATGTAAATTCTAAATTCTTTGATTTAACGTGTCCCAGGTGTTGTAAATACTGTACATACTGTAGATCAGTCTGCTTGCTGCCCATGTCTAAGTGATATCAGAATAATGTGCTTCTGTATTAAATAAAGTATCCAAAACTCTCATTGTGCTTCATGCCCAGCATCTTGCCTAACTGTGGATCTTCTGTTTTGCTAACTGGGAAATAGAATCTTCCTGTTTACTAATTGCTCTATGGCGGCTGTGTTACCCAGAATCCCCCACGCTGCAGAAAGTTCCCGATCAGTGAGTGTACGAGGCCAGTGCACAGGTGCAGTGTGGGTGTGTGCTCTGAGCATGCTCAGTGTCAGTCATGGTGAGAGAGTGAGGAGGAGCTGGGTTGAACACAACAGTGAGCTGTATCCCTGTGAGAAGGGCATCTCCCAGTCTCTGTTTGACTCTCCTACAGCTTCCTATCATGGTTGAGTTGGACAAGGAACTCTCGTCATTTGAGCTGGAAAAGGCCATTGATTGCTGACCAAACAGCAAGGTGCCCAGCAAGGATGGAATTCCAGCTGAACTGCCCACACACGGAAAGTCCCATCGACTGTCACACCTTCCTGCCCTCCCCTTTTGGGCTGTGAGACTGGTCCACGGAACATGTGTGATGCAATAAAAACAGCAGTGACAGAGGAGACAGCACCAACTACAGGGACATCTCACTCCTTAGAGTCAGGGGAAGACCTTCACTTGGGTGATGTTTAACAGATTCATCTACTTGCAGACTGAGTTTATCCAGAAGCACAGTGCGGTTTCTGTGCTGACAGATCTACAGTGAACATGATCTTCTCCACACACCAGCTACAAGGGAAGAAAACAATTGGGATTTGACCTAAAGCATTTGTGCTGAGAAAGTGAAATGTTCTAATTACTGAGTGAAAGTAAACCTTTCAGTGTGAATCACAATTTACTGGTACAAATGGAAAAGGCACTAAAATGTTTCAATCTCTGAATATAAACTTCAGCCTTGAAGTTATGTTTCGGAGCTCACAAGCTGTGGAAAGCTTTGTGACTGTTTCCTCTTCCCTTTTGTAAACAAGCAGAGAAGTTAACCCTTTCCCCTGACAGCACGGCAATGATTTGAAATAACGACTTTGCCTTTTAAAGATTTGGCTTCATCCCATTTGTTGGGGTCATATTTCCGGCTGCGGGAATCATCGCGGGCGGGATGAAAATTTGCTGGAACATTTTTTAAATAATAATCTTTAGTCACAAGTAGGCTTACATTAACACAGCAATGAAGTTACTAGTCGCCACATTCCGGCGCCTGTTCGGGTACACAGAGGGAGAATTCAGAATGTCCAAATTACCGAACAGCACGTTTTTCGGGACTTGTGGGAGGAAACCGGAGCACCCGGAGGAAACCCATACAGACACGGTGAGAACATGCAGACTCCGCACAGACAATGACGCAAGCCGGGAATCGAACTTGGACCCTGGTACTGTGAAGCAACAGTGCTAACCACTGTGCTACCGGGCCGCCCCTTTAAAGGTCCTTTACCTTGGGCGGGACTTTCCGGTCTGGGCTTGGGGAGTTTGGTAAGGTGGAGGAGTGCGACCGGAAAATCCCACCTGTTATGTTTCAAAATAAAATTCTTGGGAATGGGAAATGAGGGAGTTATCTCCGAGCTGATTGGAAATACCTGGACCTGTGTCTCTGTATGTCCTACTTGGAATAAAAGAGAAAAGTCACACCATCAAACGGGAATTGGAATAACTCAGCCTGGGTATAGTTCAATAGAACAGATCAATCTATCAGGGGGAGATGATGGGCTGGGGTAAAGTCACTGGGCTAGTCGGCCAGGACAATGCTCTGGGGACATGGGTTCAAACCCCATCATAGTCACTGGAGGAATTTAAATTCAGTTAATGGAAGCTGGTCTGAGTTACCATCTGGTTCAGTAATGATTCTGGTGTCCTTACCTGGTCTGGCCGAACCCTCAGTGAGGTGCTGGACTCTGAAATGGTCTTCAGGCAATTAGGAATGGCCACATCTCATGAAAAAAATACTTTAAAAAATAATCTGACATCCAGGTACATTCCAGTACATGAAAATAGTCAATCTCTGGTGATGTTTGTACCTTTCCCTCTGCACTTTTTAAACTACAATCTTCTACACTTCCTGGGTCGGTATCCCTCTATTCCCATCCTATTCATGTATTTGTCAAGATGCCCCTTAAATGTTACTATCGTCCATGCTTCCACCACCTCCTCCGGCAGTGAGTTCAAGGCACCCACTACCCTCTGTGTAAAAAACTTGCCTCGAACATCAACTCTAATCCTTACCCCTTGCACCTTAAACCTATGCCCCTTAGAAATTGACCCCTCTACCCTGGGGAAAAGCCTCTGACTATCCACTCTGTCTATGCCCCTCATAATTTTGTAGATCTCTATCAGGTCGCCCCTCAACCCCCGTCATTCCAGTGAGAACAAACCGAGTTTATTCAACCGCTCCTCATAGTTAATGCCCTCCATACCAGGCAACATTCTGGTAAATCTCTTCTGCACCCTCTCTAAAGCCTCCACATCCTTCTGGTAGTGTGGCGACCAGAATTGACACTATACTCCAAGTGTGACCTAACTAAGGTTCTATACAGCTGCAACATGACTTGCTAATTCTTATACTCAATGCCCCGGCCTTCTTGACTACCTTCTCCACCTGTGTTGCCCCTTTCAGTGACCTGTGGACCTGCACACCTAGATCTCTTTGACTTTCAATACTCTTGAGGGTTCTACCATTCACTGTATATTCCCTACCTGCATTAGACCTTCCAAAATACATTGCCTCATATTTGTCTGGATTAAACTCCATCTGCCATCTCTCCGCCCAAGTCTCCAAACAATCTAAATCCTGCTGTAGCCTCTGACAGTCCTCATCGCTATCCGCAATTCCACCAACCTTTGTGGCGTCTGCAAACTTACTAATCAGACCAGTTACATTTTCCTCCAAATCATTTATATATACTACAAACAGCAAAGGTCCCAGCATTGATCCCTGCGGAACACCACTAGTCACACCCCTCAAATTAGAAAAGCATCCTTCCATTGCTACTCTCTGCCTTCTATGACCTAGCCAGTTCTGTATCCACCTTGCCAGCTCACCCCTGATCCCGTGTGACTTCACCTTCTGTACGAGTCTACCACGAGGGACCTTGTCAAAGGCCTTACTGAAGTCCATATAGACAACATCCACTGCCCTACCTGCAGGGTAGGTCATCTTTGTGACCTCTTCGAAAAACTCAACAAGTTAGTGAGACACGACATCCCCTTCACAAAACCATGCTGCCTCTCACTAATACGTCCATTTGCTTCCAAATGGGAGTAGATCCTGCCTCGAAGAATTCTCTCCAGTAATTTCCCTACCACTGACGTAAGGCTCACCGGCCTGTAGTTCCCTGGATTATCCTTGCTACCCTTCTTAAACAGAGGAACATCATTGGCTATTCTCCAGACCTCCGGGATATCACCTGAAGACAGTGAGGATCCAAAGATCTCTGTCAAGGCCTCAGCAATTTCCTCTCTAGCCTCCTTCAGTATTCTGGTGTAGATCCCATCAGGCCCTGGGGACTTATCTGCCGTAATATTTTTCAAGACACCCAACACATCATCTTTTTGGATCTCAATGTGACCCAGGCTATCTACACACCCTTCTCCAGACTCAACATCCACCAATTCCTTCTCTTTGGTGAATACTGATGCAAAGTATTCATTTAGTACCTCGCCCATTTCCTCTGGCTCCACACATAGACTCCCTTGCCAATCCTTCAGTGGGCCAACCCTTTCCCTGGCTACCCTGCTGTTTATGTACGTGGAAAAAGCCTTGGGATTTTCCTTAACCCTATTTTCCAATGACTTTTCGTGACCCCTTCTAGCCCTCCTGACTCCTTGCTTAAGTGCTGAGTGAATCGCTTCCCACACACAGAGCAGTTGAACGGCCTCTCTCCAGTGTGACTGTGCTGGTGAATCAGCAGATCCATTTTGCCTTTGAAGCTCTTCTCACAGGCGGAACATTTAAAAGGTCTTGTGTCAGAGTGAACACGTTGGTGTGAAGTGAGGTGGGTAGACTGAGTGAATCCCTTCCCACACACAAGGTAGGTGAATGGTCTCTCCCAAGTGTGACCACGCTAGAAATAGCCCTTTAGTTCCAAAGGTGAAGTGGGGTTACGGGGAGAGAGAAGGGAAAGTGTGCCTGGGTGGGGTGTTCTTTTGTAGGGTTGGTGCAAACTCGATGGGTCGAATGGCCTCCTCATGCACTGTAAATTCTATGATTCTGTAGGATTTTCTCTCTCAATCTGATCCGCTGGGTGTGTCTGGTGGCATTTTCCTGACGGTAGCACAATGGGTCGCACAGTTGCTTCACAGTGTCAGGGTTCCGAGTTCAATTCCCACTTGGGTCACTGTCTGTGCGGAGTCTGCACGTTCTCTCAGTGTCTGCATGGGTTACCTCCGGCTGCTCCGGTTTCCTCCCACAAGTCCCAAAAGACGTGCTTGTTAGGTGAATTGGACATTCTGAATTCTCCCTCTGTGTACCCGAACAGGCACCGGAGTGTGGTAACTAGGGGCTTTTCACAGTAACTTCATTGCAGTGTTAATGCAAGCCTACTTGTGACAATAATAAACATTATATGTTTGTGTATTTTAGGCAACAGGTGGAACCTCCTTGGTTCTCCCTGTTGTCCCCTCAGATATTCCATCTGTTTTTGGTTAATGTGTCTGAAGTCTGAGTTCTTCCAGTCCGTCTCCAATTCTCCTTCCTGTCTCGGGTATATTGGTCTAGGTAGCTTGGTGTTGCGATTTGTGTTGTTTAGTTGTCTGTCTGTCTGTCTCCAGCAGGTATTGTTGTCTCTCGATAATGACTGTGCTGCTACCCTTGCTTCTAGTCTTCTGAACATATCGGTGTTGGATCCAAGCTCCCGGATTGTCTGTCTTTCTCTCCGGGTAAGATTCTGTTTGTCTCTTGTATTTCACTGTGACAGGGCAGAGACCTGATTGAAGGGATTCAAACATGGGAGTTCTGGGAAAGATGGGCAAGGATTTGGGCGTGACAACATGTTCAAAGTGTTTGGAGAGGAGAGGGAAGTTGAAGATGGGGCAGTAATTTATAAGTATGGCAGGTCAAGGGTTTGTTTTATTGAGGAGGGGTTGATGATGACAGATTTGAAAGACAGAGGGACAGTACCAGAAGAGAGAGAAATGTTGACAATATCCATGGACACAGGGTAGTTGGCTGATCAGTAGCTCAGTGGGAATAAGGTCGATGGAGCGGGAGCTGGGTCGCATGGACAAGATGAGCTCTGAGAGGGCATGAGGGGAGATGGGAGAGAAACTAGAGAAAGATGTGGGTTCAGGGCTCGGGAAAGGATTAAATTTAGAGACAGTTTGGTCCGGTGGGCTCGTGGGAGGGAGGGAAGCAGCAGAGGCAGCTGATCGGATTTACTCAATCTCAGTCACAAAGATGCTCCACAAGCGCCTCACACTTCTTGTTGGAGGTGAGGATGGAAGAGACAGGGAAGAGCGAGAGTACTTCAAAAGGATCTAACTTTTGTCAGAGAGGTATTTAACACAAATCAACTTTATTTGACTTTTAGCCCCTGTAAATGGGCTGGAGTTTGTTATCAGCAGAAAGAGACCCAAATGAACATGGTTCAGTCCTGAATGTGAGGAACAGCAAAATCCAATCACTGTGGTTCCTTATGGCCACGTTGGTGTCTCAGCAGGTTGGATGACTGAGTGAATCCCTTCCCACACTGAGAGCAGGTGAATGGCCTCTCCCCAGTGTGAATTCGCTGGTGACTCAGCAGGGCAGATGACTGAGTGAATCCCTTCCCACACTTGGAGCAGGTGAATGGCCTCTCCCCAGTGTGAATTCGCTGGTGACTCAGCAGGGCAGATGACTGAGTGAATCCCTTCCCACACTTGGAGCAGGTGAATGGTCTCTCCCCAGTGTGAATTCGCTGATGTTCAGTGAGCTGAGTTGATCGCCTGAACCCAGTCCCGCAGTGAGAGCACCTAAACGGTCTCTCGTCAGTGTGAACATGTTGATGGCGCATCAATTCCCCAGAACCTTTATAGAACTTCCCGCAGTCTGAACATTGGAACGGTCTCTCATCAGTGTGAACTCGCTGGTGTGTCTGCAGGGCGGATGAGTGACTGAATCCCTTCCCACACTGAGAGCACGTGAATGGTCTCTCTCCAGCGTGAATACGTTGATGTTTCTGCAGGGTGGATGAATCACTGAATCCCTTCCCACACATGGAGCAGCTGAATGGCCTCTTCCCAGTGTGAACTCGCTGGTGTCTCCGCAGGTTGGCTGAAAAAGTAAATCCCTTCCCACACTTGGAGCAGGTGAATGGCCTCTCCCCAGTGTGAATACGTTGGTGTTTCCGCAGGGCGGATGACTCAGTGAATCCCTTCCCACACTTGGAGCAGGCGAATGGTCTCTCCCCACTGTGACTGCGTCGATGAGTTTCCAACTTGGATGGGGAAGTGAATCCTTTCCCACAGTCTGCACATTTCCACGGTTTCTTGTCAGTGTGACTGCATTTGTGGCTTGTGAGGCCTGATGATCGAGCAAATCCTCGTCCACACACACAACACGTGTACGGTTTCTCCCCACTGTGGACGATGCTTTTTCCTTCCATGTTCAAAGTACGATGATATTCAGGATATGATAAATTGAGGACTCTGTCAGATCCTGATGTGATGCTTGGTTTGAGTTTCCGGACCTTGAAGCCTCCCCTTCGAACACCCTGTGAAACTGATTGAAAACAATAAATAGGGAGTGAGAGAGAACCCACAGAAACACAAAGGCAGGTTGTAAAATTGAGCTGAATGAATCTGGTCATTTGTGGGGCCGGCACTGGGAAAAAGTGACCATGAAAACTGCTGGATTGTTGTAAAAACACAACTGGCCTCTTTGGGAGGAGCGAGAAAGAGGTGAAGATGGATTTTGTATATCTACAAGACATATTAAGAGAGTAGATCTGAGCTTCATCAAGAGTAATATTAATACTGAAACTATGCTTCTGGTGGCACAGTGATTAGCACTGCTGCCACACAGCACCAGGGACGCGGGTTCAATTCCGGCCTTGGTGACTGTCTGTGTGGAGTTTGCACTTTCTCCCTGTGTCTGCGTGGGTTTCCACCCGGTGCTCAGGTTTCCTCCAACAGTCCAAAGAAGAGAAGGTAGGTGGATTGGCCTTGATAAATTGCCCCTCAGTGTCCAGGGATGTGCAGATAAGGTGGGGCTATGGGGTTACAGGGACAGTGCAGGGGTGTGGGCCTAGGCAGGGTGCCCTTTCAGAGGATAGGTGCAGAGTCGATGGGCCGAATGGCCCCCTTCTGCACTGTAGGAATTTTATGGTTCTAATTATATATTATGAATCTTTATAAAGCTCTTGTCACCACTCTTCATTGGATTGGATTTGTTTATTGTAACGTGTACCAAGGTGAAAAGTATTTTTCTGCGAGCAACTCTACAGATCATTAAGTACAGGAAAAGAAAAGAAAATACATAACAGGCAACTCAAGGTATACAATGTAACTACATCGACACCGGCATCGGGTGAAGCACACGGGGGTGTAGCGTTAATCAGGTCAGTTCATAAGAGGGTCGTTTAGGAGTCTGGTAACGGCGGGGAAGAAGCTGTTTTCGACAATGTTCAAGCGTGTTCATCTTCAGGAAGAATGTGAAGGTTCTTGAGAAGGTGCAGAGGAGATTCACCAGAATGGTTCCAATAAAGGAGGTTGAGGGGAGATTTGATTCAGGTCCACAAGATTATGCCAGGTTTCCATCAGGTGGACTAAGAAACTCTGTTTCCAGTCACTGATCGTACAAGCAGTCGGGACACAGATTTAAAGTTTTGGGTAAAGCCTGGATTGAACAATATAAGATCCTGAGGGGTCTTGACAGGGTGGATGTGGAGAGTAGAGGATGTAGAATCTGGAACAAGGGGGTCACTGTTGCAAAATAAGGGGTCACCTATTTCAGATGGGGATAAGGATTTTTTTTTCTCTTGAGGGTTGCAAGACAGGGATTGGCACAGTGGTTAGCACTGCTGCCTCACAGCACCAGGGACTCAGATTCAATACCGACCCTGGGTGACTGTGTGGAGTTTGCACGTTCTCCCCATGTCTGTGTGGGTTTCCTCTGGGTGCTCCAGTTTCCTCACACAGTTCAAAGATGTGCAAGCTCGGTGGATCGGCCATGCTAAATTGCCCCTTCGTCTCCAAGGATGTGCACGTTGGGTGGGGTTATGAGGATGGAGTGGGTGGGATGGGGGGTGGCCTGGGTGGAGTGCTCTTTCAGAGGGTTGGTGCAGACCTGATGGGCCGAATGGGCTCCTTCTGCACTGTAGGGATTCTATGACTTTGGAACTTCCGTCCTTCAAATGCAGTGGAAGTAGTGTCCTTGAATATTTTTTTAAAAATAAATTGAAGTGCCCAATTCATTTTTTCCAATTATTGGGCAATTTGGCGTGACCAAGCCACCCAACCTGCACATCTTTGGGTTGTGGGGGTGAAACCCATTCAAACACGGGGAGAATGTGCAAACTCCACACAGACAGAGACCCAGAGCCTTGATCGAACCTTGGACCTCGGCGCCGTGAGGCAGCAGTGCTAACCACTGCACCACCGTGCTGCTCGGTCTTTGAATATTTTTAAGGCAGAGATGGATAGATTCTTGATAAGCAAGAGGGTGAAAGGTATCGGGGTCGGCAGGAATGTGGAGGGAGGTTAACATTTTTGAATGATGGAGCAGGCTCAAGGGGCCGACTCCGGGTTTGTATGTAAGGAGCAGGCTCAAGGGGCCGACTCCTAGTTTGTGTGTAAGGAGCAGGCTCGAGGGTCCGACTCCCAGTTTGTGTGTAAGGAGCAGGCTCAAGGGGCCGACTCCTAGTTTGTGTGTAAGGAGCAGGCTCAAGGGGCCGACTCCTAGTTTGTATGTAAGGAGCAGGCTCAAGGGGCCGACTCCTAGTTTGTGTGTAAGGAGCAGGCTCAAGGGGCCGACTCCTAGTTTGTGTGTAAAGAGCAGGCTCGAGGGTCCGACTCCTAGGTTGTGTGTAAGGAGCAGGCTCGAGGGGCCGGCTCCTAGTTGTGTGTAAGGAGCAGGCTCGAGGGGCCGACTCCCAGTTTGTGTGTAAGGAGCAGGCTCGACGGTCTGACTCCTAGTTTGTGTGTAAGGAGCAGGCTCAAGGGGCCGGCTCCTAGTTTGTGTGTAAGGAGCAGGCTCGAGCGGCCGACTCCTAGTTTGTGTGCAAGGAGCAGGCTCGAGGGGCCGGCTCCTAGTTTGTGTGTCAGGAGCAGGCTCGAGGGGCCGGCTCCTAGTTTGTATGTAAGGAGCAGACGTGAGGGGCCGGCTCCTAGTTTGTATGTAGGCTCGAGGGGCCGACTCCTGGTTTGTATGTAACGAGCAATCTCGAGGGGCCGACTCCTGGTTTGTGTGTAAGGAGCAGGCTCGAGCGGCCGACTCCTGGTTTGTATGTAACGAGCAATCTCGAGGGGCCGACTCCTAGTTTGTGTGTAAGGAGCAGGCTCGAGGGCCGACTCCTAGTTTGTGTGTAAGGAGCAGTCTCGAGGGGCCGACTCCTAGTTTGTGTGTAAGGAGCAGGCTTGAGGGGCTGACTCCTGGGTTGTGTGTAAGGAGCAGGCTCGAGCAGCCGACTCCTAGTATGTATGTAACGAGCAATCTCGAGGCGCCGACTCCTAGTTTGTATGTAAGGAGCAGGCTCGAGGGGCCAACTATTTTTTTCAGAGACCCAAAAATTGTTTTTACTGTCCTAATGATTTTCCAGAGATCCAGGCATGAATCTCACCAAGGCTGAAGGTAAAATTTTAATTAATTGAAAGTCTACTGATGACCATGATGGCACTGCGAGCCTGGACAGGATGCCAACTCTCCCGGATTGACTGACTGGAGTCTCCAGGATTTGATTTTGTTCATTTGTGGGAGTCACTGGCTGGGCCAACATTTATTGCCCATCTCTAATTTCCCTAGAAATGAGTGGCTTGCTCGGCCAATTGTCGATTGTTATAAAGACCCATCTGGTTCACTCATGTCCTTCAGTGAAGGAAATCTTCTATCCTTACCTGGTCTGGCCTACATGTGATTCCAGATCCACAGTTAACTGGCTGACTCTTAAAATGCTCTCTGAGATGCACTCAGTTCAAGGGCAATTAGTGTTGGGCAGTGAATGCTGGCCCAGCCAGCGACACCCACATACCGTGAATGAATAGAAAAGAAAATCTGCCATCCTTACCTGGTCTGGCCGACATGAACATAGAGTGCAGAAGGAGGCCATTCGGCCCATCGGGTCTGCACCGACCCACTTAAGCCCTCACTTCTACCCTATCCCCGTAACCCAATAACCCCTCCTAACCTTTTTGGACACTAAGGGCAATTTAGCATAGATTATCATAGAATTTACAGTGCAGAAGGAGGCCATTCGGCCCATCGAGTCTGCACCGGCTCTTAGAAAGAGCACCCTACCCAAGGTCAACACCTCCACCCTATCCCCATAACCCAGTAACACGGGGAGGATGTGCAGACTCCGTACACACAGTGACCCAGCGGGGAATCGAACCTGGGACCCTGGCGCTGTGAAGCCACAGTGCTGGCCACTTGGTGCTGCTGTGTTGCCCAATCCATTCTTTTATTTCCTCTAGACCCAACTAACCTAACGCACCCTCGGATGACCTCCCACATTCAACCTCCCTGTAATATTGAGTGAATCCAAAACTCTTGCTTATTCACACCAAGACGTGGTCACCCATCACCCCTGGCTCATTGACCTATAAAATTTCCCGTTAAAGAAGCACCTTTTCCTCCAGGGTTGTGTCTCCCTATCTCTGTCATCTCAGGCAGCCGCCGAGATGTTTGCTCTCATCTAATTCTGGACGCAGACTGAGATAGACAATTGTTAATCAGGAAGGGAATCAAGGTTATGGGGATAAGACGGGAAAGTGGAGTTGAGGAGATCAGATCAGCCACGATTTCATGGAATGGCAGGGCAGACTCAATGGGCCGAATGGCCTACTTCTGCTCTGCATCTTACATCTTATGGTCATGAGCATTTACAATATTAATCACTCTATGAATGGTGGCTGTTCTTTCAGTTGCCTGATAGCCAAGCTCTGGAAATTCTTCCTTCAACCTCCGCTGCTCACTCCTTTACTTGCCTATTTTAAAACCTACCTTGTACAAGCTTTTGTCCACCTGCTCTGATATCTCCCTGTGTGGCTCAGTGTCAAATGTTGCTTTGAATTGGGCGACACCTCGATGCCTTAGAAAGAAAAATGGATCAAATTGAAGCATGTTTCTCTCTTTCAAATCCTCGACATGTTGCATAATTACTCTTGGTGGCTGAGGATGCACCAGGATGTCCATCGCCACCTGAACCAGTGTCGCCTCTGCGTCCACATGAATCCAGCTCTGAGAACAGAGAGGTCCCAAAGGAGACTCTCCCCTGGCCACCGGGACCGAGGCCCCGCCCACACTATTGCGTCACATAACGGCGCATGCGCTTCACTCCCCACTGATTAGTGGCGGCCAGTCACCTGGGCCTGTTCATGGGGAAAAGCCTCGGCGTTCCAAACCCGGGGCCTCCGGTTCTTATTGAGGTTGTGAGACCTGCACTGGGTGTTTATGAAGCCTCCGCTCCCTCTCCAACCCCACTCCCGGCTCCATTCCTCCCTCCGGCCCACCGACTCTCACCCGTTCAGAAAACCGTCTCCCGCACGCACAGGGCCCCGAGCAAAGTGACACTGCGCATGCTCCACATACAGCCCAGCATTGCGCCTGCGCAGCTCGCTCCTGTGGAGTGAATAGCGTACTTGCACACCCGAAGTGAATGCTGGGTATGTCAGCGCCATTGAACCGTGAAACTGCAGAGAAAATAAATTTTTTACCCAACTGAGATGAATTGCTTTTCAAAAATTTCAGACTCATTGTTGTGAATAGATGATCGCTTATATATATTTTTGAATGTTTCTAATTAAGGGGCAATTTAGAGAGTCCAATTCACCTACCCTACACATTTTCTTGGGATTATCATAGATTATCATAGAATTTACAGTGCAGAAGGAGGCCATTCGGCCCATCGAGTCTGCACCGGCTCTTGGAAAGAGCACCCTAACCAAGGTCAACACCTCCACCCTATCCCTATAACCCAGTAACTCCACCCAACACTAAGGGCAATTTTGGACACTAAGGGCAATTTTATCATGGCCAATCCACCTAACCTGCACATCTTTGGACTGTGGGAGGAAACCGGAGCACCCGGAGGAAACCCACGCACACACGAGGAAGATGTGCAGACTCCGCACAGACAGTGACCCAAGCCAGAATCGAACCTGGGACCCTGGAGCTGTGAAGCAATTGGGCTATCCACAATGCTACCGTGCTGCCCGGGATGTAGGGGGTAAAACCCATGCAGACATGGGTGTGACCCGCGGCCGGATTGAACACAGGTTCTCGGAACCGTGAGAAGCAGTGCTGACTTCCGGTTGTGGCTATGCGGAGCTAAGCCGCACATTCGGCGGTTCCCGCTAAAACGGACTTTTGGGCTCTCCAGAGGAGCCCCAACGGAAATTTTTCGACGACTTGCAGTGTGGAAAGGTGATAGCAAGGTCCACCCCCATAGTATATGGATTGGACCAGGAGCGGAGCAGTCAAAAAAGCGTTTTTGGAGCAGCGAAAAATGCAAGGGAGAAAAAACAAGATGGCGGCGGGCAGAGATCAAGCGGCATGGGTGCAGGAGCAGCAGGAGTTTCTCAAGCGCTGATTTGAGGAGCTGAAGAAAGAGGTGCTGGCGCCAATGCTGACGGCGAAAGAGGGGTTAGTGGAGACCCAGAAGGCGGCGATCCGGGAGGTGCGGGAAAAAACACGGAGAACGAGGATGAGATCTTGGGCCTGGCGGTGAAGATGGAGGCACACGAGGCGCTGCACAAGAGGTGGGCGGAAAGATTTGAGGACCTGGAGAACAGGTCAAGGAGGAAGAATCTTCGGATTCTGGGTCTCCCTGAAGGAGTGGACGTGGCTGATGCTGGGGCATATGTGAGCACGATGCTCAACTCGCTGATGGGTTCGGGGGCCTTTACGAGTCCCCTGGAGCTAGAAGGGGCTCATCGGGTCCTGGCGAGGAGACCCAAGGCCAACGAGCCGCCAAGGGCAGTAGTGGTGAGATTTCACCATTTCGTGGATAGAGAATGTGTCTTGAGATGGGCCAAGAAAGAGCGGAGCAGCAGGTGGGAGAATATGGAGATCCGAATCTATCAGGACTGGAGTGTAGAGGTGGCAAAGAAGAGAGCTGGTTTTAATCGGGCCAAGGCGGTGCTCCATCGGAAGAAGGTGAGGTTCGGAATGCTGCAGCCAGCGCGATTGTGGGTCACGTTTCAGGATCGACACCACTACTTCGAAATGCCTGAGGAGGCTTGGACCTTTATACAAACTGAAAAGTTGGACTCAAACTGAGGGTTTGTGGTTGTGGGGGGGATGTCAGTTGTATACAGGGTTTTAACTATGCGTAAGGAATGTTCCACGAGTTGGGTGATGGATGGGGATGGGGGAAGAGATCTGATGGGGAGACTGTGAGAGAATGTGGGCGCCGGTGCTGGAGGGAGAGGAGGCACGGGGATGGGGGAATTGAGATAAGGCCACAACAGGAGCGGCGCCAGAGGGGGCGGGGCCGGCTCAGGAAAGCGCGGGCTTTTTCCCGCGCTAGTGAAGGACGGAAGGGGGTGGAGGAGCGCACACTGATTGCTGGGGAGGAGGGATTCCCACACGGGGGGGTCAATGGGACAGCGGGGGAGGCCGGGGTCAGCAGGAGTCAGCTGACTTACGGGAGTGTTATGGGGGGAGCAAAAGAGCTAGATACAGATCTAGCGGGGGAGGGGGGAGGAAAAAGGGTTGCTGCTGCATTGGCCGATGGGGAACTGGAAACAGAAGAGGTGGTCGGGGCGGAGGCCCCCGGCTGGGAGACTGGAGAGTGCGGGAGGCGCGGGCACGGGACTGGCCTAGAAAAGAAGATGGCTAGTCGGCGGAGGCGGGGGGGGGGGGGAATCCAGCTGATAACTTGGAATGTGAGGGGCCTGAATGGGCTGGTTAAGAGGGCCCGAGTGTTCGCGCACTTAAAGGGACTGAAAGCAGACACAGTCATGCTTCAGGAGACACATTTGAAGGTGGCAGACCAGGTCAGGTTAAGAAAGGGATGGGTAGGACAGGTATTCCATTCGAGGCTGGATGCGAAGAACAGAGGGGTGGCAATACTGGTGGGGAGGCGGGTGTCGTTTGAGGCCAAGAATATCGTAGTGGACAATGGAGGTCGATACGTGATGGTGAGCGGTAAGTTGCAGGGGGCGTGGGTGGTATTGGTAAACGTATACGCCCCGAAGTGGGATGATGCTGGATTTATGAAGCGCATGTTGGGGCGGATTCCGGATCTGGAGGCAGGAAGCTTGATAAGGATGTAGCAGGTTACAGAGGGATATAGATAAGCTGCAGAGCTGGGCTGAGAGGTGGCAAATGGAGTTTAATGTAGAGAAGTGTGAGGTGATTCACTTTGGAAGGAGTAACAGGAATGCGGAATATTTGGCTAATGGTAAAGTTCTTGAAAGTGTGGATGAGCAGAGGGATCTAGGTGTCCATGTACATAGATCCCTGAAAGTTGCCACCCAGGTTGATAGGGTTGTGAAGAAGGCCTATGGAGTGTTGGCCTTTATTGGTAGAGGGATTGAGTTCCGGAGTCGGGAGGTCATGTTGCAGCTGTACAGAACTCTGGTACGGCCACATTTGGAGTATTGCGTACAGTTCTGGTCACCGCATTATAGGAAGGACGTGGAGGCTTTGGAGCGGGTGCAGAGGAGATTTACCAGGATGTTGCCTGGTATGGAGGGAAAATCTTATGAGGAAAGGCTGATGGACTTGAGGTTGTTTTCGTTGGAGAGAAGAAGGTTAAGAGGAGACTTAATAGAGGCATACAAAATGATCAGGGGGTTAGATAGGGTGGACAGTGAGAGCCTTCTCCCACGGATGGAAATGGCTGGCACGAGAGGATATAGCTTTAAACTGAGGGGTAATAGATATAGGACAGAGGTCAGAGGTAGGTTCTTTACGCAAAGAGTAGTGAGGCCATGGAATGCTCTACCTGCTACAGTAGTGAACTCGCCAACATTGAGGGCATTTAAAAGTTTATTGGATAAACATATGGATGATAATGGCACAGTGTAGGTTAGATGGCTTTTGTTTCGGTGCAACATCGTGGGCCGAAGGGCCTGTACTGCGCTGTATTGTTCTATGTTCTATGTTCTATAATGGGGGGGGGGATTTCAACACGGCGTTGGACCCAACATTACATCGCTCCAGATCTAGGACGGGGAAGAGGCCAGCTGCGGCCAAGGTGCTTAGGGGGTTTATGGACCAGATGGGGGGAGTAGACCCGTGGAGATGTCCAGGGAATTTTCTTTTTTCTCTCACGTACACAGAGCCTACTCCCAGATAGATTTTTTTGTTTTGAGCAAGGCGCTGATCCCGAAAGTGGAGGGAACGGAGTACTCAGCCATAGCTATCTCAGACCACGCCCCACACTGGGTGGAGCTGGAGTTGAGAGAGGAGAGGGACCAACGCCCGCTGTGGCGTCTGGATGTGGGATTACTGGCGGATTAGGAGGGGTGCGGGGGTGCATTGAAAGGTATTTGGAGGCCAACGACAATGGTGAGGTGCAGGTGGGGGTAGTATGGGAGGCGCTGAAGGTGGTGGTCAGGGGAAAGTTAATCTCCATCAGGGCTGACAGGGAGAAGAGAGAGGGCAGGGAAAGGGAGAGGTTAGTGGGGGAGATCCTAAGGGTAGGCAGGAGATATGCAGAGGCCCCCGAGGAGCTAAGTGCTATCACGGAGACCGTGTAAACTGTACAAAATGAAAAATCCAAAAACTAGATTGAATATAATAATAATCTTTATTATTGTCACAGGTAGGCTTACAATAACACTGCAAAAAGTTACTGTGGAAAGCCCCTAGTCGCCATATTCGGGCGTTGTTTGGGTACACAGAGGGAGAATTGAGAATGTGGGAGTAAACCGGAGCACCGGCCGAAACCCACACAGACACAGGGAGAACATGCAGACTCCGCACAGATACCCAAGCCAGAATCGAACCTGGGACCCTGGAGTTGTGAAGCCACAGTGCTAACCACTGTGCTACTGTGCTGCCCATATAAATACTGTGTTAGGTTTTTCCATTAGAAACAAGTTGTAGATGACCATCATCTCCTGGATTGTGCCCAGACTTAAATTCTCTTCCTGCTGTACGAACCTCCCCCAGATCGTCCTTTCTGAGTTCCTGCCAGGTGATGTTAAACACTAAGGTAGCAAAGACAAAAATCTACAACAATGGGTTTAACACAAAGCTGATTTATTTGAGAAATAACAAGAGTACTAAGCACTTATAATTATTAACATCAGCAGAAACACCAAAAGTCAAAATGAACATGGTTTAGTCCGGGACGTGGTTAACAGCAGCAATAACAGCAGAATTCAACTCCTGCAGTCACTCGTGAACTCACTGGTGTCTAACCAGGTTGTTTAACTGAGCAAATCCCTTCCCACACTTACAGCAGGTAAACAACCTCTCACCAGTGTGAACTCGCTGGTGTCTCAGAAAGTTGGATGAACAGGCGAATCCCTTCCCACATTCAGAGCAGGTGAACGGTCTCTCCCCAGTGTGTGCACATTGGTGTGTCAGCATTTCACATCTGCTTTTAAAGCTCTTCTCACAGTCAGAACATTTAAATGGTCTATTGTTAGTATGAACACGTTGGTGCGCAGTGAGGAGTGATGACCGAGTGAATTTCTTACCACAGATGGAACAGGTGAATGGCCTCTCCCCAGCATGAGCTTGCTTGTGTGTTCGAAGATCAGATGAATTTGTGAAACCTTTCTCACAAACAGAGCAAGTGTACGGTCTTTCCCCAATGTGAAATTGCTTGTGTATCAGAAGGTGGGATGAGCGAGCATATCCGTTACAACATTCGGATCAGATAAATGGTCTCTCCCCTGTGTAACCCCACTGGTGTGTCAGAAAGTCAGATGAATTAATGAATCCCTTCCCACACACAGAGCAGATGAAGAGTCTTTCTCCAGTGTGATTGCATTGATGAATTTGCAGTGTGGATGGATAAGTGAATCCCTTCCCACAGTCCCTACATTTCCACGGTTTATCCATGCTGCCGTTGTCTCTCCAGGTTGGATGATCACTTTGCGTCTTGTTTACACACAGATCACTTGTATAGTTTACCCCCACTGTAAATGGTGTGATGTTTGTTTCAGGCTGTATAACTGGTTAAAGCTCTTTCCACAGTCAGCTCACTGGGACACTCTCGCTCAGTGTGTGTGTATCTCAGTGCTTTTGCAGTCACTCCGTTCTTTCAAATCCTTTCCCACAGACAGAAATAACATTCTCCTTCCACATTCAAAGGCTGATGATATTCTGGTCCTCAGGCAGCACGGTAGCACAGTGGTTAGCACAGTTGCTTCACAGCTCCAGGGTCCCAGGTTCGATTCCCGGCTTGGGTCACTGCCTGTGTGGAGTCTGCACGTTCTCCCCATGTCTGCGTGGATTTCCTCTGGGTGCTCCGGTTTCCTCCCACAGTACAAAGATGTGCAGGTTAGGTGGATTGGCTATGCTAAATAGCCCTTGGTGTCCAAAAAAAGTTAGGTGGTGTTACTGGGTAACGGGGATAGGTTCGATGTGTGGGCTTAAGTGGGGTGCTCTTTCCAAGGGCCGGTGCAGACTCGATGGGCTGAATGGCCTCCTTCTGCACTGTAAATTCTATGATTCTATGATAAGATTTCCTGTCTACAAATCCTCCCGTTCAAATACCCTGGAAAATGAAACATAAATAGGTTATTTGGCTCAATGAGCTTCTCCTAGTGATTAAGCTTCTCCTATCTTCATCCAATTCCACCTGCCTCATCCAATCTCATCAGTTTATCTGTTTATCTTCATCGCTCTAATTTTCTCATGTAGTTTCCATTTGAAAGAATCTTCAGCTTTTTGACACACATTCTAACCACTCTGAGGAAACACATTTCTGCTTATTTCCCTGTGGATTTGTCAGTACCTATCTTGTATTCATGTCTCTAGTTTAGGAACCTCCCACAAATTGAAACAGTCTCCCCACATCTATTCCTGCAATTCATTCATAAATTTTGAAGACCTTCATCAGGGGATTGCAAATTTTCCTTTTTCTAAATGAAAAACCCCAACTAGCCAATCTTCTCTAATCGTTTCAATCTCTATGCTTAAGCAAACCGTCACTGTTGGTCCAGGATAGAAATTCAAATGAGACAAACATGTCTCTTGGTTTGAGATTTCTGTGTGTAAATCCTCCCTTTCTAAACCCCTGTAAAAGAAGTTTCCAGAATCCATCCCTGTCAATCCAGGAGAGAAATTCACAACATTCTCTCCTCCTGCTGACAGGACACCATTGTCCTTGTTAACCCGGGCCGGTCATTGAGAGGTTGAACAGGCCGCTACAAAGGCAGCACCAGGAGCTTCCTATTCGGGTATTAGGTAATTCACAAAGTATTTACAATGTAGTCCTCCTCTACCCACCGGCTCCGTCGCTCCCTCCGCACCTTCGCCGCCTCTGACCTGGCGCAGGCCGAAACAAACAAGATTCTGGTCATCGCCATCACTGGCACTGCGCCTGCGCATTGGTCTCTTCTGTATGGATGGGGGATATTCTCCATCGCGGGGCATGTTGGGTATATATATCGCCATTGGCAGTCTCCATTCGTTTACACTGATATTTTATTGTATTGAGATGGAGACGTGGGCATGAGTGTCAATAACCAAAACTGTAGATAAAACGAAGTGCACGTTCCTTCCATTATTTACAGGAAAGAAGGGGATTGAGGATCAGTGAAGAATAGAGATCAAAAGAACATAAGAAATAGGAGCAGAATTGGGCCATTCGGCCCATCGAGTCTGCTCCGCCGTTCAATCCTGGTCTTTATGTTCCTCAAATTCCAGTATAATTCAGAATATTCTCTCCTCCTGCGCTCTGGTCTCCTGTGCTGTGGATCGGGGATATTCGCCACAGCGGGGAATGCTGTGTAATAGTCCCGTCATTGAATGTCTCCATTAGTTTATAGTGATTTTTTATGCTGAATGGAGAGATTAAAAAACAAGTTAATGATCTTACTGAGAGCCAGTGGGCCAGGATATAAAATGAATGAATTAGTACAGAATCTCAAGGGATCTACACCATAATTCCATCCTGGTTATTGTAACAGCAACAATATCAGAACCAACGACGATGAACAGATGTAAACTCATTAATGGTCAGTAAACGGGGGTTAACAAATGAAGCTTTTCCCTGTGCAAAATATTTGCACAGCCAATCATGAATTAAATCCTTTCGTCTTTGAAAATTGGAGGGTTAACAATTGGAAATGGTGAGTGAACCCCTTTGGACATGTGTAATATCTGAATGGTCCCTCTCCAATGTTTCTGTGTTATTGTGTCAGTAAATGGATGACCCCGTGAATCCACAATTAGCTGGTGAATAGTCTTTTTGCAGAGTGAGTGTATCCTTGTGTTTTCTGCCTGGAATGGCAAACAAGGAGCATCCATAATCAACAGTAACTACTTGCATTTATAGAGCACATTCACTATGTTTATAAAAATTTGAAGCAATTCACAGAAGCATTAATACTCTCCATATTAAGGGAATCATTCCAACATATCATGCTTGTGCCTTCAACATCTTCCCCAAAACACTGCAATAATTTCTGTGCAATAAAAGAAGAAAGTTCAAGTTTTGCCAAAGTAAATCGGTGACTTTGGGAAATAGTCTTTGACACTGTGTAGATTTAGATTTATTGTCACATGTACCGAGGTACAGTGAAAAGTATTGTCATGTGTATAGTCCAGGCAGATCTTTCTATACATGGAAAACATAGGGCATACAATAAATACACAACGTATATACATACACCTGGACAATGGGTGAAGCACATGGAGTACAGTGCTACAAGAATAGAGAAGATGCATAGCGAGATCAGTTCAGTCCATAAGAGGGCCATTCAGGAGGCTGGTAACAATGGGGAAGAAGCTGTTTTTGAATCTGTTGGTGTGTGTTCTCAGAGTTTCGTATCTTCTGCCCAGTGGAAGCGGTTAACGGTCACCATCCTGCTTCAGCCACTGGAGGATGGTTCACATCAGAGGATGGGGGAGGGGGGACAATAAATAAGAGCTTACACCTTGCACTCAAATCAATGAGGACTCTGATCTCTGGTAAGGAAGGAAACCTTGGCAGGTGGGCGGGGAAGATTCAGAAACACCCGCTGGAGGCCCCAAACCCCCAATAAGACCCACTGATTTTATTGTCAGTTTGCGGACAGGAGCTGGAGAACTGAACCCAGGCAGAGGAGAGGGAGGGAGAAAACTGGGAGTGGAGGAAATAAATGGTGCAGATGGTGAGATGGGTTTGGATTTCAGCCCAAGGAGGAGGGAGAGTGTGTGGGACGGGGATTTACAGGCCTCTTTACAGTTCTATCATCCTTGTTTTATTTATAAAATCAATTCCACAGGATATTAGGAGAGGATTTGCAGTCAGACATCAGAAACATCATTTCAAGATCTGACAGCTGCTCCATTTATTGACACCTATCATTGGAATTTGAACATGGAGCGAAAACGCACCGTTCACCAGAGTGAGAAACCCTACACATGTTCAGTGCATGGACGAGGCTTCAGCCATTCATCCGGCCTGTCGAGACACAAGCGCAGCCACACCATGGGGAAACCGTGGAAATGTGGGGACTGTGAGAAGGAATTCAATTACCCATCGGAGCTGGAAACTCATCGCCAGTCACACTGGAGAGAGGCCATTCACCTGCTCAGTGTGTGTTGGGGGGGGGGGGGGGGGGGGTGGATTCACTGCATTATTCATCTTCCAGTCACACCAGAGAATTCACACACTGGAAAAGCGGTTCAGCTGCTCATTCTGTGGAACGAATTTCAGGCAGTCATTCGCCCTCACTGCACCAGCGAGGTCACACCAGGGAGAAACCATTCATCTGCTCCCTGTGTGGGAATGGATTCACTCAGTCATCTCAGCTGCTGATACACCAGCGAATCCACACTGGCGGAAGGCCATTCACCTGTTCTGTGTGTGAGAAGAGATTTGCTCAGTCATCTGCCCTGCTGACACACCAGAGGGTTCACACTGGGAAGAGGGCATTTGGTTGCCTTGAGTGTGGGAAGGGATTCACTCAGTTAGCCAACCTGCTGACACATGAGCAAGTTCACAAGTGAAGTTGGATTCTGTTGTTAATGCTGCTGTTAATCACACTGAACAATGTTCATTCCGACAGTTCGAGTTTGTTTCTGCTGATGTTCAAGGTTATTCAGGGGAGATGGTGGTGTTGTTGTAATGTCACTAGATTAGTAATCCAGAGGCCCAGGTTAATTCTCTGAGGACATAGGTTCAAATTCCCACACATGCTCTTGCATGGACTCGATGGGCCAAATGGCCCCCTTCTGTGGCGTCACCATTCTGATTCTAAGACTGCATCTCTACATTCAGCAGTAGCTGAGATAATATAAATTCAGTTACAAAATCTGGAAAGCTAGTCTCAGTCAATGATGACAATGAACCCAGCATCGATTTTTTTTTTTTAAACAAATTTGGTTCGCTAATGTCCTTTCAGGAAAGCTGCCATCCTTATCTGATCTGGCCAACATGCAACTCCAGATCAACACCAATGTGGTTGCCACTTAACTTCCCTCTGAAATGGGCCTCGAGGTCACTCAGTTCAAGGGGAATTAGGAATGGGCAACAAATGCTGGCCTTGCCAGTGATGCCCACATCCCCTTAAAGAATAAAGAAATAAAAGTTAATAACTGGACCAGAGTTTAATATTGGGGATCTACAGCCGATTGCGTACACGGGGCTGTGGTGCCCCTTTCACAACTGCTGTCTGATCTTTCCCCAGAATTCAGAAACGCTGATCAGGTAATTCCTGAATTGACTTTTGGTAAGAACTCTACATTTCAGTGTCTGAAATGTGCCACTGAAATGTGCCACTGATTAGCATCTTCAATTAGAAAGTGCTGATTAACCTTGCTGACAATTCTTACTAAGTTGTACATTACACACAGTGACACCTCCATTATCCAACAGTGAATGGGAATTGGTCGAGAATCGAGAGTCTCCAAATGCTATCCCTCCTGTCTGGTACAGAAATCTCCTCAGCACGGGAATGGAATCGACCTCAAGAAATAACCATGTATTAATCTTTTAAATCTCAAGAAAGTCATTATATGTTATGGCAAAAGCTCACGCTCAATCTATCCTGAATAAAGCTTTCACAGCAGCTTGCTGGCTGACAATTATAGGACAAGCCTGTGATCTCTGCTCAGAACAAGACTCCAGCACGGGTTTTAAAACAAAACATTTATAACCCTGATTCAGTTGGATACATAAACCAATTGTCGTTGGTTTGTCTGAGTAAATGTTGCACCAGGCCTTTGAGAGAGAAATAATAATTTTAGACAGGAAAGTGATTTTGAAGTGATTGATTCTAATTTCAACCCAACAACACTCTGGTGACAACATGGACGAAAGGTTTTATATGGGGAGGTGATAGCGTAGTGATATTGTCCTCCAACTAGACCAGTAATCCACAGGCCCATGGTCATGTTTTGGGAAATTTCAAGCAAATGTATTTGAAGCTTTGGAGGATAATCAAATGTTCATTTTAAAAAGCGAGCTATAAAACAGTCAGGGTGGCCCTGGGTTTCGACCACACGAGCTGTCGAGAAATAAACTAAACATGAACAAAATTTCAGTTGTGCCTCCCGAATAATCCCCCCAAACTCTTGCCATTGCTGTTCCACTGTCTTCCGTGCTAGGCTACCCTTCCAATCAACTCTGGCCAGCTCCTCTCTCATGTCTTTGTAGTTACCTTTGTTCAATTGTAGTACCGTTACACCTGATTCCAGCTTCTCCCTCTCAAACTGCAGGGTAAATTCTATCATATTGTGGTCACTGCCCCCTAAGGGTTCCTTCACCTTAAGTTCCCTAATCAGGTCTGCCTCATTACACATCACCAAATCCAGAATTGCTTGTTCCCCAGTGGGCTCTACCACAAGTTGCTCCAAAAATTCCCTTTCTTGGGATCTGCTAACAACCTGATTTTCCCAGTCCACCTGCATGTTGAAGTCCCCCATGATTATTATGGTATTGCCAATACAGTTGCAGGAACCCACTTCTCGCTGGTAGTACAGCTGTGCACAAATACTTGCTCTCCTTGTACAATCGAGTGCCTTTTGGGATTACCTTCTCTTCAGGTTTGTGACTGCTGATTGTGTTCCACTATCTCAGACGTCTCGGGGGACATGTTGATCAGATGTCGTTCTCAGCTTCCTCTTCAGTAGTAGTAAAGCTGGGGAACTCTGAGTGGTCGTGTGTGTGGTGTTGCGAGACGTCACCAAAAACTGTTTAGACGGCAATTTAATGAACCTGGGTCCTTGAAGGTTTTCAGTGCATCTTCAAGGACTGGACAAACCAATTGCAGGGATTTTTGGTTTTCATTGCTGAGCACAACATCGAGGGCCGAAGGGCCTGTTCTGTGCTGTACTGTTCTATAAAACTAAGGAGCAAACACTGTTATTTGGATTTGGGATCATTTTGAAATGAGAAAACATCAGGCACTTTATAATGGGTCAAAATGGAGAAGAAACTAATAAAATCTGCGAATGCCTGGAACCAAATGGGAATGTTTGATTTCTGTTTTACCCATGCTGCTGCCTTGTTCTGCATTACAAGCCAGCGGGTTGCCCACTGTACTAAACCAGTCCCAGATGTGCATGTATAAGGTGGATTGGCTATGCTGAATTGGCCCTAGGTGGGATTACGGGGATAGTGTGGGATTTGGGCCGAGGTGTGATTCTCTTTCAGAGGGGTGGTGTAGACTCGATGGGCCGAATGGCCTCCTGTAGGATTCTATGATCCTCCTAACCCTGACCATAGATTAAATCATAAATTATGTAATTTACGACTTTCTGGATCAAATTATCCAGGAAACTTTCTCCTTCCCCAGTCTAATTTCTATAGTTCAGGCGACAGCTCAACAACTCTGAGCTGATATTCCTGGTGCTGCATTTACTGCAGATGCCATTGCTGTGAATCATATTGATGCCCACCAGTTTCTTCATGCTAAAGCTGTGACACATCACTTCAATTTAAGGTTTGACCTGGAAGTTGTACAAATTCTGAGTATTGGCATCATTTTCTATTTTTATTTCATATTTATTGTATCCGCAGTATTTTGCTTTTCTTTAACCATGGAACTTCATATATGCAAATAGATTTATTCAATTTTTCTACCTGTTAACACTTGAGCTTTGAAAGTCCAAAGCAATTAATATACAGTCACTGCTTCTTAGTGCGAAGGTGATGTTTTAATATTCTCTTTGTGAGAAAAGAGACACCTGTTCACATTGTCTGCTGAGGTTCAAATGAGTTGGCATCTGACCAACTCTGCTTTTAATCAAATCTAGGCTAGAACTATGGAGCAGATCCCATTCGCTCGGATGCTGTATCAGCTGACTTAATTGTTTTATATCTATCTCTGAAATCGTAATCGGCGATGGATGATTTTATATTGGACAATGGGGCTTGCCCATGGCGATGCGGTTACCCAGCATTCACCGAGAGGGTGACTATGCCCCAGCTTCAGTCCAGAAGACCATTGCGCAGGCGCAGTGTCTCTCTTACTGGAGTATGCGCAGTGTCTCTCACTGGAGTATGCGCAGTGCGGGTGTTGGAAGTGTTCGGATGGGATGTGCAGGAGCTGCAGGCAGAGATGAACTAATTAAGATAGCGGGTGAGTGAGGTTAAATGCAGCCGGCGTGTGAGGAGGGAGGCTTCATGAACACTTGGTGCAGGAATAGAAGGTTTCATAAACACCGGACGAAGGCCTCATCCGCAAATAAAAACATCGAGGCCCTTTGTTGGGACCGATGTTGCAGCCGCCATCTTTAGATAACAGCGAGCAATGCGGCCGCCATCTTTGTAGGGGGCAATGGGCAGCATAGCGCATGTGCTGCGCCATCTTTATTTGGGGCATTTGCCATGAATTCCAGAAGTTAGTACCTGGCTTCCAATGTTTGTCTCTTGTTCGTTAAGTCGTAGAATCATTGAATGATTACATTACAGAAGATTCACCTGAGGAAGGTGCAGCGCTCCAAAAGCTAGTGATATCGAAACAAACCTGCTAGACTTTAACCTGGTGTTGTAAGACTTCTTACTATTACAGAAGAAGACTGCTTAGCCTTCCTGTTAGTGCCAGTTCTCTGCCAGAACAAAGCAGTTAGTCCCACTCCCCTGTGCTTTCACTCACAGGACCAGCTGCAAATATTCATTATCCCGTTCCCTGTGGAGAAGTTGATGACTGATCTTCTTGAACTGCTGCAGACGTTGCTCTCACAGTGTTGTTCGATAGGTAGTTACAGGTTATTCATGCAACAATGTTGAAGGAACAGCAATATTTGTCTCATACAATGTGTGTTTATATCGTATCATTCATGTAATGGAACATTCCAAGGTGTTTCATGGGAATTTTATAAAGCAACATTTGGCACAGAAGTATGTAGGGACACATGAGGACTGATTGTCAAAGGTTTGGCCAAGGATATAGAATTTACGGAATATTTTAAAGTAGGAAAAGAAGATAGAGGGGAGAGGATTAGGGAGGAAATTCCAGCGTTTATAGGCTTGGAAACTGGGGAATGGACACCAAGGATGGAGTGATTTCTTAAACTGGAGCCTTTGTAGGTCAGCGAGCACAGGGGCGGAACACGACTTGGTGTGACTAAGCACATAGGCAGCAAAGATTTTGATGACCTCCAGAATACAGGGAGGTTGAATGTGGGAGGCCGACTGGGAGTGCTTTAGGATTGTTAAATCTAGAGGTAATAAAAGAATGTGTGATGGTTTCAGCAGCAGAGTGGAATTGAGCAATTTAACTGAAGCAGAAATAGGTGGTCTTGGTGATGATGTGAATATCTGGTCAGAATCTCAGTTTGGGAATTGTTGTGAATAGTTTAGTTTGTCCTTAGAAAGTTCCCAGGGAGAAGAATGGGGTCATTGGCTCGGGAGTGTGGTTTATACTGGGAACTAAAGACAACAGCTTTGGTCTTCCCAATATTAAACTGGAGGAAATGTGTGCTCATGCAGTATTGGACATCAGACAGATCGGATGGTGTTTGACCTGATCGGGATCTTGGAGATGATGTTGTTCATATTCGCTTGCTAGACTGACCCTTCTATGTGGTGGATGTTGAGGGTTTGGGAGATTGTCAAATGGTGGTTCAGTTTAACATCTATAAAATATCTCTCCATTATACCCTGTCTTTCCCAACCACTTGTCTCTCTCCCACCTCTCAATCTTTTTCTCTCCCACTTCTCTCACATTTTTTCTCTCTCGTCACGTAGAATTGTCTATCCCAGAGGGTTGTGGATGCTCCATCATTGAATATACTTCAGGCTGAGATGGAGAGTTTTGATCTCTCAGGGGGTAAGGGGAGTTGAGGAGATGCAGAAAAGTGGAGTTAATAGACCAAAGCCATCTATGATCGTAGTAATTAACAGAGCAGACCCGATGGGCCGAATATTTTACTGCTGTTCCTATTTCTTATGATCCAATAGGGGTCCGAGTTTTGTGGAGGTCCAGACTGGGAGGCAGGTTCCCTTCCCTGAAGGACATTAATGAAACAGTTCGGTTTTTACAATAATCCAGCCATTTTCATGGTCATGTTTAGGTAGTGCTGGCCCCACAAATGACCAGATTGATTCAACTCAATTTCACAACCTGCCTTTGAATTTTTGTGCGCTCTCTCTCACTCCCTATTTTCTGTTTTAAGTCAATTTCACAGAGGATTAGAAGAAGAGGATTTGTGGGTGGAAAACTCAAACCAAACATCACATCAGGATCTGAATATCATCAGATGTTTTGAGAAATGTGTGGACTGTGTGGAGGAATTCGGGTCCCTGTCTCTGCTGGAAACTCATCGGTGCAGTAACAGAAGGGAGAGACCACTTCTCGTCCTGTGGGAAGGAATTCACTCGGTCATTCACCCTGCGAGTTCACACTGGAGAGAGACTTTTCAGATGCCCCAACTGCAAATCCTGTGGAAAGAGGTTAAATTCATCACCAGATCTCACTGCACACCAGCAAGTTCACACAGTGGAGAAACCATAAACCTGCTTCAAAAGTTCCTGGGAACTGATGTCCCATCAACGTGTTCACACTGATGAGAGACCGTTCAGGTGCTCTCACCGCGGGACTGGGTTCAGGCGATCGTCTGACCTCACTGTACATCAGCGAGTTCACACTGGAGAGAGACCGTTCAATTGCTCAAAGTGTGGGAAGAGATTCACTCGGTTATCCAGTCTGCAGACACACCAGCGAGTTCATACTGGGGAGAGGCCTTTCTCCTGCTCAGAGTGTGGGAAGGAATTCACTGAATCATCAGGACTGCTGCGACACCGGCGAGTTCACACAGGGGAGAGGCCATTCGCCTGCTCTGAATGTGGGAAAGGATTTACTCGGTCTCAGCACCTGCAGAGACACCAGCAGGTTCACACAGACACAAAACCGTTCAAATGCCCAGACTGTGAGAAGTGTTATAAAGGTTCCCTGGAGCTAATACGCCATCAACGTGTTCATACTGGGGAGAGACCTTTTAAATGTTCAGACTGTGGGAAGTGCTTTAAAAGTTCCTGGGAACTGATATCCCATCAACGTGTTCACACTGACGAGAGACCGTTCAGGTGCTCTGACTGTGGGACTGGGTTCAGGCGATCTTCTGAACTCACTGCACACCAGCGCGTTCACACTGGGGAGAAGCCGTTCACCTGCTCCAAGTGTGGGAAGAAATTCAAACACTCATTCATGCTGCTGACACACCAACGAGTTCACACTGGCGAGAGACCTTTTAAATGTCCAGACTGCGGCAAATGCTATAAAAGTGCTGGGAACCTGATGCTCCATCAGCGTTCTCACACCGACGAGAGGCCGTTCAGGTGCTCTGACTGTGGGACTGGGTTCAGACGAGCTTCTCAACTTACTGTTCACCAGCGGATTCACACTGGGGAGAGGCCATTCACCTGCACTGTGTGTGGGAAGGGATTTATTGATTCATCCACCCTGCAGAAACATAGGAGAGTCCACACTGGGGAGAGGCATTTCACCTGTTCCCAGTGTGGGAAGGGATTCACCCAGCCATCCACCCTGCTGAGTCACCAGCAAATTCACAAGTAGCCACAGTGACTGGATTTTGTTGTTAATCGCATCCAGGATTGAACCATGTTCATTGAATCTGTTTCTGCTGATGTTAATAAAGGCCAACCCAGATAGAATGATTAATTTTCTGTATAAAGGGGCAACACTGTGGTGCAGCGGTTAGCACTGCTGCCTCACGGCGCTGAGGTCCCAGGTTAGATCCTGGCTCTGGGTCACTGTCCGTGTGGAGTTTGCACATTCTCCCCATGTTTGCGTGGGTTTCGCCCCCACAACCCAAAGATGTGCAGTGTAGGTGGATTGGCCTCGCTAAATTGCCCCTAAATTGGAAAAAATGAATTGGGTACACTAAATTTATATTTTAAAATATTTCTCTATGAATAATAAATCAGCTTTATTTTCAACACACAGTGTGCTGAATATTTTAGTAACTCTCATTTTTTTCAAAAATGTATTTATTCAAAGTTTTTCAATAAGTTTACAAAACTCTCCAAAAGGGAAAATAATACAAATAAAAAAGGGCAACATGCCAACCAAACAGAACAACTTAACCTCTAAACGATTAACACCCAACTCAAAACAAAATAGGGCAAGCGCCCCTTTCAAAAAGGAAAATAAATCAGCCCCCCACCAGCCCCCCTCCCGGTTTGCTGCTGCTGCTGACCTCCATCTAACGCTCCGCGAGAAAGTCGAGGAACGGTTGCCACCGCCTGGAGAACCACTGCAAAGACCCTCGCAAGGCAAACTTTATCTTCTCCAACCTAAGAAACCCCGCCATGTCATTGACCCAAGCCTCCACACTTGGGGGCTTCTCGTCCCTCCACATTAACAAGAGCCTTGTCCGGACTACCAAGGAGGCAAAGGCCAGAACTCCGGCCTCTTTCGACTCCTGCACTCCCGGATCTTCCGATACCCCAAATATCGCTATCCCACAACTCGGCTCCAAGAACAGTCTCTTAACCCTCGGGGCCCACACACAAATCCCATAATACTCTTGCTCACTCGCTTGAAAAAGGCCTTGGGGATGAGGATGGGCAGGCACTGAAACAAGAACCTAGGGAGGACCGTCATCTTGACAGACTGCACCCTACCCGTAGGGAGAGCGGTAGCATGTCCCACCTCCTAAAGTCCTCCTTCATCTAGTCCACCAACTGCGCCAGATTGAGCTTATGCAAGACCTCCCAACTCTTGGCCACCTGAATACCCAAATACCGAAAACTCCTCTCCACCATCTTGAGTGGCAGCTCCTCCAACCTCTTTTCCTGGCCCCGCGCATGCATCACAAAGAGCTCGCTCTTCCCAATATTAAGCTTTCTACCCCGAGAAGTCTCCAAACTCCCTGAGGGTCTGTATAACCTCCCCTATCCCCTCTACCGGGTCCGTAATAGACAAAAGCAAATCATCCACATATAGTGAGATGCGGTGCTCTAGATTCCCTCAGCGCCATGGCCAATGGCTCAATCGCCAAGACAAACAGCAGGGGGGACAGGGGCACCCCTGCCTCATTCCACGGTATAGTCTAAAGTACTCTCACCTCAACCGGTTCGTCGACACACTCACCATCGGGGCCAGGTATAACAATTTAATCCACCCTATAAACCCAAATCCAAACCTACCCAGCACCTCCCACAAGTACTCCCACTCCACCCGATCAAAGGCCTTCTCCGTATCCATAGCCGCCACCACTTCTGCCTGCCCCCCCCCCACCCCGCCGCCTCCGAGGGCATCATAATCACATTCAGGAGCTTCTGCACATTTGCATTCAACTGCCTATCCTTCACAAATCCCGTCTGATCCTTAGGTATCACTCCCGGGAAATAATCCTCAATCCTAGTGGCCAGGACCTTCGCCAACAGCTTGAGGAGTGAAATCGGCCTGTACGAACCACAATGCAGCAGGTCTTTGTCCCGCTTGAAAATAAGCCAGATCAGTGCTCGTGACATCATCGGGGGAAGAGTTCCTTTCTCTCTCGCCTCATTAAAAGTTCTCAACAGCAACGGGCCCAACAGTTCCGAGAACTTCCTATAGAATTCAATCGGGAACCCATCCGGTCCTGGGGCCTTGCCCGCCTACATACTCCCCAACCCCTTAACCAGCTCCTCCATCCCGATCGGGCCCCCAAACCCTCTACCTGCTCCTCCTCCACCCTTGAAACCTCAATTGGTCCCGGAACCGCCGCACCCACACACACACACCCCCGGCCCCCCTCCGGGGGCTCAGATTTATACAAGTTCTCACAGAAGTCCCTGAAGACCTCATTTATTTTAGCTGGACTCCACACCGTATTTCCTACCTTGTCCCTGATTCCCCCAATTTCCCTAGCCGCCTCCTTCCTCCACAGGTGATGCGCCAGCATCCGACTCGCCTTCTCCCCATACTCGTACACTGCTCCTTGTATTTTCCTCCACTGGGCCTCAGCTTTCCCTGTGGTCAGCAAGTCAAACTCCGTTTGAGGCTCCGGAACTCCTTCAGCAGTCCCTCAGGGGATTCCACGTATCTCCTATCCACCTTCAGTATCTCCCCCACCAATCCCTCCCTCTCCATCCTCTCCCGCTTTTCTCTGTGAGCCCTGATGGAGATCAGCTCCCCTCTAACCACTGCCTTCAACGCCTCCCAGACCACACTCACCGAGACTTCCCCATTGTCAGTGGCCTCCATATACCTCTGTATACACCCCCGGATCCGCCCACAGACCTCCTCATCCGCCAACAATCCCACATCCATGTGCCACAACGGGCGTGGCCCCTCTCTTCCCCAAACTCCAGCCCCACCCAGTGTGGGGCGTGATCCGAAATCGCGATGGCCGAATACTCCTTCCCTTCTACTCTCGGGATCAGCGCCCTGCTCACCACAAAAAAGTCTATCCGTGAATAAGCCTTGTGCACGTGAGAAAAGGAGAACTCCCTCGCCCCTGGCCTAGCAAATCTCCATGGATCCACTCCCCACATCTGATCCATAAACCCCCTCAGGACCTTGGCCGCAGCCGGTTTAGTAACTCTCATACAAGTTTGTTCCTTTTGTAGCTCTAGAATGAGAGGTCAGAGTCTTAGGATAAGAGGTAGCAAATTTAAAACAGAGTTGAGGAGAAACTACTTCTCCCAAAGGGTTGTGAAATGGAATTCGCTACCCCAGAGTGCAGTGGATGCTGGGACAGTGAGTAAATTTAAGGCGGAGTTAGACAGTTTTTAAATTGGTGATGGGTTTTGGAGAATGGGCAGCACGGTGGAGTTACGGCCAGGATAAGATCGGCCATGATCGAATGGTGGAGCAGACCCAATGGGCCAAATGGCTCAACTTGTGAAATAGGTGCTCTCCCTCTGCCCTGTCTCCTCCATGCTCACCTCCAACAAGTGTGAGGAGCTCCAAGAGCTTCTTTGTCACTAAGATTGAGACAGTCAATCAGCTGCCCCTGCTGATTCTCTCCCTTCCCACAGGGCCAAACTGCATCCTAAAGGTCCGGCTTGTGCAAGCCCTGAACTCGCATCATCGTCCAGTTTCTCTCCTCTCTTTTAGCTCCTTCTATATTCTCTTGTCCATGAGACCTGCCTTCTCCCTCGATCCCACTCTGACTAAACTGCTGACCGCCTACTTTCTCCAAGTTAGCTGAAACACCCTGGGATGTTTTATTACATTAATTGTGTTATATAAATACAGGTTGTTATTGTTTCACCACAGCCAGTTTGTGCAAACTAAGGTTCCACAAACAGCAAGCAGACCAGTGACTGATTAATCCAGTGTTTCTTTGGGTGTCAGTTGAAACACAAATGTTGGCCACACTGCATCAGGAGAACTCCCCTGTGGATATATGTGGAGGTGAAAGTTCTTGTATTTATTTCACAGCTTTCACACCCTCTGAACATCCCAAAGTGATTCACAGTCAGTGGGAGCATCAGAGTCAGCATGGATTTACAAAAGGCAATTCATGCTTGAGAAATCTGCTGGAATTCTTTGAGGATGCAACGAGTAGAGCTGATTAAGGGGAGCCAGTACATGTGGCTTATTTGGACTTTCAGAAGGCTTTCAACAAAGTCCATATGAGAGATTGGCGTGTAAGATTAAAACGCATTGGACTGGGTACCGTATTGAGATGGACAGAAAACTGGTTGGCAGTCAGGGAACAAATAGGTCTTTTACCGAGTGGCAGGCAGTGACCAGTGGGGTTCCGCAGGCATTGGTTCTAGAACCCCAGCTATTCACGATATACATCAATGATTTAGATGAGGGAACAAAATGTAATATCTCCAAATTTGCAGATGACACAAAGTTGGGTGGGAGGGTGAGCTGTCAGGAGGATGCAGAGATCCTTCAGTGTGATTTGGACGAGTGGGGAAATGAATGGCTGATTCGTATAATTTGGATAAATGTGAGGTTTGGTAGGAAAAACAGGAAGGTGAAATGAAAATAAAAATTGCTTATTGTCACAAGTAGGCTTCAAATGAAGTTACTGTGAAAAGCCCCTAGTCGCCACATTCCGGTGCCTGTTCGGGGAGGCTGGTACGGGAATATTATCTGTGTGGCTATAAATTAAGAGAGAAGAACGTGCAACGAGACCTGGGTATCCTCGTACACCAGTCACCGACAGTAAGCATTGCAGATACAGCAGGTAGTAAAGAAGCAAATAGTCTGTTGGACTTCTTAGCGAGAGGATTTATGTACAGGGGCACGGATGTCTTGCCGCAATTGTACAGGGCCTTGCTCAGCCCAAGACCGCAAGAAACGTCAGAGAGTCGTGAAGACAGCCCAGTCCATCACACAAACCTGCCTCCCATTCATTGATTCTATATCTACACCTCCCGCTGCCTGGGGAAAGCGGGCAGCTTAATCAAAGACCCCTCCCACTTGGCTTACTCACTCTTCCAACTTCTTCCATTGGGCAGGAGTTACAAAAGTCTGAGAACACACAAGAACAGATTCAAAAACAGCTTCTACCACGCTGTTACCAGACTCCTAAACGACCCTCTTATGGACTGACCTGATTAACACTACACCCTCTATGCTTCACCCGATGCCGGTGTTATGTATTTACATTGAGTACCTTGTGGTGCCCTATTATGTATTTTCTTTTTCTTTTCATGTACTTAATGATCTGTCTGAGCTGCTCGCAGAAAAATACTTTTCCCTGTACCTCGGTACACGTGAGAAACAAATCCAATCCACAGACTGACCGTGTGCTGTGCCAAACCTGCCATCTGCACAACCAGACCCCTCTTCTCCTGGAACAACATGAAGTGTCTGCTGCTTTCCAACTCGATGCCTTTCCCCTCACTATTATCCTCAGATAGTTCACAAATTCCTTGTGTGCCTCCAACACACCTATGGCCTCCATTTTAAATATTTACATTGGTCTTGCCAATAGCAATGGGACATCTGCTGTCACAGGGATCATTTCTGCGAGCAATACATTGATCTTGATGCCACTAATCCTTTTCCTCATGTGAGTTCCACTTTTTCATCTGATTATTTGTTAACATCATAGAAAACGTACATCATTTAACCTTCAACAGCATCTTCCAACCCCATGGCCTCTACCTTCCATTGAACCATAGAATTCCTACAGTGCAGGAGGAGGCCATTCAGCCCATCGTGTGTGCACCAACATTCTGAAGAGCACCCTCCTCCCACTCCCCCATCCCATACCTGTAACTCCCATTACCCCCTAACCAGCACATCTTTGGACACAAAGGGCAATTTAGCATAAACTCTACCACCTAAAGAACAAGGGCAGCAGGTACATGGGACCACGTCCGCCTGCAAGTTCTCCTAGTCACAAACAATCCTGATTTGGAATTATATCGCTGTTCTATCACTGCCATTGGGTAAAAATCCTGGAACTCCCTTCCTAACAGCACTTTGGGTGTCCCCCCGCTTCATGGACTGCAGTGAACATACAAACATTGGAGCAGATGTAGGTCATTCAGCCCCTCAACCCTGCCCTGCCATTTAATAAGATCACGGGTGACCTGATAGTAACCTCAAATTTTCACTTCAAGAAGGCAGCCCCCATCACCTGAATGACAATTTGGGTTGGCCAATGAATGCTGGTCTATCCAGTAATGTGCACATCCCATGAACAAATGTAAAACCCCATTAAAATTGACTCATCACATCCTCCTCCAGACAAACTACAAGAGATTGTCTTTAAGATCAGTTCCTCATCTATCATTCATGCTTTTCTGAATGCTGATTTGATTTATTATTGTCACATGTATTAGTTTACAGTGAAAAGTCTTGCATGCTATACAGAATTCGTATTAACAGTATTAAACTTCCTCTGTTCCGACGAAGGTTCCATGTCTCGAAACATTAACTCTGTTTCTTTCACGGTAGATGCTGGCAGAGCACCTGAGTTTTTCCAGCTTCCTTTGTTCTTGTTAACCTTCCTCACCTGTCCCAACCTTTCTGCCGGATAATTTATTGAAACCAGGGACTCTCCCAGTTCTAATGGTGACATGTGCTTTCTACCCAGTTAACTCTCCAACTCAGCCCTTAAATTGCCTGTGAATTATTCCATCCTGCTGCCACATTTCAGTAACAAATGTTGAAATGTTTGCTCCACACCCACAGGGTTTCATCTGTTTAAAGCCACAAACAGAAAGGTCCAGTTTTCTCCTGGAGTTTGAGACAAGTCTGCTTTCAAAATGCAGAGTTTCAGCCAATGAGGGAGATCCAGGCTCAGCCCTGCCCCTCATTCACTCTGATTAGTTGGAGGACCAGCCGCTCCCACCCGGTCCTCCAGCCCCGCCGCCTCTTCCTATTGGACCGGAGATGGCGTCAATCAGTTGGGAATTGCAATGTAGAGCATGCGCAGTGCGGCTACTTAGTTAGACACCACTGCGCAGGCGTACGGATGGAGTTTGGAGCATGCGCAAATCCAGTGTTGGCCTCGGGTTCGATCCCGGCCCCAGGTCACACTCCGTGTGGAGTTTGCACAGTCTCCCTCTTTTCTCCGTGGGTCTCACCCCCACAACCCAAAGATGTGCAGGGAAAGTGGATTGGTCACCCTAAATTGTCCCCTAATTGGAAAAAAATAATTGGTTACTCTAAATTTATTTTAAAAAATGACAGAGCATTTTAAGTTATCAAGACATTGACATATCTTGCACAGAGAATCTGACTTTAAAACAATCAGGACAGAATTAAACACACTGGCATCTATCAGAGGGAGTAAAATTAAAGTGAAGAGAGATCTCAAATCTGGATTTGGAAAATATCCACAATGTGGATGCAGGTGAAGAGGGACCGGGGAATCTTTGAAGTTAGTTCCTGAACCTTTGTTTCAACCAGGTGTGTTTACGATGCCAATAATTTAGAATTGTGAGAGATGGTGTGCGGGGGCGGGGGGGATGAATCTAGTCAATAATGATCGCAATTTACTGGAAAAAATTTTACATTTATTCTCGGTGGCAGCTCAAGGGTTTGTGTTGCTGATTCTGATCATTCCAGCAGCTTTAGAATATTATCTATGGAATGTAACAAGAAATTTGGAAAATAAGCTTGTAGTTTAGAAATAGCTGGGTTAATCAGAAATCAGATTGTGAGACGTCAATAAGGATGATCCCTCCTGAAGGTGGGGAGATCTGTAAGAAATCACTATCTTGTAACCTAATAAAATCTTCAGAAATGCATTGATTACAGGAATAGCTGTGTGTGTGTGTCTCTCTTGCTTAGAAATAAACATTCCTGGCTTGACAAACACAGGGAACTGTATCCCAGTATTACCTCATAGGGATGGAGTTAGGGAATGGAATTTATAGTGGTGACTGAAGATAATGGCTGTGACCAAGGTTAATGGGAGGAAGTTCTGGATGTGGGATAAGCAGTTTGATAATTGAGTAACAGTGGAGGAATGGAGAGGGATGGTGGTGAGGTAGAGCTGGGTGTTGTCAGTGTACATGTGAAAACTAACACGGTGCTTTTGGATGATGTCACCTCGGGGCAGCTTATAGATAAGAAATAGGAGGGGCCGAGGACAGATCCTTTTTTAAGATGGGTGATGATGGTGGATTTAAAGGTGAGAGGGACAGTACCAGAAGAGAGAGACCCGTTGACATTATCAGGTAAAACAGGGAAGTTGGGTGATCAGTAGTTCAGTGAGAATAGGGTCAATACAGCAGAATGTGGGTCTCATGGACAAGATGAGCACTGAGAGGGCACGAGAGAAGATGGCAGAGAAACTGGAGAAAGGTGTGAGTTCAGGGCTCAGAAACAAAAGTCTGCCCGCGGTGGGTTAGTGGGAGGTAGGGAAGCAGCAGAGGCAGCTGGTCAGATTGTCTCAATCTCAGTGACAAAGAAGCTCCATCAGCTCCTCGCTTGTTGTTGGAGGTGAGGATTTCAGAGATGGGACAGGGAGAACACTTCAAAAGGAACTAATTCATGTTTGAGATAGGAAAAAGACTCAACACACTGCTTAATACAATGCTAAAAAGTTGGTTTATTTGGCTGTAAGCAAGATATAAACCCGATAATTGGACCCCAGAAAACATGGTTTTGTCCTGGATGTAATTAACAACCAAATTCCATCACTGTAGTTGCTTGTGACCTCGCTGGTGTCTCAGTAGATTGGATGACTGACTGAATCCCTTCCCACACTCGGAGCAGGTGAACGGCCTCTCCCCAGTGTGAGTGCGCTGGTGCAGAACAAGCTCAAATAATCGCCTGAATCCTGCCCCACAGTGAGAGCATCTGAATGGTCTCTCATCAGTGTGACCACGTTGATGGTGCATCAGAACCCCAGAACTTTTATAGCTCTTCCCACAGTCTGGGCATTTAAATGGTCTCTCCACAGTGTGAACTCGCTGGTGTGTCACCAGGCTGGGTGAATCTGTGAATCCCTTCCCACACTCAGAGCAGACAAATTGTCTTTCATTGGCATGAAGCCGCTGGTGTGTTCGCAGTGAAGAAGACTGATTAAATCCTTTCCCACACTCGGAGCAGGTGAACGGCCTCTCCCCAGTATGAGTGCGCTGGTGTATAGTGAGTGCAGCTGATCTCTTGAACCCAGTCCCACAGTGAGAGCATCTGAATGGTCTCTCGTCAGTGTGAACACGCTGATGGTATACCAGTTCCTGGAAATTTACATAGCCATTTCCACAGTCTGGGCATTTAAAATGTCTCTCATCAGTGTGAACTCGGTGATGATGTATCAGGAGGTTGGATGATTGAGTGAATCCCTTTCCACACACAGAACAGGTGAACAGTCTCTCCCCACTGTGAACTCGGTGGTGACTCAGCAGGTCGGATGACTGAGTGAATCCCTTCCCACATGTGGAGCAGGTGAATGGCCTCTCCCCAGTGTGAGTCCGTCGATGAGTTTCCAGTGTAGACGGGTAAA
Source organism: Scyliorhinus torazame (assembly GCF_047496885.1). NCBI lineage: Eukaryota > Metazoa > Chordata > Chondrichthyes > Carcharhiniformes > Scyliorhinidae > Scyliorhinus > Scyliorhinus torazame. The sequence continues at coordinate 78,642,914 of NC_092711.1, forward strand.
TGAATCCCTTCCCACAGTCTCCACATCTCCATGGTTTCTCCTCACTGTGAACTGTGCTTTTTATTTCCATCTTCAAAATACGATGATATTCAGGTTATGAAAAATTGAACAACTGTCAGGACCTGATGTGATGTTTGGTTTCAGATTCCTGGCTGCAAATGCTTTCCTAATACCCTGAGAAATTAATTCAAAACAGAGAAAAAGGAGTGAGAGAGAGCCCACAAAAACACAAAGGCATGTTGTGAAATTGAGCTGAATGAATCTGGTCATTTGTGGGGCCGGCACCAGGGAAAAGTGGCCATGAAAACTGCTGGATTATTGTAAAAACTCTACTAGTTCACTAATGTCCTTCAGGGAAGAGAGTCAGTGGTCTGGGCCGATGCAAGACAACTCGCCTTTAGAGAGAGAGGTGGGAGCAGCATGAGGGAGTGGATTGTATATATCTAAAACTCAGCCAGAACTTTGACAGAATCTCCCAAACCATCAACCTCCACCACCTCGAAAGACCAGGGTGGCAGGCGTATGTGAACAGCATCATATTCAAGTTACAATCCAAGTCACACCATCCTGACTTGTCTGACATCCAGTACTAGGTTAACAGAAATGTCCTCCATTTAAATATGGAAAGATCTGAGTCACTGTCTTCAGTTCCCACGACAAACTCCACTCCCGACCCACTGACTCCATCACTTCACCATGAAAACAGTGCGAGGCTGACCCAGGCTGTTCATAACCATGGGAAAATACTTCACTAAAATAAAAGCAAAATACAGTCATAGAATTTACAGTGCAGAAGGAGGCCATTCAGCCCATCAAATCTGCACCAGCCCTTGGAAAGAGCACCCTACCTAAGCCAACACCGACACCCTATCCCTCTAACCCAGGAACCCCACTTAAACTTTTTGGACACTAAGGGCAATTTTGCACAGTCAATCCACCTAACCTGCATATCTTTGGAGTCTGGGAGCAGACATGGCGAGAAAATGCAAACTTCAGACAGACAGTGGCCCACGCCGGGAATCAAACCTGGGACCTTGGAGCAGTGAAGCAACTGTGCTAACCATTGTGCTACCAGATTCTAAAAATCTGAAATAAGAATAGAAAATGCTGAATAAACTCAATAGATTGGGCAGTATCTGTCCAGAAAGAAACAGAGTTAACGTTTCAGTCCATTTAACATCTTCAGAGCCGCCAGCTGAGTTTCAGACCACAATCTCTGCCAGCTCCTCGAAGGAGTTTCTGTCTCATTCACATCACTGGACTTGATCCTGTCTCAGATTTGTGAAACTCTCATCGACTCCTTTATTACCTCGAGACTTCACTATTCCTGCACACTCTTGACCAGCCTCCGACATTCAACCTGTGATAAGCTTGAGTTTATCCCAATCTCTGCTGCCTCTGTCCTCTACACTAATTTCCATTCACTCACTCATCACCCTGTCCTCATTGATCAACACAGGCTCCTGGTTAAACAGCAAATCAATTTAAAATTCTCACCTTTCTTTTCAGATCTGGGGCTGGTTTAGCACAGGGCTAAATCGCTGGCTTTTATAGCAGACCAAGGCAGGCCAGCAGCACGGTTCAATTCCCGTACCAGCCTCCCCGACAGGCACCGGAATGTGGCGACTAGGGGCTTTTCACAGTTACTTCATTTGAAGCCTACTTGTGACAATAAGCGATTTTCATTTCACTTCATCTCTCCATATTGCTCATCCCCGTTTCCAGTCACACACGTTTGAATATTTTTGCCACAGAGACTTTTTCCCCGGGTGGAACAAACCATTACAAGGGGACATAAATTTAAGGTGAAAGGTGGAAGATATAGGAGGGATATCAGAGGTAGGTTCTTTACCCAGAGAGTAGTGGGGGCATGGAATGCACTGCCTGTGGAAGTAGTTGAGTCGGAAACATTAGGGACCTTCAAGCAGCTATTGGATAGGTACATGGATTACGGTTAAATGATATAGTGTAGATTTATTTGTTCTCAAGGGCAGCACGGTAGCATTGTGGATAGCACAATTGCTTCACAGCTCCAGGGTCCCAGGTTCGATTCCGGCTTGGGTCACTGACTGTGCGGAGTCTGCACGTCCTCCCCGTGTCTGCGTGGGTTTCCTCCGGGTGCTCCGGTTTCCTCCCACAATCCAAAGATGTGCAGGTTAGGTGAATTGGCCAATGATAAATTGCCCTTAATGTCCAAATTGCCCTTGGTGTTGGGTGAAGGTGTTGAGTTTGGGTAGGGTGCTCTTTCCAAGAGCCGGTGCAGACTCAAAGGGCCGAATGGCCTCCTTCTGCACTGTAAATTCAATGATAATCTATGATTAATCTAGGACAAAGGTTCGGCACAACATCGTGGGCCGAAGGGCCTGTTCTGTGCTGTATTTTCTATGTTCTATGTTCTAGACTTACATTTTGTTTCCGATTAATCGAGTGACTCTGTCACATTTTGATCTGATGTTTGTTTTGTGTTTTCCGTCTTCAAATTCTGCTCTTCCAACGTCCTGTAAACAGAAGTCATCACACTGTCAGTCCAAGATCAAACATTGAGAAGAGACAAACATTTCTCTTGATTTGAGTTTTCTGTGTGCAAATCCTCCCCTTCTAAGCCCCTGTAAAAGAGGTTTGCAGAATCCATCCCTGTCAGTCCAGGAGAGAAATTCACAGCATTCTCTCCTCCTGCTGACAGGACAGGGAGCACCGCGCATGCGCCCTGCTGCAGATTATTACATTTGGTTGAAATGGTTTCGGGCCTTTCGGCTGCCGCGGCCCCCATTTGGTGCGAACGCGGGACCGATCGGGTCTTATTTGGGTTTTGAGTCCTGCACTGGGTGTTTATGAAGCCTCAGCACCCACTCGGCCACCTCCATTACCCGGCCACAAGCGGCTGTTTCTGTCTAATCGCGGAAACCAAATGATCTCCCGGCGGCGGCTGCCGGAGTCCACACTGCGCATGCGGATGTCGGAGTCCACACTGCGCATGCGGCTACCGGAGTCCACACCATGCAACAATCGAAGTCACATTGCGCATGTCCAATAGTGGCGGATAGACAGAGTGGAGAATGTTAATTTATTCACATTCGGCTCTGGGGCCGCACTGGGTATTTGTAAATCCCGCCCCCCGACACTGACCTCTCACCTGACACCTCATAATGTTGAGGCAATGATTGACGGTAGCACCGGACCAATGGAAGGAGAAGGGGACGAGGCAGGGCGACACAGGAATTGGGAGCAGGAGGCGGCCACTCAGCCCCTCGAGCTTGCTGCACCATTCAATACCATCATGGCTGATCAGATTGGAATATAATTCCACATTGCCGCCCACCACCGATAAAATACTACATCCGGCTGAAAAATATTCAGTGACTCTAGATTCTGACAAGAGGAATCATCCTCCACACATCCGGTTTTGTCAAGACCCTTCATAGTCGTTTTTTTAATAAACAATTTTATTGAAGTATTTTTTGGCATTGTAACCAGTTACAGTGTACAGTAATGTGCAAATATCAACACAAAGCAGAAACATAGTGCAAAAGACCAATCCTCTCTCATAAATAGTACCCGCCTATTTATCCCTCGTTTCTACTCTAATCTAACCCTCCCCCCCACCCCCCTGCTGACATTTAATTCCCCGCGAAGAATTTGATGAATGGTTGTCACCTTCGGGTGAACCCTAATACAGATCCTCTTAAGGCAAACTTAATTTTTTCCAGCTCTAAAAAGCTCGACATGTCCGAGAGCCATGCTTCGGTCTTTGGGGGCTTGGAGTCCCTCCATGCCAGCAGTATACGTCGCCGGGCTACCAGGGAAGCAAAGGCCAAGACGTCGGCCTCCCCCTCTTCCTGGACCCCCGGATCTTCCAAGACCCCAAAAATTGCCACCACTGGACTCATCACCACCCTAGTTTTCAGTACCTGGGACATGGCATCCGCAAATCCCTCCCAGTATCTCCTAAGTTTTGAGCATGCCCAGAACATGTGGACATGATTCGCTGGCCCTCCCGCACACCTAGTGCATTTGTCCTCCACCCCAAAAAATGTACTCATTCGGGCCACCGTCATTTGGGCCCGGTGTACGACCTTGAACTGAATCAGGCTGAGCCTAGCACATGTTGCAGTTGAATTTATCCTACTCAGGGCTTCCGCCCATACCCCCCTCCTCCATCTCCTCGCCTTTGGGACCTGTCTACGTATGAAGTCACACACTTGCAAGTACCGAAAGTCATTCTCTCTTACTAGTCCGAATTTCTCGTCCAAGGCTCTCATGCTCGAGAAGCTCCCCCCAAAGAACATATCGCCCATTCTCCCCACCCCCGCCCGCCACCATGCCCGGAATCCACCGTCCATACTCCCAGGGGCGAATCAGTGGTTGTCGCGTATTGGAGACCAGACCGATGCTCCCACCTTCCCTAGATGCTTCGTCCACTGGCTCCAGATCCGTAGGGCTGCCACCACTACCGGGCTGGTGGAGCACCTACCCGGCGGGAGCGATGGGAGGCCCTGGCCAGGGCTGCCAAACTGGTGCCCCTGCAGGAAGCTGCCTCTACTCACCCCCAAATAGACCCTGAACCCACCATCCAACTCCTTACCATGGTTATGTTGGCCGCCCAGTACCGTCTACACTGCCCCCGCAAGTGATAGCGGGAGTGCATTCCATCTCCTGAACTTGCTCTTCACCTGTTCCACCACTCTAGTCAAATTTAGCTTATGCAGTCTGCCCCAGTCTCGTGCCACCAGTCTCCCTAAGTATCGGAAACTTTCCCCGACCATCCTAAATGGTGGCTCCTTCAACCTGTTCTCCTGGCCCCTCGCCTGCACTACAACCATCTCACTCTTAGCCATGTTCAGTTTGTACCCTGAAAACCTGCCAAATTCTCTCAATATTCCTACTATACTGTCTATCCCAGCCAGCGGGTCCGATACGTAGAGGAGCAGGTCGGCTGCGTACAGCGATACCCTGTTTTCCACCCCTCCCCTAATCATTCCCTTCCCCACCACCTCGCAGTTCTCATGGCAATCGCCAGAGGTTCTATGGCCAATGCAAACAGCAATGGGGAGAGTGGGCATCCCTGTCTGGTCCCTCGGTGTACTCTAAAGTACTCTGATGTTGTCCTATTCATCCTCACGCTAGCTTTTGGGGCCTGGTACAATAGTCTAACCCAGTCAACAAAGCCCTCCCCGAACCCAAACCGTCCGAGTACCACCCACAAATAGTCCCACTCCACCCGGTCAAAGGCCTTCTCGGCATCCATTGCCACCACTGCCTCTACCTCTCTGCCCTCCGGGGCATCATGATCACATTGAGTAGTCTTCTCAAGTTGGCTACCAGCTGCCTGCCTTTCACAAACCCTGTTTGGTCTTCCCCGATCACCTCCGGGACACAGTCCTCAATTCTAAACGCCAAGACCTTAGCCAGGAGCTTGGCGTCGACGTTGATCAGGGAGATTGGTCTGTATGACCCACACGCTTCCGGGTCTTTATCCCGTTTTAATATCAGCTAAATGGTAGCCTGTGACATCGTCGGGGGTAGAGTCCCTCGCCTCGTTAAATACCCGAGTCAGCACCGGCCTCACTATCTCTGAGAAGTTTTTTGTAGAACTCCACTGGGTATCCATCTGGCCTCAGGGATTTACCTGACTGCATGGCCTTCAAGCCCCCCAGCACTTCCTCTGCTCTGATCGTGGCCCCACGTCCATCTACCAGCCCCCTACCCACTTTTGGGAAGGTCAGTCCGTCTAAGAAATGTTGCATCTCCTCCGGCTCCCCAGGGGGTTCCGAGGTTTAGAGCTTCCTGTAAAACTCTCGAAACACCTTGTTCAGTCCTGATGGGTCATCCACTCTGTTCCCCAAACCGTCCACTACCCTGCCTATTTCTCTGGCCGCCTCCTTCCTCCTGAGTTGCTGCGCAAGCATTCTACTAGCTTTGACCCTTCAGAGTCTTATATGATTCAATGAAGTCACCCCTCACTCTTCGAAACTGGAGAGGATACAAGCCTGGCCTGTCCAGCCTTTCCTCATAACAGGAGAGGACACAAGCCTGGCCCATCCATCCTTTCCTCATAACTGGAGAGGATACAAGCCTGGCCCATCCATCCTTTCCTCATAACAGGAGAGGATACAAGCCTGGCCCATCCATCCTTTCCTCATAACTGGAGAGGATACAAGCCTGGCCTGTCCAGCCTTTCCTCATAACTGGAGAGGATACAAGCCTGGCCCATCCAGCCTTTCCTCATAAGGCCACAGGTCCATTCCAGGTATTAATCTCGTAAACTTTCTCTGAATGACGTCCAACAAACATTGGAATATAAAAGCAGGGATGTACTTCTGAAGCTTTATAACGCATTAGTTAGGCCCCATTTAGAATACTGTGACCAATTTTGGGCCCCACACCTCAGGAAGGACATACTGGCACTGGAGCGGGTCCAGCGGAGATTCACACGGATGATCCCAGGAATGGTAGGCCTAACATACGATGAACGTCTGAGGATCCTGGGATTATATTCATTGGAGTTTAGGAGGTTGAGGGGAGATCTAATAGAAACTTACAAGATAATGAATGGCTTATGGATGTAGGGATGTTGTTTCCATTAGCAGGGGAGACTAGGACCCGGGGGCCTTAGAATTAAAGGGAGTTACTTTAGAACAGAGGTGAGGAGAAATTTCTTCAGTCAGAGAGTGGTGGGTCTGTGGAATTCATTGCCACAGCGGGCGGTGGAGGCCGGGACGTTGAGTGTCTTTAAGACAGAAGTTGATAAAGTCTTGATTTCTCGAGGAATTAAGGGCTATGGAGAGAGAGCGGGTAAATGGAGTTGAAATCAGCCATGATTGAATGGTGGAGTGGACTCGATGGGCCGAATGGCCTTACTTCTGCTCCTATGTCTTATGGTCTTACAGCCTTTCTTAAATAAGGAGATCTGTCTGATGTGAAGTTTGCACATTCTCCCCGTGTCTGCGTGGGTCTCGCCCCCACAACCCAAAGATGTGAAGGGCAGGTGGATTGGCCACGCTAAATTGCCCCTCAATTGGATTAAAAAAAAAAAATAAGACCAACACTGTACCCTGTGCTCCACGTGCAGTCTCACCAATGCCCTGTATAACTGAGGCATAACCTCCCCAGTTTGTATTCAATTCCCCGCACAATAAATATTCAATTAACATTCAAATGACATTTTATTAGCTTTCCTAACTACTTGCTGTACCTGCATGCTATCCTTTTGTTATTAATGCACAATAACACCTCGGTCCCTCTGTATCTCAGAACTCTAAAAGTCTCTCACCATTTGGACAATCTGCCTGTTTTATTCTTCCCAACAAAATGTGCATTTTCACATTTTCCCACATGATACTCCATTTGCCAGGCCTTTGCCCACTTGCTTAACCTATCGATGTCCTTATGTGGCTGTATTGCATTCCTCACAATTTAGTGTCCCACCTTTTTTTGTGTTATCAGCAAATTTAGCAACAGAACCTTCAGTACCTTCATCCAAGTAATTTATATAAATTATAATAAGTTGAGTCTCCAGTACTGATCCCTGTGGCACACCACTCATCACATCCAACCAATCACAAAAATACCCATTTATGTCTACTCTTTGTTTCCCACTGGTTAGCCAATCTTCAGTCCATGCCAGTATGTTATCCCTTATATCCTGAGTTTTTATTTTCTGTAATAACCTTTGATATAACTTATCAAATGCTTTCTGGAAATCTAAGGACAGTACATTCACCCGTTCCCCTTTATCCACAGTCATGTGACCCCATCAAGTAACTCTGATAAATTGGTTAAATGTGATTTTCCTTTCATAAAACCATGTTGACACTGCCTGATTGCCTTGACTTTTCTAAGAGATCTGACATTGCATCTTTAATAATAGCTTCAAACATGTTCCCTATGACTAATATTAGGCTAACTGGCCTGTAGTTTCCAGCCACCTGTTCCCCTCCCTTTGTGAATAAAGGAATTACATTTATTATTTTCCAATTTAATGGATCCTCCTCGAATCTAGTGAATTTTGGACAATGAAAAGAGTGTATCAACTCCCTCTTTAAGCTGCTTCTTTCAAGACCTGATGATGAAGTCCGCCAGGAACCGGGGTTTTGTTAGCTCGCAGACTCAAAACATTGCTCATTACCACTTCCCTGGTGAGTGTTCCTCCATCCCTTCAATTTCTTGATTTACGGATATTTCTGGAATGTTACGTGATTCCTCTATAGTGAAGACTGATGAAAATACCTGATCAATTCATTTGACATCTCCTTACTTTCCATTGTTAATTCTCCAGACTAGCTTTCTGGAGAATCAACACTCACTTGAATTATTTACTTCCACAAATATCCATAGAAACTCTTACTATCTGTCTTTATATTTCTCGCCAGCTTTCTCTGGTACTCTAATTATTCTCATCTTATTAATATTTTTGTGCTTTTATACTCTGCCAAATGTTCTGACCTGTCATCTGCCTTTGCACTGCTATGTACTTTTTAAAAAACATTGATATTGTAATGTGATATATATAAATATATATATATATATATAGAGAGAGAGAGAGAACTGTAGCTGTGTGGGGTATTTATGTTTGCAGTTGATAAAAATGCTTAGTGTGTGTGCTTATAAAATGTTAGCTGAATTTGTCGAATTATCTTTGTTTTGTTTGAAAGTGTTTAAGGCCTCTGTTGAATAACACCTGAAAAGTAGGCCCTTGTGCTCCTCGTAATCAAAATTGATAAACTATTGGAGGTCAGGTGAACTCCATGAAATAGTTTGGAGCTTTTTAAACCCTGGCCCATATCAATATTTCTTTAACTTTTTTAGTTAAAGACAGATGCTGGGTCCTCCCCTGGAATTTTCCATTCTCACGAAAATATATCTATTCTGTGTATAATGAAATATCTCTTTGAATGTCTGGCACAGAATCTCTATTTACCTGACACACAAGCTCATTTGCCAATTCATTTTAGCTAGCTCTGTTTTGATGCCCTAATGATTGCTCTCATTTCCCCCACAACCCAAAGATGTGCATGCTAGGTGGATTGGCCACGCTAAATTGCCCCTTAATTGGGAAAAAATAATTGGGTATCCTAAATTTTTAAAAAATGAATAAATAAATAAAAATAATTGCTCTTATTTAAGCTTAACTTGCTCGTCTTGGACTCAATCTTCTTCCCCTCAAACTGCATGTCAGATTCAATCAAATTATGATCACTGTTACCTGGGGATGTCTTCACCATGAGGTTATCAATTCATCCTTGTTGCACAATACGATGTCTGGTATAAACTGCCCTCTGGATGGCTCCAAAATGTGCTGATTGTAGAAACTATCGCAAAATCATTCTGTGAACTCCTCACCTATGCTACCTTCGACCATCTGATTTTTCCAGTTTATAACTTTACTAAAATCCCCCTTGATTATCGCTGTACCTTTTCTGACAAACTTCCATTATCTCTTTCTTTTAACTCTGGTCTCCTGTGTAGTTACAATTAGGAGGCCTGCACACCATTCCCAGAAGTAAATTCTTGCCTTTACCATTTTTCATCTCAAACCAAACCATTCCTACATCCTGGTTTCCTGAACTTCGGTCATCCCTGTCTAATGTGCTAACACCATCAACAATTAACAGAGGCACTCTTCCATCTTTTCCAAGATTTCTGTCCTTCTTAAATTTCACATGCATTACAATATTCAGCTCATCACCACCTTTTGAAGGGAAATGAGGGATGGGCAATAAATGTTGGACTGGCCAGTGACACCCACATGCCATGAATGAATATAAAAAAATTCAGGTCCCAATCTATGTCTGCAATGGCCATCAGATCGTACTTACTTATTTCTATAGGTGCTGGCAATTCATCAGTTTTGTTTCAAATGCTACTTGTGTTTTGCTACAGAGCCTTTGGTTTTGTTCTTTTATTATATTTGTAACGTTTATCTGATGTAATTTTAAATGTGTTCTTTCCGTCTCTTCCTGCCACAATCTGTTTATCATTTCCCATATTCTGACCTTTCTCTCTGGTCTTACTCTTTACTTTACCACATCATACAAAACAAATCAGAAAAGACACAACAATGGAACAGTCAGGAACAGGACATCAATCAGTTTCCTCCTATCTGACAGAAATCAAGGACTGGAACACTGTCATTAACACAAATCTAATTTAATTAATCTATATACAGAATATTAAACTCCGGCCGAGTCACAGGAATAATTAACAACAACTGAAACAAACTCCAACTGTCAGAATGAACATGGTTCAGTCCTGGATGTGATTAACAGCAGCAATATCAGAATCCAACCCCTGTAATCGCTTGTGAACTCGCTGGTGTTTCTGCAGGGTGAATGAATGAGTGAATCCCTTCCCACACTCAGAGCAGATGAATAATGTCTCCCTGGTGTGACTGCGCTGGTGTTTGAGCCGGAGGGAATGCTGAGTGAATCCCTTCCCACACATGGTACAGGTGAACGGCCTCTCTCCAGTGTGACTGCGCTGGTGAATCAGCAGATCCATTTTGCCTTTAAAGCTCTTCTCACAGGTGGAACATTTAAAAGGTCTCGCGTCAGAGTGAACACGTTGGTGTGAGGTGAGTTGGGCAGACTGAGTGAATCCCTTCCCACATTCAGAGCAGATAAACTGTCTCACCCCAGTGTGAATGCGCTGGGGTCTCAGCCGGGTGGATGACTGAGCGAATCCCTTCCCACACACACAGCATGTGAATGGTCTCTCCCCAGTGTGAACCCGCTGATGATCCAACAGTTTGCATAACTGAGCGAATGTCACCCCACACTCAGGACAGGTGAATGGTTTCTCTCCAGTGTGACCTCGCTGGTGTGTCAGAAGATTGGATAACTGAGCGAATCTCTTCCCACAATCAGTGCACGTGAATGGTTTCTCCCCGCTGTGCATTCGCTGGTGTGTCAAAAGGCTGGATAACTGAGTGAATCCCTTCCCACACTCGGAGCAAGTGAACGGCCTCTCCCCAGTGTGAACTCGCTGGTGCGTCAGAAGATTAAATTTGTTTTTAAAGCTCTTCTCACAATCGGAACATTTAAAAGGTCTCATGTCAGAGTGAACAAGTTGGTGTGCAGTCAGATGTGTTAGTCGAGTGAATCCCTTTCCACACTCGGAACAGGTGAATGGTCTCTCCCCGGTGTGACTGCGGTGATGAGTTTCCAGCTCAGAAGGGAAACGGAATCCCTTCCCACAATCCCCACATTTCCACGGTTTCTCAATGGTGCCGGCGTCCTTCTGTCTCTCCATTTTGGATGATCAGTTGAAACTTCTTCCACACACAGAACACGTGTACAGTTTCTTCTCGCTGTGAGGGTGTGGTGTTTTTCAGGCTGTGCAACTGGTTAAAGCTCTTTCCTGTCAGTTCACTGCAGCACTCTCACTCGGGTGTGTGTGTCGCTGTGCTTTTCCAGTCACAATGATGTTTGAAATCCTTTCCCACAGACAGAACAGACAAACATTTCTCTTTCCACATTCAAAAGCTGATAACATTCAGATCCTGATGAATTGAGTGACTGTCAGATCTCGATGTGATAATTGATTTGAGTTTCCTTTCTGTCAATCCATGCCTTGTAACCCTGTAAAATCAGTTTACACATGTCAGAAATTCAGAACAGATAATTCTAGTTTCTGGGGAATAATTGTTTCTCTCATTTCCCAAAGCTGCAAATTCCAGTCCCATACATTTTGCCATTCCCATAAACTCACCACAATGGTTCAAGGTCATTAATACTGAGTACAGCTTTAAATTCCAGATTGTTCACTGAATTTAAATTCTACTATCTGCATTAACAAATCCATCAGTGTGAGAGCAGGATAGAAATTGCCCCCATTCTCTCCTCCTGCTCCAGGATCTGGGGCTGGTTTAGCACACTGGGCTAAATCGCTGCTTTTAAAGACGACCAAGGCAGGCCAGCAACACGGTTCAATTCCCGAACAGGCGCTGGAATGTGGCGACTAGGGGCTTCACAGTAACTTCATTGAAGCCTACTTGTGACAATAAGCGATTTTCATTTTCATTTCATGTTCAGGATCAGCAAAGTGAGTTGAAGATAATTTCTCCTGACCAAATCCATTGCTGCATTTCCTTCCTGAAGCCACATTTGTCCACTGGGGCCCGGCACCGGGAGAAAGCGGCAGCTGCCGTTGTGTTGGGTGTTGAGGCGGTGCCGCTAGTTTGTTATTGGGGGTGTTGAGGCCTCCACTCCCACCCACTGCCCCTGACGCTGCCTCCGCTTATCCGCCTTCTTCCCGCCTGAAGATGAGACAAACAAGCTTCTGTCCCTGGACATGAACCGCACTGCGCATGCTCCACAAACAATACTCGGGGAGTGATTGACGGCAGCTCCGGACCAATAGAAAGAGGGGCGGGGCTGGCTAAGTGAGCGGACGAGGCTGGTCCTCCAACCATTCGGAGTGAGTGAGGGTGGGTGGGACTTCGTCTGAAGCATGCGCACTGCGGGTAATGGCGATGCCCAGAAGCTGTTATCTTGGATCCACAAAGGGTAAGATGAATATTGTGGAACGCGGGGAGCGATGATCTGCCTGTTGAGTGGAGAAGGTTTCTAAGCATGTTGTGCAAATCCATACCCGTAAAGATCACTTCCTAGTTCCCCCGTTTCACGGAGCGGGGCCGCGAGGTTCCAGTGATCGGTTCGGGGTAACGACCGACATCTTTATGCGGGACAATGTGCAGTAGAGCGCATGTGCGGCCGCCATGTTTGTAGGGGGCAACATTTTCAATGACTGGGAGAAGCTTATTCCACATTGCTCAGAATGGAGACAACCTGGCCAGCAAACTGCATTATCCTTTGTCCTGGTTACTTGACCTTCCATTACCCCGATTTGCACAGACCCAGATATCTATGATCAGAGTAGCAACAGAGAAGTAAAGAAACAGAACCAAATCCTGCTCCCTGAATCCCACTAACTCAACGGATGTCTGACTCCATGTGCGGCTCTGTTCAGCCACATGAAGATCCATGTCGGAAACTCTCAACCCTAGGGGCAGCACGGTGGTGCAGTGCGAACACTGCCTGTGGCGCTAAGGAATTGGGTTCGATGCCGGCCCCGAGTCACTGTGGGTGAATCCTCCCGTGTCTGCCTGGGTGTCATCTCCACAACCCAAAGATGTGCAGGTGAGGTGGATTGGCCATGCAAAATTGCCCCTTAACTGTAAAAAAATAATTTGGTACTCTAAATTTATTTTTATAAAAGAAAATCTTTTCCTACGGACGGAACAGACAAACTTTTATTTTACCACATTCACAGGCCAATGATATTCAGGTCCTGCTGAATGGAGTGACTCTGTTAAAACTTGATGTGAAGTTTGATTGGAGTTTCCATCTGTAAATTCTCCCCTTGTAATATTCTGTAAAAAAGTTTATAAAATAAATCACTAGGGGCAGGCACGGTGGCTCAGTGGTTAACCGAGGACCCGGGTTTGATCCCGGCCCTGGGTCACTGTCCTTATGGAGTTTGAACATTCTCCCCGTGTCTGTGTGGGACTCACCCCCACAATTCAAAAAGATGTGCAAGGTAGGTGAATTGGCCATGCTAAAATTACACCTCAATTGGGATAAAAACAATTGGGTAATCTAAAAAAAAAAATTTCATTAAAAATAAACAAAAGCCAAAATGTGAAAAAAAAAATGTTTTACAAAATCCATTACCAAGTAAGTGTTGAGGAAATGGAGTTCGTAGCAGATAAGCAAAGACAATGTGATCATTTTTTGCAATGTTTAAATGCAGTAAATGTTTGCTCATCCAGTACAGGATGTCAGTACGGTGTGTGACTGGGAGAGGAATTTGTAGGTGATAGCATTCCCATACACATGTTGCCCTGGTCCTTTACAGTGAAGGAGGCTGAAGGTTTGAGAAATTTGTCAAACTTCTGGTCAAGTTGTAGATGTATAAAAACCCTTTCCTTCATTGCCTACCTCTCCCACCTCTCTCACTCTCTCT